>NC_142113.1:32410833-32742916 GCF_056152115.1 Neolamprologus brichardi | reverse complement strand
GGACGGACAGCAGGACCGCGAATCACCGGAAACATGGCGGCGGGAACAACAAGCTGCTCGGAGCCTTAGCGTCCACAAATCAGAGGCAGAGGCGAGCGGAGGAGCATCACCTATACAGGTCACCTCAGACATCTCTCTCTGTTGATGTGTCTGTGCCGATCCAATGGCCGGCATGTGTTACTGTATTTATTCTTGTCAGTCATTAATAATCTTGTCCAGCATCATCATTAAACCTGTTATTTTTCACACGTTTTTAAATATCCTCCTTTCTTCCTTTCTTCCTCTGATCTTTGCTGTCCAACAGCAGCATCATGTGTCTGTCCCGGTGTCATCGTGAGTGAGGCAGACAGTAAAAGTGCTCCTGAGGCCTTTTAGTCCACAGTGCATTAATGCAGCAGTGATAACAGAACAAAGCAACGTGCTGCACATTTATCAGGAAGCTATCATAGAAACACAGTCTGGGTTTGTTTACTCTGACACGTTTATTAATAGCTTAACATTTCTTTATTTTTGTTCTAACACGTTTGCTCCAGTTTCCTTCATTAAGAGTTTATTTTAGATAAACTGAAAGAAAGAGAGTGGACTGGATGTGTGTGAACCCTGTATTTACTGTATATATTTCTTTCCACAGAGGCAATGAGGTGAGCGCTGAAAGCAGCATCCTGTTTCAAACCATCAACACGACCAACGCACTAAGACGAGCCATGGCCTACAAGGTAACGTGCTCACTTCCCTCTCAGGTCATCTGCAGTGTTTGCTCTGAATCCTCCGAGCGACATAAATCCGTCCTCTCTGTGTTTGAAATCTCAGCCTCTGCGCTCAGAAACGTGTGCTTTGTGATGAAGCTGACTCACAGAGTCAGCAGTAGTACCAGCAGCAGATGCTGTGGGTGTCGAGTTTCATTCACACAGCTTCAGCTGCGCTGAGTATCAGTACAAACATCACAGGGGTGTCTCAGCAGCTGTTATAGTAAACAGGAAGCAGCGCAGCAGCGAGGTGTTCGTTCACAAACCGCTTCTGCGTCTGCGGAGTTGATCCATCGACAACCAAACTGTACAAAAGTTCCCCGGCGGGCCTCTCAGTAACCTTCAAACTATGACTGTAGACGTACATGAAGATGTTAAGACCTTCATCTGTTCAAATTTCATTGGAGATCTGTCGCACTTCCATCCATCCATCCATCCATTCGCTTCCGCTTATCCTTTTCAGGGTCGCGGGGGGCGCTGGAGCCTATCCCAGCTGTCATAGGGCGAGAAGCGGGGTACACCCTGGACAGGTCGCCAGTCTGTCGCAGGGCCAACACATAGGGACAGACAACCATTCACACTCACTTTCATTCGCACATTCACACCTAGTGACAATTTGGATTATCCAATTAACCTATCCCCACAAGCTGCATGTCTTTGGACGGTGGGAGGAAGCCGGAGTACCCGGAGAGAACCCACGCAAACACGGGGAGAACATGCAAACTCCACACAGAAAGACCCCGGCCTGATGTTGGAATTGAACTCAGGACCTTCTTGCTGTGCGGCAACAGTGCTAACCACCGTGCCACCGTGCTGTTCTGTCGCACTTATGAAGCTCAAATATGCAACATTAATTAAAAAAGGCCAAATTTCATCGTGCACCGTTTCCAACCAGCCGGGAACGTGTGAGGATTTTGGTCATTTAGAGTCAAACCAGTGAGCGCTGCGTTAAACTGCTGCGTCTGTGTTCAGCGATGAGTTCAGGAGATGTGATCTGAGGCGTAAACGTCCCACTGCAGCCGACCAATCAGCTGCTGTGACGCCGCTGCCAACCTCCCTCAGTGGACGGATTAAAACACGCACACGCCGGCCTTTTTAATCACGGGTAGTTTATGGCTTCACGTCTCCTTGCATGACACACACACGATTCTGCTCTGTGTGAGGAGCTGCTAGATTTTGTGATCTCGTGAAGAGAGAAGAGGACATTTTGTGTCAGTCTTCACTTCCTGGTGTCTTTAAAGAGCCGTTCCAGCTGCAGAGTGAGTATCTTATCAAAGATGTGTGTGTGTGGGTGGGTGGGGGGGGGGGGGGGGGGGGGGGGGAGATTTGTCTAAACATCTTTAATCAGATGCTCTGTCACAACATCTGTTTGCAGTCAGCAGCACTAAACTGATGCTGCCTCCGTTCACTGGATCATGTTGGAGGCTGGATGAGCTGCTAACCTGCAGATGCTAAAACTAACTAAAACTTTTTATTTAATAAAACCTCAAATGAGCAAATAAGGAAAAACATCAGATTATTATCACTGTTTTGGGGGAAGGAAGGTTCAGGGTTTACGTAGTCATCATCATGGGCTCGTCCAATTAGAATGAGAATAAGCAGTCAATCATTTACAGGTTTTGTTGTTTTATTGAACAATGGGTAAAGGAAGGAAAGACACACATGGACTGCCATCTCTAAAGAGGACAAAGTGTGATTTAAGTAACTCGAAACGATATATGAACTCAGGAGACTCAAAGAGACACTCAGCTCAGCTGCTGCCCCGTGTGGGAGTGAAGAAAGAGTGAGGGGTAGGTGAGTGCAAATAAGGCCAAGCACCACAACCAATCAAAGGTGAGGAAAAGAAACAAGGTGCATTTGGTGAAGTGGATGTGCTGAAAGGTGAGCCTTTACAACAATCACCAAATGATTTCACAATAAGAGCGTTTGTGGGAAAGCACCCACTGCACAGTGTTATCGCTGTGACACTCACACCTCCAGTTTGGTTTCTAACTGTGAGTAAATGAAGGCTGTTTGTCGCTGAGCGGCTCCCACTGAAGACACGCTTCATAATTTGAAGTGTTGAAACAAAGTGTGAGCACAGACGAAGGCTACGTCCACACGAACCCGGATAGATTTAAAACGCTCCGCGTCCACACGGCTGAAAACGCTGACGTTCCAGTCCTGCATGAAGCGCAAAAGCGAGTGAGAATCAAAGAATTTGATCTGTAGCACAGACTAATATATACATGAAAACTTGATGATTTCTAAGTTTTGTTTTTTGTTTTTTGTTTTTTTCTGTTGTTATTTCAATTATAATTTATTTTGAACATGCAAATCTATCTATCTCTATCTATCTATCTATCAATCTCTATATCTCTATCTCTCTATCTATCTCTCTATCTCTATCTCTATATCTCTATCTATCTATCTATCTATCTATCTCTATCTCTATATCTCTATCTCTCTATCTATCTATCTATCTCTATATCTCTAT
The DNA here is from genome assembly GCF_056152115.1 of Neolamprologus brichardi. Taxonomy (NCBI): domain Eukaryota; kingdom Metazoa; phylum Chordata; class Actinopteri; order Cichliformes; family Cichlidae; genus Neolamprologus; species Neolamprologus brichardi. The sequence goes on along the minus strand of NC_142113.1, from coordinate 32,739,694 downwards.
CTATCTATCTCTCTATCTATCTCTATCTATCTCTCTATCTATCTATCTATCTCTATCTCTCTATCTATATATCTATCTCTATCTATATCTCTCTATCTATCTATATATCTATCTCTATCTCTCTATCTATATCTCTCTATCTCTATCTCTCTATCTATATCTCTCTATCTATCTATCTATCTATCTATCTCTATCTATCTATCTCTATCTCTGTATCTATATCTCTCTATCTATCTATCTATCTATCTCTATCTATCTATCTCTATCTCTCTATCTATCTCTATATCTCTATCTATCTCTATCTATCTATCTATCTATCTATCTCTATCTCTCTATATCTCTATCTCTCTATATCTCTATCTATCTCTATCTATCTCTATCTATCTAAATCTTTAATAGGGCTGTCAGAGCTGAGAGCAAACACAACAACTGCTGCCCTCCGCTGTCTTAGTTTAACTGGTCACATGACTGCATCATATGACGAACACGCGTCATCGTTTTTGAAAGTCTCTGTTTTCGCTGTCCACACTGCGGCGTGAACGCGCCATCTTCAAATGAAAGAGAGTTTTCAAAACGCTGCGTTTTCCATCTCAGTGTGGACGGGACAGACAGAGACAGGCAACCATATTCACACCTGATTTAAAGTTACCAATTAACTGTCACGTGTAACTGTAACTGTCCAGATTTCATTTATTTATTTATAAAGCAGGTTTAATAACAACAGGGAGCTGACCAAAGTGCTGTACAGAGTAACAGTTAAACAATGACATTGACAACAACGACAGGTAAGAAAGTTAAAAGAAAATTAGGATCAAAGATTTGGTAACTCTCATGCAGTTTCAAAAGCCAGAGTAAAAAAATATGTTTTAAGATGCGATTAATAAAAAGAGTAACAGTCGGGGCCTTTCTAATGTGGAGAGGTAGATTATTCCACATCTCCTCTATGAACCATCCTAGACTTATGTGAGGTAAGGAGGTGATCGCGTGATTGAAGGGCTCTAGAGGGCGTATAAAGCTGCAATAGGTCAGACAAATAGTCCGGTGCCTGGCCAACTAGCACTTTATACGTCAAAAGTAAGATTTTGAATTTAATTCTAAAATGCACTGGAAGCCAATGAAGGGAAGCAAGCAGAGTAATATGTTGGTGTTTCTTCACACGAGTCAAGAGGCGAGCTGCCGAGCTGGACTGACTGACACCCACATATAGTGAATTGCAGTGATCCAGCTGAGATAAAACGAACGTATGAATTGCTCGTTCCAAGTTTCTAAAAGATAAAAAAGATCTCACTGTGGATAGGAGCCTTAATTTAAAAAAGGACCGCTGGACAACTGAATTAATTTGTTTCTCGAATGTAAGTTTGCTCTCCAAGAAAACCACCAGGTTTTTTACATGCGTTTTAACAGCACATGTTCGGTTGCATAAGTCCAGATCTGTCCAAAAATAATTACCTCAGTTTATCCTCGTTGAAGGTAAGAAAATCTGAGGTTTTAACTTCGTTGAGACATTTGACTAGCGCTTCCACGGGCGTGGAGGTGTTTCTATTAAACCGAAGATAAATCTGGGTGTCGTCGGCATATGAGTGAAAGCAGATGCTTCCTAAAGATTAGGCCTAAGGGCAACATGTAGATTGAAAAAAGAATTGGGCCTAATACGGATCCCTGCGGGACACCACAAGTAAAAGGAGCTGGAGAAGAAATGAAATCATCAAGGCTCACGGAAAAAGTCCTCTCGGAGAGGTACGACCTAAACCGTTCCAAGGGGAAACCTTTGATACCACATTGCTCCAGATCAGACTGCTGTGGTCAGCAGGATCAAAGGCTGCAGTTAAGTCTAGGAGCAGGAGCACAGCTGGGTCTCCTGAGTCAGTGATTAATAAAATATCATTAAGTATTTTTAGGAGGGCAGTTGCTGTGCTGTGGTGGGTTTTGAAGCCCGACTGGAACTTCTCAAAAATATTATAACTGTTTAGAAAGGTTTGTAGCAGCTCAAATACCATCCTTTCTGAAATGTCTGACAGAAACAGAAGCTTAGAAACAGAAGAATCAGGGTTCGGTGTTTTAAGCACTGGCTGCACTACAGCGTGCTTGTATCCAGTTGGTACCACTCCAGAGCTGAGACTATTAAAAATAGTTAAAATGTCAGACCAACTACCTTAATAATCTTTTTTAGAAAATGGGTTGGGACTCCATCTGAAGGGCAGGATGATGTCTTTATGCTATTGCAAAGATCCACCTGGTTAAGATGTACAGCCTCAAACTGGTCAAAAGCAGTTGAGGAGGTATATGTTAGTGAGACATTATACAGAGATAATAAATAGTATTACAGGGTAGATGTAGATCGAAGCCTTTCTATCTTATTAATAAAAAACTGCAAGAACCTATCGCAAGTTTCAGTGGAGCTATCTATATGGAAAGCGGGGAGGTATTCAAGACCGAATCAATAACTGAGAAAAGAGATAGGCTCCGCCCCCCGCGACCCATAAAAGGACAAGCGGAGGAGAATAGATGGATAGAAATTTAAGCTGAGGTTATCGTGGGTGATGATGTACGACACAGCCTAGGGCTGGTTGATATGACCCAAATTTCATATCTTGATATTCTTTAGCTGGATGGCGATATACGATCTATATCTCGATATTTTTTTAAAGCCATAAAGTAAGAACAAACAGAGTTTAGTCACAGCTGTGTCCCTGATGTCACACAGGCACTATTATTAACATACAGCACAGATGTACATGAAAAATTACTCAAAAATAAATTATGAGCATTTATTAAATAATAATGCTCCATAAATAAAAGAAAACAATGTTGTTTTTGTGCATAACAAAGAGCTCACAACTGTGCAGTCAAAATGTAAAGTAACAGACGCTGAGCATAATAACAAAGATTTCACAGCTGCTCTGTTCCCAACTTCTACTGTGTGACCGACAGCCTGGAGTTTGAAATCCGCTTCGTAACCACGTCGCTGAACAGGAGCCATTTATGGCCCTTATACACACAGTACGTATCACTCCGCGAGGCTCCTCGGTAGCTGTAATGCTCCGACAATCCATCAAGCGGTGCAGCTCCGTAGCTTAGCAAAGTCGTACTGAAACATTTATTGACAGATTGCTGAGCGCCGTGCACATAAAATCGGTTCGCGGCCATCAAGCACAACCAGAATTCATCCATAAGGCGCGCTGTCGACTTTTGAGAGAATGAAAGGATTCTAGGCTGTGCAGATGGCATTAGCGCGGTTAGCTTGTTAGCGTGGTTAGCTCGTAGATAACTTTATATCGTAACATAGATATAAAGATATAAAGGATGTTGTCACATCTCATATCTCGTATAAAAATATATCAATATTTTTAAAAAACTCGATATATCTCCCTGCCCTAACACAGCCCTGCTTGCCCCAAGACACCTCCTGCTGGTCATTGGCAGAAAGGTTTTCCTGCGCGTGCATCCTCAACTCTGCTGCTCCACAAATTCATCCTCCTCACTAGTGAGGCGCCGTGTCCGAGGACGTAAGTCAGCTTTTAATAGTCTAACATTTATTACTGAGAAGCACCGTTGCACAAATAATCAGCCAAAGGCAGGTTTTCTTACGTTTTGTCCTAAGTATAGTAACCATTGTGCCTATTTCCTTTTTTTGTGTGCTATATTTCTTATTTCTTTTTCTAATAATTTCTCTAACAAACAGAAAGCAGCCTTTCAAACGGAATAAGTTTACTGCACACAGCTGTAGTCCCTCGGGCATCGCCTGCCCCCTGAGATCAGAACAGGAAGAAGTGGTCAACACGAAAATAACATTTAATTTAATAACAATCTCATAATGATGATGATACTGACTTAAAGCCTTAACCCGACACTATCAGAGCACTTTGTGTGCTTTTATTGCTGCATGCTACGGTCAGTGGAACTGATGTGATGCACATCTGATTGGTTTTTGTTACGTGTGGTCTGACCAGGATGTTGTGATCAGCATTTAGTGCTGCTGAGTCTCAGTCTGCTCGCTGGAGTTATTAGAGGCGCTGAAGAGCTCGTGATTGGATGTGTTGGAACGTCTGTTCAGAAAAGTAAGATGGTTTTTATCTCTTTACTTAAAATCATCATTTCAGGAGATGTTGTTGGTAGACTTGTACTAATTTTGTGTGTGTGTGTGTGTGTGTGTGTGTGTATGGAACGCCGTTTCCTTTGTGAGTATTTATTACACGGCGTGCTGCGGGGAAAAGCCTGTTCTAACGTTTGAGTCTAAGGTTCATTTTTTAGCACCTGGCGTCTTTTTTACTTCTCATCCGTCAATAATCTGCTCTTTCACGTGATTCAGTTTATTGTGAAAAGTCTCAACAGGATCTTGAGCTTTATTGTGAAAGGTTTATGTGGAAATTAAACAAGCGCAACAACGATGGTGTTACCGTCGTTGTTGCTCTTGTCCGTCTGTAGTGTGGTTATATTAAATATAAGAGAAAGAGAATACCATCAAAACATGAAAAAATATTGCTGTAAACAGTTTATTTTCCGACACCACGAAACAAACGAAGCGTAAAATGAAACAATAGACGTTTTTATATCGTCATCCGATATATATCGTTTATCGATTTATTTATTAATGATCAAAAAACGACTACACTACACACACCAAACACCTTCACACTCGCTCTCGCTGTCTTGACCACAGCTTTCTCCTCTTCCTGAGTAACAAACTGTGACGTGTCGCCGTGTAGCAGGGTTTTAATAGTTTTGCAATTTTCATTAGTTTTTATTTTTATTTAGTTTTGACTTCAGATTTTCAATTTTATATCAGTTTTAATTAGTTTTTACCAATTGTTTGCTAGTTTAGTTTAGTTTTTATTTTTTTTGTGAAAATCCTTAGTTTCAGTTTAGTTTTGATTAGTTTCAGTTATAGTTTTAGTTGTGTTTGCAATAATTAAGTGTAACAAAATCCCAGTTTCATCATATCAGTCATTCTGCTCATCCTTGGGTATGTTGCTATTCCAGCTACCATACTGCACCCTGCACAGGTCGCCTGTCTGTCGCAGGGCTAACACGCAGAGACAGACAACTCACATTCCCACCTATGGGTTCTTTAAATAAATAAATAAAGGCAGATGAACAACCATTGATACCAGGCAACTATAAAATGTATATCTTGGCCCCAATGAGACTATTAACTCTCGCAGCACCGGGTGTTCGTAATTTTGGTTCAAGTGAATTGATAAACTTTTTGAAGGTAATTGACTCACAGTTGTGTAGATATCCCCGTCCTGTTGTCTCGGGATGCATCACGCTGCCTTGCCTGGGGTTAGCTTCTGTTTTCTGGGGATGAGGGTTGAGTGTGCTCCCTTACCTTCTCAAGCTAAGCTAGGTTAGCCTTCTTGTGTGAGCTTTTCAAGTGCACTTTAAGGTTTGTGGGATTTTTTCCCCTTTAGAAATGTCCCTCATAATTTGTCTGTTTCCACTACAAGACACTTGCTTTATCCAAAACACAGTCATATTCAAAGTAATCCCAAATTGGACTCTGGCGCTTTCTTCCGACTTTTTCTGACATGATTCTGCGTGGACGGAGCAGCGACACAGACGACTCGACTAACGTGCTGCCACCTGCTGGCATAATGAGACACAGCAAGAAAAAAATCTGGAAACTTCATTTTCACCCTTGACTCTTGTATGACACGCACACATCAATGAAAACTAAACACATATTTGCTATAAATTCAGTTAATTTTAGTTAGTTTTGTGAACACTCATTATAGTTTTAGTTAGTTTTCCTTTTTTTGTTTTTATTTTTATTTCCATTAACGAAAATGTTTTTTCACTTCTAGTTTTCGTTAACGATAATAACCTTGCCGTGTAGTTTGTTTGATTGGTTGACACGGTGCAGGCGGCCTGCTCTGCTGTAAACGAATGTCGTATCAGTGGCGGGACTATGACGCAGGATTTGGGATTATTCACTGACTAACTCTGGAATGAATCCTGGAATTTATGCGCTGCCTGTCGGGTTTATTTTATTAGAGGAGACGCCGTAAACTCAAAGTACAAATGTCTTTCAGATTTATTACTCAGTTAAATGTTCGAGTTATAAACGGATCTGAGTCTCTTTGTTCACTCAGGACACCGAACAAACAAAGAGCCGCACACTCAGTAAACACAGACTCGACTCATCCTCACTTTCCAGGTGCTCCAACATACGCCAACATAAGGCTGTTTTATTATGAAGAACCAACTGCAGCACTTAATAACACCGAGCACCTCCCCTCTCTGTCAGGAGCATCTCCTAGATCTCCCACATTATAGGAAACTTAATTAATGCGGTCCAGTTTATTCGGGCTCATCCAACAGGATGGATTTAAATTAGTTTGCAGTTTAATTAGGTAACAAATGTTCATTAGATAAACCTCAGAACTTCATTAACACCAATTTATATCAAAATCTCTATTAAATCAAGATCAACATTCAGGACTCATCAGACCTGCACTGGTACGTGAGCGAGGTTGGACCGTGCAGGCTCCACCTCACCCACCTCTGTGGTATGATGAGTTAGACGTGTGTAATTATCTTCCTTTGGTGTGGAGACAGATGGTGCTGAGAACATAACAAACACCTGCTAAGTAATCATTTTATATGTAAAGCACCTTTTACATGTATGGATGTGTCAGTGGTAGAATACTTTATACTTCTTGAATATTTCCACAACCCTCTATTTATAATCACATACTGTGTGTGCTGCCATGTATATAGTGTATTATCTTATTTATTTTGTTCTTCTGCTATCTCTACCTGAGCTGAGGTAACGCACAAATGTTCCCCACCGTGGGATCAATAAAGTCTCATCATATCTCTTATCTTAATCATAGAGTGTAGACCTTACAACTAGGGCTGCCACGATTACGTCGACTATCAAAATCGCCGACGACTGATTTAATAGTCGACGCGTCGTTTGAAGCTTTGTAAGATCTCAAAAGACGCAGGAATAAGTAGTAGGATTTAAGAGTGTAATAACGGACTGAAACAGAAGATGGCAGCACTGCATGTACAAGGATGCCAGCTGCCGTTAAACTCCGAAGAAGAAGAAGCTGTGCCCCAGAATTCATAGCGCAGCCCAGCTCAGTTTTCAACAATGGCGGCAGCTAGTTAGTTTTAATATTACTCTTATTATTCTTTCTGGGTCACAAAATAAACGTTTAACATATTTTCAGGCGAGAATGTAGCTGTGTAAACCTCAAATATCTGCTCGGTTTATCAAGACACCACATATTTTCAAAAGCGCTCCGACGTTTTCGGAGACGTCTGTTACCCACTAGCTCGATAGCTAGCCGGGGGCTAGGCTAACTAGAGCCGTGAGAACACCGGACTCCCGCAAATCGTTTTCAAACCCGCTGCAGTCTTTCGCTACTCAGGTAAAACATGATATATAAGTCACTTAGATAACTCCAAAAATTTGTTTGGCTTTTTTTTTAGTATTTTATTTGTTCCTGAGTAAATCTGTTTGGCTGAGATTAAAGTTATAGTTTTTACACAGCTGAATAAACGTCAAGCAGACAGCTGATTATCAGAAGTGTGAGATGCTCGAGAATTTACTCCGGTGTCCTGTTATAATTTAGATAGCAAGGAATTTATTAAACTTCACCGAAACAATCTGCAAATGTCATTAAAATGTAATAAACTATCATCTTGTCTTTATTTTTAGTTAGCACATACCTTAAACACTTAAAGCTGTAAGCTAATGATAGTTATATAAGAGCAGATGCTGCTGGTGCAGTAAGCTGTATGTCCAATGGATGCACATCTGACTAGTCGACTACAGTGTTGCCAACTCCTCAGTAAGGAAAATCGCTATTGGTTGTCCTAAAAGTCGCTAGAAGTCACTAAATGAAGTCATCGCCTAATTTGCATAATTGGTCATGCTAATATAATTGTAACCTACGTTGTTGGAGAGAGAAATAACATTGTGGAAGAGACATGAAGTGAGTAAAAATGTACTAAATGCATTTAGAGTTTATTTAGAACTAGAAATTAAATTTCTTTTAGCAATTATTGTTTTTTTTAATGTCACAATTCCAACCCTGCTCCTTTACCCGGGCTTTGACCGGCAAAAGTGACCCGAAATAGGCACTCTGGTGGAGTTACTGTGTGTGTGTGTTTATAAGTAGTTTTAAACCTTGTGATCCACAAAACAGCATAACAGTAAAAGAAGAACTGACTGCGTTACAGTCAGTGCGGGAGCAGCGGCTTCGCTCATGCGCGGTTCATTTGCAGTTTGGACGCACAGGTGTGAACGTCTCCTGCAGCTGGGGGAGGACTATCCTCCGCCCGTGAGCGCTTTGGGACGGGCGTGGTACCCACGGCAGCACCGCTGCTTGTTGAGAGTAAGAGCAACACGCTCTTTCATGTCAAAAAGTCGTCATAAATAAGTCTCCAATAACACCAGAAAAAGTCGCCAGATTTGTCGCTAGTCGCTTTTTAGAAAAAAAGTCACTAAGGGCGTCTGAAAACTCGCTAAATATAGCGACAAAGTCGCTAAGTTGGCAACACTGGTCGACTATCAAAATAATCGTTTGTGGCAGCCCTACTTGCAACAACAAGTGTACCCTCAGGAAGATTGCAACAGCAGTCACTGATGATGTTTAGCAACAGTTTGGCAGCATGGATGAAACGGTCATGTTTATAAAATATGCAAAACCAGAGATGAATGATTGAACTCAACAGAAATATGGAAAACTCAGACCTACTAAAAAGGCTGATTAACAGAAGGACTTTCATTCCCTGCAACAAAGCTCATCTGTAATGAAATACACAAATGATCATTTATCATATCATATATCATTTATTAGTCTACTATAAGTTAAACATTGCTGATATGGTCTTCCTCCCTCCTCTGTCTGAAAGAGGAAGCGTCACCAGGCGAAGGAGAAAAGGGAACACACATCATAATTTATGGCCTTGTTTTCTTGCAGGTATCACAAACCCACACGTCCTTAAGTGGGGTCATCTGTGTGTGTGTGTGTGTGTGTGTGTGTGTGTGTGTGTGTGTGTACTCTCAGTCTTCTGTTACACTGTCTGTGTAATAAAAAAGAAAAAACATAAATGTAACAATAATGAAGTAAACATTTATTAAAGATAAAATATAAATTCTAACATACCAATGCAGTTCACTTGTTACGTTGCTATGGTAACTTATGCTGCCCTGCAGTGTTGTGTACTACCTTAGAGATCAATCACGTCCTACTGACCAATCAGTTATCAGAAAAACAGCCGCTCGACTCCTGAACATGGCTCAGACATCAGAGTATGGAGAGAGCGAGGCTCTGAAGTCATTTCCTAACGAGAGTCGCTAAAGCTGCGCGGAGCGTCGGCGTGTTACTTCAGACAGCGTGACAGCGGTCAGAAGAGTAAAGTCTGATTATTGGCGTCATGTGACAGAATGTCAGACGTGCAGCGTTTACACTTCCGGACTGTCAGTGTGGTCGTTTTGCTCCACGCCTGCACAAATAAACCACATCGAGGTGAACGATGGACGCAGCTCGATGTTAGCAGACTTAGTAAACCAGCTCCTCTCTGGTCTTACTGAGCGAAGGCCATGAAGAGGTCACACCCCCAACACGTCCTGTAAAAAAACAAAAAAAATGAGCTTGTTCGTGACTTCCAGCGTGACTCGAGGCGTGCTCGCAAAAGTCTGTGACGAGTCTGACACGTTGTAAAGACTCACCTTTCAGCACGCTCTCTTCCAAATGCTCCTTTTTTCTTTTCCTGACCTCTGACTGCGTGTGGTGGTTGCCCTGAGCAACTTCATATTGAGTTATGAATTTTAAACGTCACCACAACCTTCGGTGTCCATCACTTCCAAAGTATAGCATTTTGAAATCTGATGGTTCCTCTTTGATGTGCATCACTTCCTCATGTTTGTCTCTGCGGTGTGAGCGTGCTGGTAGCCGGGCTGATAAACGGTGGGTTGGTTTATCGAGTTGATAACCTGCTTCGTGTGATTGCAGATGTTAGCATAAGAGGAGCTGTGCTGAGCTGACAGTCGGGGTTTCATGGGGCACAACAGTCTCCTTTTACGAGGCTAAATCGCCACGGTAACTGACACTGAACACATCACCTGGTCAGGAGCTGGTGATGTGCAGAGCGAAGAACCAAGAGGAAACTGTGGATCGCAGCGTGACTGAAGCATGCATGGAATAATTTGGTGATTTAGTAGATGTGTGAATGTTTTTATAGTCTGATCGGCTGAAAACTCAGAGCACGCCAAGAAAACCTGATCAATCAAATAAATTTCACTTTGATCTGCGACAAGCTGAAGTGATTTCCACGTCTTCTTTCTCAGGCTGTGGCACAGTTAGAAGACTTACCTTCAGGACTTTGTTTCGTTCACCATCCTTTTTGTTTTTTTGGTATCTGGATTTAGCGCCTCGTGCTTTGGTTGATTTTTATGTTCATCCAGTTTCTCCTCCCAAACTTTATTGGGTTTTTTAGCCATATGTTTTGTTCCACGTTTTTATTTGTAGCTCTGTTTTTGTGTTGCGTTTTTCTGTCAGTTTAAACTCGTGAGTCACTCCCGAGACCAGAATTTGATCCGCCGTCGTCCAGTTATGAGTCCGTGTCGTCTTCCACTCAGCTGATGAGCTCAGGCAGTTTTAAACTTTTAAACTTCTGTTTAACCAACACTTCTGTTCAAAGATGGTTTACGACACCAACTGTCTGCCATCTATAATCCAGCTTTTAGTTCCCTCCCCAGACGCCTGAACGCTAGAGGTGGGAATCCCCATACATCCCACGATACGATATTATCACAATACTTAACTCACGATACGATATTATTGCAATTTTTAAAAATATTTTGCGATATTCAGATTCTGTACATAAAGGTAAACTTTATCAATATTCATTTTATCTAATATCAAAGTCTCACACTCAGTCTTTCTCTCATTTCAGTTTTATTGTTGACAAACTGAACGGTTTGTATTACAGTCTAGTCCAACTTAACTGAATCAACCATCTGGTACAATTATAGCTATTCTGAACTATGCAGTTTATGAAAACTATGCAGCCCCTTCAGCAACTGAAGAATTTGAAAGTAAATTAAAACAAAATATAATTTTACATTAAATCAAAAAGTTTTAAACTTAATTAAAATAAAACATGTCTTAAATTAAAATAAGTAAACTGTCATGTTTATTGCTGCCAAAAACAAGTTAAACACATTTGGACAGTGAAGGAATGTCAGGATTCTTGCTCAGAAAAAGGATCAACATGCTCTGAAGTCAGAGCACAAAAACCTTTTTGTAACAAAATATTGATTTCTGCTGTCCCTGTATCCATACATTATTAGCAAACAAAATATCACCATACTACACAGTATCGATTTTTCCCCCACCCCTACTGAACGCCCACTCACATCCTGGGCCATCTGACCTCAGGAAATCACATGATAAGGTGGGGCCAGGTTTCACAAAGAGCTCACCCGAAACTCTGGCTGATTGTGACCCACACTCATTGTCACACCTCGGCTCGTGTGGTTAGGTAGAGGATCATCAGGGGGTCCTTTTGTCCCTCTGTGGGGGGAAACTCCCACTAGGTTTATATCTGGGACTCTCCACCATCTGACCTTAGAACTGAAGAAGCTTCTCGGATGAAGGTGAAACGTCTTCAAGCAACTTAAAGAAGTCCAGACGCTTTTCTTTCCAAGCTCCTTAGACTGCGATGACCTGGATGACTGAGAACCTTCAGACATATTTGTGAAATTTGTTTTATTGTCTCAGGTGAGAGAAAAGCATCAGCTACAGTCAGCTGTGAAGCAGAGATGAACTGAACAGTCACGAAACACATCACCTTGATATTGTCTTAATTTCATGTGTGAAATTTCTTAAACAGCACTGACGGAGTCGTCACAGGAAGCTGGTCTCTGAGCTCGCTGAATTCTCCCGATACTGAATATGAAATGTGCCGCACCCTCACCCCGTCTTTTATAAGCTGACCCACTCCTTCAAAGTAAAGCACAGATGAGACGCAGCGGCTCTGACGTGTGACACAAACCTTTCATTCTGTCTCTGCAGATCCCCGGGGCAGCGATGGACAGAGTCAGCCTGCTGTGGCGTCTGAGGCGGCGGGCTCGCCGCGGCGTGCTCTGCATGACCTTCTTCTGCATCTCCATGGCTCTGCTCTACGCCATCTGTGCTGAAAACAGCGTGCCCGTCACCGACGCCATCTTTGGCGTCCGAGCACGCACCCGCGCGCAGCCTCATGCACACAATGTCATCAAGGTGTGAAAAGTTTAAAGTTTCTATTCAACCCACAGCAACACTACAGACAGGAAACAACATTTTAAATGAAGGTGAAAAATGAAGAAAACAAACATGCACTGTGCAAAAGTCTTGAGCCACCCCTTTTAAAGTGTTGTTGCTACACATAAGAACAACTTTTATTAGCAGACTGTCACAAAAACACATCATTTGTTCTCATTTCTTTGGTTAAATATCGAAAAGTCTGAAAGGCTTAAAACTATGTTCGCACCAACGAGATGATTCCCAGATGAGCTTTTAGATGAAATCTTTGCACAGAGTGCAGCGAGTCCTTAAAAAATCTGAGAAAACTCAGCGAGTGGAGCCCAGAAGGAGACGCAGCAGAACTAAAAACAACTACAGCTGAACAGTATCGGTGCTCTGCTGTTCCCTGAACCAATCAGAAATGGCCTCAAGGCCAAAACCAGGGTTTAGTGGTGCAGCTTTTGTAGCAGCTGCGCTCCAGCGACAGGAAGCTACAGGCTCGATGTCTGAGCTGGTGTCATGCACCACCTGCGAGTCTGCACCGCTTCCTGAAGGAGGAAGAAACGAACAGACTTGAGTTATTTTTGCTGAACCACAATAATGTTGATGCTGCTGATTCCCACAGGTGCTGCGAGGCGGAGCCAAGCCCATGTACACGGACCCTCAGAAGCTGCCGGGCGTCATCCCGGGTGACCCTCGCCGTCCGATCCCCGTCCTGTCCTCGTCCAACCACAGCCACGAAGCCAGGGATTCGTCGTCGAAGCGGAAACAGCGGGAGCCCCCGGGGTTTTTCAGCCGGCTGCTGCCGCGCCCCTTCACGCGAGCGCTGGAGACCCTGTTCGGGGGCCGACGGAAGGGCGAGCTGAGCGGCAGAGGCAGCGACGCCGAGTTCTTCGGGCCTAACGGGCTTTTAGGGGAGGTGTGGGACGACGAGATGTCCAGCAGCATGCTGGGGACCAGGATGAAGAAGGTGGTGCAGAACTACCAGGTGAGTCGTGGACCAGTGACGCGGCGTCTACAAGTTACACGTCCAGTTTTATAGACGCGCTCCTCTCTCCATGTTTCTGTCAGGCGATGAACAAATACGGAGTCGAGCTGTCGGGCCCCGGCGGCGTCTCTGGCACGCCGAAGCTGAGCGGTCCCGAGCTTCTCTGCCAACTGAAGGACAAAGTAGAGGTCGCGACTTTGACCCCTGACCTCCAGCCCTTCTCCTTGCTGCCCTGGGCCACCCAGCTGCCTCCGCAGCAGCTGACCTCTGACCTCGGACCCTACAAGAGCTGTGCCGTGGTGTCCTCGGCGGGGTCGCTGCGCTACTCTGGGCTGGGCAAAGAGATCGGTGAGACATTTACAGTTTTTTCTGAATGCTTAAACCCTGACTGTGATTCTTACAGCACAATTCCTAAAACTATTAATACTTACAGCAAAACCACTCACTGAGTTTGCAAAACTAAAAGCACAAACACTGCTTTGCACTCAGTTTGACATTTTGTAGCACACACTTTGCAAACCTGTAGCTACAATCCACTGCACAGCACAACTGTAGACACAACTCACTGCTTTACACTCAATTCCCAAATGATCAACGCACTCCTAGCAAAACTATACACGTTTAAGGCTGTTATTTACACTATTTTACTGTCTGGCACACTGTCACATGTGAAAACCTTTTTAGATAATTAGTTCACTTTGCAATCAGCCCAAGCACTATAATACAGGTCAGCTCTGTGTGTGGAGAACAATGGAGGGAGCAGGAAGAGTGAGAAGTAGAGGAGGCAGAGCAAGAGGACGTGGAGGTGAAGAAGTAAGATGAAGGGGACGACAAGGACAAGGAGGAACAAGAGGAGGACGAGGAGGGGGGAGAAGAAGGGTAAGAAGAGTAAGAAATAGAATTGCTGATGACATCAGAGCTACAATAGTGGACCGTGTAATCAACCGTGGAGTCACCCTGAGGGAAGCAGGCCGATGGGTTCAGCCTAACTCGAGCTGCTACACTGTAGCATCATGAGGACATTTAGAAATGAGAATCGGTGAGTACAGTTAGTACAGTCACTTTGCACTAAGATCTGTAGCACTGCCGTATGCTAATGAGAAACACAACAATACCATAGATGTAAAATACTGAAATTGTTACTTTACAGAGTTGCTAGACGAGCAGATGCTGGGGCAGAGGAAGCCTGTTCACTGCAGACCAAGAAACCCATATAGTGAACATGGCGATTGCAAATAATCCCATACTTGGAAATAAACACTTGTGTTTGTTTTGATGTGTGTGAATAAACACCAGTACGTGAAGTTTGGATCCCTGTATGCTAACGGATCTATGACAAAAGGATGAGCTCAAACTGACATAGTCTACCTTGTGCACAGAGAAAGCAAAAGCCAGATGTGTTTTTTATTCATACCATCAGTGTGTAGTTGGTGCATTGTGCGCTTATTAATATGATGGCTTGTGTTAACTGTTGGATACAAGTTGCAAAGCCCTCCCCCTCTGCAGCACACTGTCCCTGAACCACAGAGGAAGAACGTGTTGAGCTGTTTTCTGCAGAAGTCTGGTAGCTCCAGAGTTCCTCACACAGCAGGTCTTTAAACACAGTTTGCTTGGCGCACTGAATGAAGTGTGAGCCGCGTGCAGCGCCTGTATAACCAACCGCCGTGCTGGTGGGTGGAGGTTTGGTGGTCAGGATCATTTCTCTGTTGTTGGAGGATGATGTGCTGGCTGTTGGCCATAAAAGGGTGGAGTGTCCCCTCCAAAGGCCCCTCGAGGCCCCGGGGCAGTCTGGGAACATCTCGCTGTTGCCTCAGAGGAGGCAGGAAGAGGAATGTCTGCTGCCCACACGGACAAGCTGCAGAAAACTGAATGGACAGACTGTCCAACTGAGACTAAGCTCCACCCCTGTGGGACAAACGAGTCAGCTGCTCTTTTCTTTTTCTGCTGTTTGTGTCCGAAAACGTGGAGGAGGCACAAAGTGTGAAAACAGGCTGAAAAGAAGCACAAGTGACCTCAGCCTGCTTTAAATTCACCAGAGTTCCTGCTGAAGTCAGCTCTTTATGTAATAACTGACTTTATCATCATCCTTAAAATACCCTGTTGAATTAAGAGTGTGTGTGTGTGTGTGTGTGTGTGTGTGTGTTTGTGTTCTTGGTTCATGAACAGAAAACGCGTCACTTCAGCGAATCACAAACTTTCACTTCTTCTTAACCAAATTTAGTTTTCTCGTTTTTCAGACGCACATGAAGCCGTGCTGCGCTTCAACGCTGCGCCCACCACCGGCTACGAGAAGGACGTCGGGTCCAAAACCACCATCCGCCTCATCAACTCACAGGTAGGCGCAGAAACAGCTGAGCTGAGAGAAAGTGCTTCACTGCAAACGAAACAAACGCGGTGATAAGACGAGAATCCAAAGATCATCTGTGCTTTGATTTTTAATCTGTGGCCAGTTTTATACGATAATTTTCTCTGACACACTTATTAACTTATGTTCTTCTGATTGGTTGCCCCTCATAAGCAAAATATTTCAACAGTAGATGATTGAGATCTCCCCCTCTGTGACATCACAGAGATCCAAGAGGAGAAAAACTGTGTGAAACGAAGCTGTAGTGGCAAACCAAACAACCCACAATTAAAAGTCCACGAGCCACTGCTGCACTGAGATAATATTTCGTACGCAGGCAAAAGAAGTCCACTGTCCAAAGTTGTAAGTTGTGTTTTTATGGTTTATTCATCCAGTTTGGCAATAACAAGATCCTTTTTTTGTTACTTCCTGCTGCTTCTCCTGCTCTGCTAAAAAACCACAGGCCCACCCCAGTGCATGCTGGTCCTACACCAGTCTCTTTATTTATAGAAACAAAAATGGTCCTACAGCTCTTACTGACTAATTTAACAAAGTAACATCAAACAAACATTGAAACAAAATATTAACTGACAAATAAACTTGTAAACTATTAAACTAACAACAAACTTTAACTTCAAAATAATAAAAAAAAAGAACAAATGGCTCCAACAGAAGCGTTTAGTCTGATTTCGGCCTCATTGTTAGAAACCTGGGTGTCTAATATGTGACAGAAATAATGTGAATTGTTTTTATTTATTTTTTAATAACGTTTTCCAAACCTCACGTGCAGCTTTGTTATTTAAATTGTTTAGTGTGTGTGAGAGCGTTCGGCTCTCCTCCACAGTTTGGAGTAAAGTCGAGTTGTAACGGCGCTGCAGGCGATGGTCGCGCTGAAGAGGTCGAACTCGGAGTTTGCAGATGGGCTGTGGGCGTTTCAGTGCAGAGGAGCTGCCTGTGGCTGTTTTTAGATGCTCTTATGTGAGAACAGCTCGCTGTGAGGATCTGCAGAAGGCTGCTGAATCCTGCATCATCATCAAAGTCAAAGCTCGACTTAGTGGATTAATAAGTAGAACCAGAGAATTTAGCTGCTCTGTTTTCACAGCTTTTCATTTTCAGGTTTTATTTATTAAAGCTTGTGAGCCACGGCTAAGCGACGTGTGTCAGCGTGCTTTTTCTCTGAATCTTTTCCCGCCTTTACAGGTGATGGCGTCCGATGACCACCGCTTCCTGTCCAGTTCTCTGTACAGCTCAGGTGTTCTGGTGGCCTGGGACCCCGCCCCCTTCTCTGCTGATCTCACAAAGGTGATGTGTTTGGATTTAAGCTAGAAGCTCTGTCACAACCAGCGTGCGTTCAATAACTTTTGTTAAATTGTTCAAATTAAATGTACAATTTTTGTCAAATAAGAGATTTATTCAAGTTTTTCTCCCACAGCTCCGTCGGCTGCACATATTCATGCATACGCTTGTATTAATCAGTTTGTGGTTTCTTTGGACATTTGTGGATTTTAGACTAACACAGACGAGCACAGGTAAACATGACGGTGTCTCTGACTGCAAGAATTTTGTTTGGAAAATGTCACGTTTGTGCAAAAACAGTGAAACATACAACATAAAGCACGCAGCTTACTTTGCTATGCACACAGTCGATACCTGCATCTGTATTTGAGTCTAAGAGGCCGATACCGATACTGGTATCGGGTATCGGGGCCGATACTGTAAAATGTGTGTGTACTCATACTCGTAAAAGTTAACCGATACCATGAACCGATACTAACTTATTTCATTAGTCAGAGGGTGGCTTGTCATTTCTGTTGTAGTTTTTTAGATTGGCCACTAGGGGGACATCCCGCGCTAAACAGGCACAGGGTTAGACGAGTGAGACTGGCGGCTCCAGATAAAAAAGAGAAACTGGAGGCTGCTGTAGCTAGGCTAAACAAAATGTCAGCAGTGTGGAACAGCCAACTTTAACTCAGGTTTTGGAAAATGATGAGTTTGTTCGTCAATGCCAAATACTTTTGTTATTTTGTTTGTTTGTTTACAATATGGACACTCTGCAATAATTTAAAAGTTTATTTTATTCTCAAACCTAATTTGTATTTATTTTATTCCAAACAGAAGTGTTTATTTATTATTCTGAAAGCTCGAGACAGTGCCAATAGTTCAGTGACATTTTGTTAAATTACAATGTGGAGACTCTGCAATAATTTAACAGAAGTGCTTATTTTTCACTTGAAATTTTTTTGTGGTCATTTTTATTAAGATTTTATTTTTTATCGGCAGAGAATAAAATAAAATCTGTCTTCCAATTCATTGCATTTGTGTGTGTGTGTGTGTGTGTGGTAGAAGTATCGGTTTTTGTACTCTGTATCGTCAAGTACTCAGACCCAAGTATCGGTATCGTATCGGTTTGAAAAAAATTGGTATCATTGCATCCCTAATGAATACTACAGAATATACATAAGGTGCAGTTGCAGTGTGAGCAGTGTGACAGGTCGAGGGGAAAGAAACTGTTCCTGTGTCGGGTGGTCCTGGTCTGCAGGCTTTTCTCAGGAGTTTAAAGGTTGACATGATGAAATGTTCCCCTCGTGGAGCCGTTCTGACTCTGCGCTGCGGGGAAACTGAACGAGTCGTCAGTAAATCCAGTTACCAGCAGGAACAACTGCTGGTTTTCCAGCTCCAGAAGCCGTTTGATGCATAATTCATGTGTTTATCCTGAGAGGACGCGTCTACCACTGCAGAGGATTTCTTCTGCTCTTTGTTTTTATTCCTGGACTCCACTCGAGTAACCTGGCACGATTAAAACCCAGCGGACAAAAGACGTCATTTATCTTGTGCCGGTCCTTTATGCAGCCCAGTTGGTCTGCTCTCAATGCATCTTGTCTGTTGTCCCTTTAAATGGAAGCTGCATAAAGGACAACTCTGACATTTAGGCCTCAGTCCAGCAGTGGTACTGAAAGATTTGCACATGAAGGACACCCCAAACAGCGGGGGGGCCCTTCTTTTCCTCTCCGAAGCCGCCGCCCCCTACATTATCTCTGCAGCCTTTATGTGGTAGAAAAGTCATGATCCCAGTGAGATTCTCAGGGTCGGAGCTTTTAAAGTTTCTGCTTTATTTCAGCTGCTGTTTTCA
The DNA here is from genome assembly GCF_056152115.1 of Neolamprologus brichardi. Taxonomy (NCBI): domain Eukaryota; kingdom Metazoa; phylum Chordata; class Actinopteri; order Cichliformes; family Cichlidae; genus Neolamprologus; species Neolamprologus brichardi. The sequence goes on along the minus strand of NC_142113.1, from coordinate 32,720,987 downwards.
GTATTTTTGTGACGTTTGTGTTTCTGGAGTTTATTGGTTCCTCTCACGTCTTTGTTCCCGTTTTCAGTTATGGTCGCTCACTTTCTGTTCTAAAACATCCTTCGGTCACTAACTGGTTAACATCCTGTTTCTGCAGCCTGCACAGAGCGTCTCCCTGATGACTCAGCCACTTATTCAAAGGAAATCAGTGAAACAAAGACTGAAGCAGCAGGATCGGTGCTGATACTGATGTATTTGAGGTGTCAGCTAAATCTCATACCTGTATGCCCCCCCCTCCCCCCCGCAGTGGTTCAACAGGACTGATTACCCCATCTTCGCCCAGTACCAGAGGTACAGGAGGCTCCACCCTCTGCAGCCCTTCTACATCCTGCATCCTCGCTTTGAGTGGCAGATCTGGCAGCGAATACAGGACAACATGGCCGAGCCCATCCAGAAGAACCCGCCCTCCTCCGGCATGCTGGGTATGGTTTTCTCTCACTTCCTGTCTATGCTACAAACTGCCTTCATAACACACGCTAATGTTAACATCCTGTGTGCGTTTACATATCAGATGTTTGTGTCTGCGACCTGATTGGCTGCATCGATGGTGTGTTGTTCGTTTTCTGTAAATGTCGAGTCTCCTGGTCCAATCACGATCTTCTGAAAGAACGTTTCTGTGACAGCTGCTTATTGGTCCAGGCCGATCCGCTGATCGATGAGGCGTTCGTCCGCCTCACTCCTTCGTTTGATCTGCACCGCCCGTCTCAGCCTTCAGCTTCACCTCAGAGTCTCTCTGCAGGAGCGATAATGAGGCGTCCAGCGATGTGACATCGCCGCCGTGCGCTGTGGGCGGAGAACAGCGAGCATAATAACACAGAACGAAGAAAGACTGAAATCTGCTTCAGGAAACGTTGCCCTCTTTATGACGCTGTCTGTAGTGGCAGCACTCCGTCTCTATTCTAGTTTTCTGCACCACCTTTAGGAGTCAGTCCGGCAACATGCATTTGAAACGCGAGCAAGTCCAGGAACTTTTCTTGCAAAAGGATATTTATTGAAACTTTTCATTTACATGGCAAGACTCGGTCAAAAAACTGTTGCTTCCAGCTTATCCGACTCCCCAACTACGTAATTACAGTGTGCCGGAAGCCCAAAATACTAAAAAGCGCATTAGAACGTCACACTTCTATATTCTATACCTTTAACAAAACAGTATTTTGGAATTAACTAGAAATTATATTCTTAACATCAAACATGTATATTTCTCCTCTAATCATTTTACCAGTACCAATAAAATTAACCTTTAATTGGCTCTTACACTGTCGTTAGAGCTTCATGTGACGAACCGACACGTTTGTTTTTTCCTGCCTTCTTTTTTTGGTTCTTTTAATTTATAGAAACGACTCGGCAGGAAAAACATTTAGTTTGATTTTAGGGGTGAAATGTCCCTTTAAGGTTGAACACATATATACAAACTCCTCTGTTTCTTCTGTCAGTTGTCTTCCTGTTTTATTTTGAAAGTCTGTTCCTCGTGGTGTTTTGAGTGAGTTCAGCTGTACCTGCCGGGAGTCTTTTTACTCCTCGTCCTTCCCCTCAGTCTCAGTTTGGTTTCTTTGTAGCCGATCACGACTCTTGATTTTCATATTTAATGATAATAATAATAATGGGTTGCATTTATAAAGCGCTTTTCAAGGCAGCCAAAGCGCTTTACAATTCCACTATTCATTCACTCTCACATTCACACACTGGTGGAGGCAGCTACAGTTGTAGCCTGGGGCAGACTGACAGAAGCGAGGCTGCCATATCGCGCCATCGGCCCCTCTGGCCATCACCAGTAGGCGGCAGGTGAAGTGTCTTGCCCAAGGACACAACGACCAGGACAGAGAGCCCGGGGATCGAACCGGCAACTTTCCGGTTACAGATACGCTTCCACGGTCGCCCCATTTCTCTCTCTCCTCCAACGTCTTCCGTTCATGTCACGAGTTTCACGAATGCAGGATCTGATTTGTAACTGGAGCTCCGCCTCCTTCGGTGTCTGATATTAGAGCCTCAGTTCATTATAAACATCTCTCCTCCAGGATCATCAGGCAGGAAGTAGATCTGTTACACAGAGGTGGTTATCTGTAATGAGAAGGTTGTTTCTGCTGTGGTTGTGCAGCATGTGTGCGGGCCGTGGAGGACGTGGACATGTTGGCAGACCTACAGTGCGTAGGTAGCTGCGCTGTAGTTACACAACTGAGGACAAAGCTGTGGGCTGGATGAAGAACACATGAAGGCTTCATGTTTGTAGATGTTGCTCCAGCGCTGGGCCACGTGGGCAGAAATGATATCTTCATATATTTAGTCTGAAAGACGTCTTTGTTTCCAGTATTTCAAATGAAACACTTTTCACTCAGTTGGGAATATTCTGTCAGGTTTCACGTCCTCCTGTGACCTTCTGTGGTTATTCGATTTGATTTGATTGATATAAGCTATCAGAGGAAGCACCAAACTGTCTGAAAAGCTCTGCAAAGTGTCCTCATACCCTCTGCTTCCTGTCCAGGCACCGTCCTGATGATGTCGCTGTGCGAGGTGGTGCACGTGTACGAGTTCCTGCCGTCCCGGAGGAAGACGGAGCTCTGCCATTACTACCAGCGTTTCTACGACGCCGCCTGCACGCTGGGCGCCTACCACCCGCTGCTGTACGAGAAGAACCTGGTTAAGCGCATGAACCAGGGCGCCGACCGCGACATCTACACCAACGGACGCGTCACGCTGCCCGGCTTCAGGAAGCTGAACTGCAGCCAGTCTGCAGGAGACCGCTGACTGCATCGACGCACAACTCTGAGTCCTGCATGAAGATGAGCCGACGCATGCAAACCTCATCCTCACTACTGAACCACGAAGAGCGCTCTATAGATATTTCATGCTGTTAACACACACACTGGAGTCCGGTCAGCTCATACATGTGCTGCTGTACACACACCCGTGAGGTCATTGACGCGTGTTCCTGAGTCTAAATCATCATCACTCGATGCTTCTTAGTTGCCCAACTTTTGATGCTCATGTTGACCTTAAAAGATAATTCTGGTGGTTTTCAAGCAATCTCAGTGATTGCCTTTAACTCAGGGGTGGGAACTCCAGGCCTCAGGGCGTCCTCACCCTGGGCCAACACACCTGAATCAAGTCATTAGCAGCCTCTGGAGAACTTCAAGACATGATGAGGTCATTTAACCACTTAGATCAGCTGTGTTGGATCAAGGACACAATAGGCTGTGTCCCAAAACGTCGGCTGCATCCTTCGAAGGACCCGGCCTTCGCGGTCTACGTGGGCCGGGTCCTTCAAAGACAGAGAAGGCCGGAAGTGCGAGGCTGTGAAGGATGTAGCCGACGTTTTGGGACACAGCAATAACCTGCAGGACACCGGCCCTCGAGGCCTGGAGTTCCCCACCCCTGCTATAACTATCACAATAAAGCTCGTATGAGGTGGAGAGAGTACAAGTAGAGTGAGTGACAGACCACCAACAATGTCCTCTGATCAAAAAGTGCATATTAATATTTCCCACGACAGATTCCCTAACATCCAGCATGTTTTGAGGGTTCTAAAATCATTTCTTCCTGAAGTTAAAAAGCAAATAAAATCCAAAATTGAGCAAACTGGGTCATAAATCAGTCGTGCGCAGGTCCAGCGACACCGTCTCTGCTTGTTGGTGGATGTGTGTTTGTGTTCAGGCAGTAGGAGGGCGCTGTGTGATTACATACATGATGCTTACACACCGCACTGAACCTGTTCATTGAAGAAAATACTGCCTGCAGATGAGTTTACTTCTAACTTAACCCAAAAGGTCACTTCGTAGGTTTTTTACACACTTTGTGAGTCCTGCCATTTCCAGTAATCTTTTTGTAATCCTCACGTAGTGTAAATATTAGGAAAGTATTATAGGAGGAGGGTCTTTACTGTGATATCAGCATTTGATTTTTCTCTAACGTAAAAGCCCCGCTCGGTTTATATGGACATGCTAATGGATATTTTATTTGCAGTATTTGTTTCTTCAGTCCATGACACACTGAGCATGTGGCAACAAAATCACACAAAATCCAAACTTATACAGGGTGGGCCATTTCTATGGATACACCGTAATAACATGGGACTGGTTGGTGATATTAAAGTTTTTTCAATAGGAAGAGGGTCATGTGACACATCAGACTTAATCCTGTTTGTGGCACATTAGTATATGTGGGGGGCAAACTTCTTAAGATAGGTGGTGACCATGGTGGCCATTTAGAAGTCGGCCATCTTGGATACAACTTTTGTTTTTTCAATAGGAAGAGGGTCATGTGACACATCAGACTTATTGGTAATGTCACAAGAAAAACAATGGTGTGCTTGGTTTCAACGCAACTTTCTTCTTTCATGAGTTATTTACAAGTTTCTGACCACTTATAAAATGTGTTCGATGTGCTGCCCATTGTGTTGGATTGTCAATGCAACCCTCTTCTCCCACTCTTCACACACTGATAGCAACACCAAAAGTTGTATCCAAGATGGCCGACTTCTAAATGGCCACCATGGTCACCACCCATCTTGAGGAGTTTGCCCCCTCACATATACTAATGTGCCACAAACAGGACTTTAATATCACCAACCATTCCCATGTTGTTACGGTGTATCCATATAAACGGCCCACCCTGTAGTTTAACAGTGTCTATAACGTGTTGTGGAAAAAATGCACTGTGAACAAAATGAAGTCGACATGTAGCCACGATGAGCTGGTCCTGATGCTTCTAAACAGGAAATGGAAACTTCTCAGGAGAAGACAACAGCAGGGCGAATGTGATGGCCTGATCCAGGACTTTATCACAACCGTGGATATTTCAGGATGTCGGTGGGGCAGTTTGAGCTCTTGTTGGCAGAGTGTGGACCTCATCTCAGGGTGCAGAGAAATCATTTAACAGAGCTGATTGTCCCAGAGCAGCATGTAGCTGTGCGTCTGATGTAAAACAGTATTATTTCACTATTTGTGTATTCAGTAACAGTGCACGCTTTGAGCTACAAACGCTTGATGCCAAAAGTTCTGATTGGTCTGATCAGCTGATTTGAATCGTAAAAATTGAGCATGGCTCGAAAAAATAAATCCAGTGAAATCATTCGCTCTGTGTTATCGAAGAGTAGGTGAGTCTGGCAGTTTCCACCAAAACAGTTAGTTAGTGTGACTGAGCCTAAACTTACACTGGTGTAAAACTGCATTTTCTAACAAAGCCTAGAAAAGAGTTTCACATAAAGTACACGTATTGTTGCTGTTTGCAGACAAACAACCAGCAAACTAGCAACAAACTGAAAAACTGACATTTACGTCTTCTATAAAGAACGGTTTTTGCTAATGGTACCACCGCAAATCAGAATTGATTCAGAATTATGTGAGGCTTTAGTTTTTTTTAGCTAATCTTGAAAATATAAAGTGCAGGTATAGCTAAGGTAGAAGATTACAAATATTGCTTTCATGTAGTTTACACACAAGCAGTTTCTACCTTATTAGCAAGCAGCTAACACTACTAGCATACAAGACAAGGGGTAGGTAGCGCTGTGTCTTTCTAGAATTATCAAAAATGTTAATTAGTTTGTTTTGATTCATTATTTTATATATAAAGTGAGCTTTCTCACTTGAGGACATTTAAGGGCAATTTCATTTAATTTGCACTTCAATGTAACATTTTAAAAAGTCACTAAATGTCCAAAACGTCTTCGAGTCTTTAAGCTAATTTAAGCTATTTTAATGCAATATTGAGTGTTTTATTTAACAAAAAAATTGCGTTATAAGTGTTTTATGATCCGTATAATGCTCCTTGTCATTTGCACTAATTATTGCCTGCTGGTTTGTATTTATACTGGGTTTTGTGCAGAAAATATTTGCTTGTAGCTTTAAGGCTACTGGAGAGTCTGCTGAGTGGTCATTTAGCTTAGTGAGTTATCTTACCTATGAACTGATGGCAATTTCTTCTTTACTTTTCTTTACTGTAACATCTGTATGAATGCTCCATTCTCAGTGCTATCACAGTAAAGATCAGCCTCGGGAGGATTTTTGACTTAATCTCTTAATACAGATGAATGTTTAAAACCAGTTTTCCCTAAACTAGTGTTGTAACAACGAGAAAATATCAACAAAATAAATCTCTGAAAAAAATAGAGAAAATATCCGCATGGCGCTAACGCAGCTCCTTATTTTCAATGCTAACTACATGCTAACATGTTATTCGCTAGCTTCATATTTTCGTTCTTTGATTCTCGCTACAGTAGCTATGCATGGTTCACAATCTTTATGCAGACCCCCCCCCCCCCCCAAACAGCCTACTCTTGTCTGATTGGTCAGGTGGGGTGCAGGTATTCAAACAAATAAATATAATAAATATATATCACATAAAATACAGAAAAGCTAATAGATCCCCTTGAAATATACGACTAGCTGGGCTAGTTAGCATTTATCAGGACGAGGTTAACCGATGGTGATTTTTCCTCTGTTATAATCAGATGTAGCTCAAATTTTATGTAGTATTTCATATACTACGATGTTATATTGTATATGTGAATACATGAAACATGCAAAAGTGGGGAAATCAGCTGTAGCAAACTTAATCTCACCAGCTAGCTTTAATTAGCCACGATGCAGACACTAGAGATTTTTAGATGCTGTTGTTTTTATTTTTTCACATAAAACACACTTCTCTGCTGTAACAAGTACAAGTTTAGTAACGTGTAATAAGTGCTTTTTAACTATGATACATGCTAACACAGCTAATTTAATCCTGAAGCAGAACGACTCGGAGCTCGAGCAAAGTCGTCAAGAACAGAAATGACTCTGCTGTTGTGTTCTGGTCACTTCAGTTTCATGCTTACCAAGAATTGTTTAGTCATGAGTCACACACTTGAATAATTGATGTCATTGCATTTCAGAGCAAAGCTATGAGAACATTTCCTCCCTATGCAGTCTCGTCTCTGTGGACATTCATGTGAAGCCTTTTGATATTCTGTTATTTCAGCTTACAGATGCACTTTTTCCTCTGCTTTGCCTTCATCCTCTTCTGTTTCTGAGAGGATTGGTTAAATGTTGTGAACTTAGATTTAATTTCTTTATTTTTTTCTTTGCCGTCTCGTAACTTAATATCAGACTAAAAATGTGCAGAGTTCTAGAAGCATGCAGCTGATCTGTCTTTGAGATGATTTGATTTGTTTGATCCTTTTCTGTGATATTTTCTAATGCTCAGCTCTACCTTCTGTTTGAAATATTTTTTTTTAATTAATTGTAAAAAAATAAATAAATATGATAATCTGTAAATTCCAAATGTATTTATTACTTGTTCCTAAAAGATGCACAAGTCTGATTGTTGGCTGACATTTTGTAGACTTGTGGGTGAAATCTGGCTTTGACTCCACAGAGATTTGTACTCGAGCTGCTTTCCACAGTCCCAAGAAGTGCAGGTGAGTGTGAATGGTCTCTCTGTTAGCTCTGCATGTTCAGGTTTACCCCACCTTTAGAGCACATTCTCACTGGTAGAGTTCAGTACATAATCTACGTTCAGTATAATGATTAATAAGTGCAGTTATTTTCATATCAAAGAAAAAAGTACATCAAATTTAACCTCTGTCAGTGCGCCCCAGGGCAGCTGTGGCTACAATGTAGCTGCCATCACCAGTGTGTGAATGGGTGGATGACTGAATGTAGTGTAAAGCGCTTTGGAGTCCTTAGGGACTGAGTAAAGCGCTATACAAATGCAGGCCATTTACCATTTTAACGCTTACAGCGGTATTTTTAATGTTTGTTTTGCTTTGATTCATTATAATGTTATAACTCCACCGATGTGCTTCAAGTCTTTCAATGTAATACCCTCTCTAGCCACAGGGTGTCGCTGTCTGGTGGCAAATGTGGTTTGTTTATGAAGTGCAATGAATCCAAATGATCAAACAGTGACAGTGTTGCATATGGTCAGGTGTTGTGGTTAATCTCAGTATTGTGGTATTATATCATTTTAAGGCCTTAGAAATTCAGTAATAATTTACTTTTCTAATATAAGCCTCTTTCATAAAAGATAATTGTTTTACAGACAAATGAACAGGAGCAGCATGTCAGACAGGAGTTGGGCTTTTTTTAAAAGTTCAATTGGGTTTTAATGAAAAGAAAACAAGAACCAGTTATGGAAAAGCGGAAAATATATGATTCTGTTTTTCTAACAGTGGATACCTGAAACTATCACATAGGATTCAGGTACACACAGGACAACACAGGGTGACACAGACACACAATTCAAAATCACCAATTAAATTTAACATGCATGGAAGAAGCCGGAGCAAAACACATTTTGTACTAGGGATCTTGTATGGGCAGAACTTTGTGCCATCAGAAACCGAATTGGAATTTGAATTGCTCAGATTGAATCTGAATTGTAACTTTAGCCTAAAATTAGCCTAATTTGAAATTCAATGTATTGGTTTGTAAATGTTTGTCACTAAATTGAAATTGAATTTTATATTTTGAAAATGAATTCATTTGCTTTGAAACTGCATTTTATCCTTTAAAAATGTAGCTCTCAAATAATTTGTTTCACTTTTCACCATTCAGTTTCAGTCTACTCACCGACTCCGGTGAGGAAACTCCTGTGTAGCGCCAAAATAAGTCAACCAAATAGATGAATCAAGCGGCGATTTACATTTCTCAAGCTGTCATGGGCATTTACCGAATATACAGTGGGATGCAAAATTTGGGCAACCTTGTTAATAGTCATCATTCTCCTGTATAAATCGTTGGTTGTGACAATAAAAAAGTTAAATATATCATGTAGGAGACACACAGTGATATTTGAGAAGTGAAATGAAGTTTATTGGATTCACAGAAAGTGTGAAATAATTGTTTAAACAAAATCAGGCAGGTGCATAAATTTGGGCTCCACAAAAAAAGAAATGAAATCAATATTTAGTAGATCCGCCTTTTGCAGAAATTACAGCCTCTAAACGCTTCCTGTCGGTTCCAATGAGAGTCTGGATTGTGGTTGAAGGTATTTTGGACGATTCCTCTTTACAAAACATCTCTAGTTCATTCAGGTTTGATGGCTTCCAAGCATGAACAAGCTCAGAACATAATCAGCTCATGACCAGTTATGTGTTCAGCAGACATTACCGTAGTAATTTAGCCAGTTTCAGCTCGACGTAGCTAAACCACTAATCTCACTTCATAGGTCACCCCTCAGGTGTCACTTTACCTGTGATAGTAACTCCCAGCATGTGTAGGTTTGATCTCTGCTCCATGTATGAAACACACATAAAGAAATCCACAGCGTGAGTTCAATGATGCTTTTATTTTGAAACTAAAGAATTGAAAGAAATGAATGTGAGTAAGTTTACAGTCAGTTATCTGTATCTGGATTCAGATGAAAAATAAGGAAACATTCCTCCACAGCACTGACACACATTTTATATCAAAGTAAATCAGCTGTTTACATGTTTATCATGACAGTCAGATTAAGTTTAACATCTGTTAAGAGTTTAAGAAAAACACCTGCATGATTATCAAAGAAGAGAAAAAAGAGGAACTGTTGGATTTTGCTCAACTTAACAGGAAAGACTCCAGTTAAAAGCAAACATGTGGGCCAGCAGTCACCAAAATAACAGACTGACCAACACAGGACAGTGGAGCCAATAACAAATGATGCAGTTTACCAACTTATAGAAAATAGTCATGACCCAATGGAGGACCAGCACTTTATGAAGAGCCGACTCAAAGAAAGGACAAAGAGAAGAGAATCACTGAGCATTTAACTGGATTTATTTGAATCAAAGATAACAAGAAGAAGTAAATTATCTGAGTCAGTAGAAACAAATAAACACAAAACTAGAACCCAACCAGAAAGAAAGAGAGAGAGAAACTGATTATGGCAAATGATTTACTTCCTGTTTAACTAATGGCTAAGCTCCGCCCACACAGGTTAGGCCAAACAGGAAGTGTTGAAGCTGTCACACCTCTCACATGGTGAAGATCAGATGACCGCTGAAGGTGTTATGATGATTCTGACTGTCAAATATCCTTGCACCAGCCAATAGACGTACAAACACCTGATCTCCAACCTCTAGAAGCAGTGAGGCTCCATTAGAGGCGCTCACTGTACCAGATGTTGGATTTTCATATACAACATAAATTTGCTCCTCATTCCTCAACAAGAAAGCACCTGCAACAATGTTTCCATGACCAAGTATGTGGCAGTCAAAGTGGTAGGCTCCTCTCACCGGTGCAGTGAAAATACCTGTGGGACATTTGTTTTTGTTAAATGGAAAATCAGCTGTTAGAACATCTGGAACATCAGCCTGACATCAACATAGCTGAGAAGTGACATTCAGTGTTATTACCTGTGTGTTTGTTGTAGGCATTTCCAATGTTTGTGACAACATGTTTGAAGATCACAGTAGTCTGATTGTTAAAGGGTCCAGTATCTCCTTCACCTTGATCCAGCAGAGAGGCTGAGAAAGCCACCTGTTTGACTGAGAGAGAGAGAGAGAGAGAAATGTCATTTTAAACTTCCTGTTTTAGAGTTAGACTCTTCCCAAAAAAGTGACCATGACAAAAACTTTACAGCTGAAAGCGTTTCACTGTCACAGAAGAAGTCAAACTCTGGATAATCCACATACTGTGTCAGCAGGTGATTAGTTTGAAGCTTTGCCCTCAGATATCATGTGGAAGAAATAAAAACTATTGTTGGTACTAAAGATTTTCAAACACAGCAGCGCCACCTTGTGAACAGATTTATAGCAGTGATATATGTTGATCCTCCAGAGTTTGTTGGCTTCTGTCTGAAGGTGGCGCTACAGCACAAATACAGCTTCAGATGTTCACAGAAATTGATTTGTAAAGAGCCCCGCAGGGGACATGGGAGAAAAAAAAAATTAAGATGGACTTTTGCGAGATCTCGCAAAACAAACTCGGGATCTCGCACAACTTTTCCGAGATCTCGCAAAACAAACTCGGGATCTCGCACAACTTTACCGAGATCTCGCAAAACAAACTCGGGATCTTGCAAAACGTTTGCGAGATCTCGCAAAAGTTTTAGCCGCATTCTTCGGCCTTCGACCTCCCGTTAGCTCGAAGCTAACGGAAAGTCGAGACCTACTACAGCCGGGTGGAACACCGCTTTCCCGGCACATCGTGCCTCGACCTTCGAGCTTCGAGCCGGCGTCCGAAGAATGTGGCTAAAATATTTGGGAGTTGAGTTTGATTCCATAAAAAGTGACAAAAACATTAGTGTCCGCTGTGCGTGAGAAGAAAACTTCTTTTTACAGAGAAAAAAAACCCCTAAACTTCCAAACAAGCACCGAGTAGCTACGACGTAATGGGAAACTCACAGAGAAACTCGCGGATTCTTCCACTGACCGCTGCACACCTGCACCAGGGTAAACCTCCGCCTACCTCACTCCTGCTTTACAGGTGAAAATAGAGCAGCAGGACCGCTAGTCTTTGACTTTATTTATTTTCTGCTGTGTTTTACTTGCATCTATTTGAAAGACTGAGTGTAAACACACAAAAAATAATTATTTTATGTGCTGGAATGTGCAGAAAATAATGTTAAACTAATTTCTTCCAGTCAGAGAATGTTGCAGATAATTAAATTTTTGCTTGATGCATAAAGTTAAAAGATTAAAACTAATAAAACAAGTTTTAAAAAGATCTATCGCTTTATCACCTATTCAGGTTGTAAATCGTGTTTTTAAAAAGTAACTAAGTAATTAACTACTCTGGAAAATAAGTAATCAGTAAAGTAACGGGATTATTTTGGGGGGGAAGTAATCAGTAATTAGTTACTGATTACTTTTTTCAAGTAACTTGACCAACACTGGTGAGCAGCGTTGTGTCTGTAACTGTAACACATTCCAGTCACCTTGTGATGTTGAGCTGTTCAGAGCAGGTTTTAGTTTCAGTGTCGAACATTACGACATTCAAACATAAACACTAATCTGGTCAATTTAATATCAGATTTAAGATATAACATTAATTCTAAAATGTAAGAATGTATCAATTATAGAAATCTTGCAACATTCCTCTTTCAGATTCCCACACAGTACCTTGTAACTGCTGCTTCAGCTGGTCGATCTCAGTCTTCTGACTCTCCAGCTTTGCTGCTAGTTCTGAGAAAATAAAATAGAAATAAAAAGAAAAATCTCACTGACAGCACACAGTAACAGTAACAGTAACTGTGACTCTCATTCTGTTCATGCTACACTGAGCGCTGGTCTCCTCCACGTCCCCTCATCCTCCACCTCACACACTGCAGAGCCACAGGACCACAACTCCTACAGGTGCTGGGTGCCCATAGACTGTATGTAAAAGATGGCTGTAACCACACCACTTGTCTGCTCACTTATTTAACATGACACCCATATGGACTCAAACTCATGTAGAACCTTTTTACTCAGTTAAGCAATCAAAGGATTGATGATGGCTGTAACCATGCAGCTGTAGTGACCCATGTGCCAAATGGCTACAGGGGTGTGGGTTTGAGTCCTGATTATGTAGCATAGTTCATACACACATAATTACTATGGGTGGGTTTTTATAATCGATTTATCGATTAAAATCGATTCTGGCTTGGATAACGTGAAATCGATTCATTAAAATCCTGAATCGATTTTTTAATATAAATTTATTTTGCCCAAAATGACAGAATCTCTGGTGAAACGTCACAAAATTTCAACAACCACCAAACAGCTAAGACAGTAAATGAGAGCAGGAACACGGATTCTGCACAAAGACATAAACACAAAGCGCGACCCGCCGACGGATCAGAATCAGTGAGATGTCGCCTTTCTCACCCGACGGCACGGACACGGTCGGGGCTGAAAGCCGACAGCTCGCTGATTCTGATCTGTCTGCGGGTCGCGCTTTGTGTTCACGCCCTTTTTGTGCTGATTCTGAAGCTGCAGGTTTTTATCTCTCTCCAAACAATATTGACCGAACCAGCAGCAAAATAAGATCCAAACTACGCTTCACATAAACATCGTCATGGATTCACTATGACTTTTACTGTTTTGCTTCCACCAGGATAAAATCACACTTCATGCACAGCTCTCTCTCTCTCTCTCTCCGTACTTCAAGAACAGTTTCCCGTCTAAAAATCTGTTTTCTGCATTAATCGCTTGCTTGTTACGCACAAGTTTGCCGTTGTTTACAGGTTGTCGGCCGCTGTTTTTTTTCCCCCCCTTTTACTTATTCCTGAAAATAAAACCTAATTTCTGCCGTTCAATACTGAACAAATTTAAACTTTTTAAAATTATGCAAAATGCAAAACGCCGTGTCTCTAATAAAACCGCTGTAACTTCAGAGGTGATGTTCATATGTTGATTAATGGTTTTCTTTCGTTTTTGATGTCCTGCAGAATATTTTTATAAAATCCAGGTCAGGAAAATCGCCTTCATGTTTTTCTGTTTTATCTTCAGCTGCTTTGACAAAAAGGCCTCTGCTGTGATGCTCACACCTTTCATAAAGTCTTGCGAGTGTCAGCTTCCTTTTTATAGATACAAAAATATGTAAATGTACTGATCTGAATTATAATATTTCTGACTGTCAAAATTTCCCAGATTCAAATCGAATTGAATCAAATCGGAAACGAATCGATTCTAGAAATCAGTGACGATACCCAGCCCTAATAATTACCCAACAGTTGAGTAGAGGTTGCTGGCTTCTGTCTGCAGGTGGCGCTACAGCACAAATACAGCTTCAAATGTTCACAGAAATGAGGCCCAGATTTGCTAAAACAGCCTGTGAGTGTAATGGTGAAACAGCACTAATAGGTTTGGTTAGTTTTAGGTGGGTTGCTCTGTTTTCTGAATACTGGTGCAGTCAGTTCATTACCTCCACAAAGGAGGTTATATTGTTGGATGTGTTTGTGTGCATGTCATTCTTTGTGTCTGTAAACACGACAGCTCGAGAAGTTTAGATTCTGATAAAACTTTGTACTGGTGTAGAACGGACTCATTCACTTCAGTGTTGTTGATATAGTGCAAAAATCACAACAACAGTTTCCTCAAAGTGTTTTTTCTTGTAAATTAAAGTCACTACACTAAATGTTCAGATTAGATTCAAATCTGACTTTTCAGATTTGAATCTGTGTATAAGTACAGATCATACACTCTCAGCTGGAGGTCATAGTTGACCGATGACAATGTTTCATGATGTTCTCCAAAATCTGAACATTCAGTCTGGCTGTCAGAGAGCTGTTTGTGAGTCTGTTTTAGAAAGGGTGAATGCAGCGGGTGTGAAAGAGTGCTCCACTGAAGAAATGTGAAAAAGGTAACATGATCTCAGACACACAAAGTTAAGGAGACTGTTGGAGGTCCTGTGGATGAAACACCCGTGACTGAACAGTCGTTTGTACCTGCACAGGTAACCGTGGTCGAGGTTATTGATTTCCTGGACTGAATAAATTTGAACATTAGTCAAAAATCTGATCATACCTTCTGACTACAGCTTCAGCTGATCGATCTCAGTCTTCTGACTCTCCAGCTTTGCTTCTTGTACTGAGAAAAACACAAAACAAAGAAAATCTTACTGACAGCACACAGTGATTCACATGTTTTTATCTCTAGTGCTGCTCTGGTGGTGTGGTCAGTGTCATGATCCATGGGAGGAAGGATGAGCACAGTCACCTTCAACAGAGTCAGATGTTCATCACAATTAAATCCTGATCATCTGGAACACCAGGAGGACACTCTGGACTTCCCTACAAGTCTTTTTTTTCCAGGAAACAAAGACATCATGAACAGACCCTGGATATTTTGACACAACTTTGATTATAATGTTTGTGGATTTGCAGATTACTGAGTTTTTGTTCTTCCTGATACAGAAAACATGCTCAGTTTCAGATGGAGGGTTTAACAGTACAAGTGCTGCATCAGTTGCTCCCAGGATGTTTGGGAATCCTGCAGTGACTTAAAACTCCTGCTTTACTTATTGAACAGCATCCTTCATCAAACAGTGATTACAGCACAGCAACGTATTGCTGACGTATATCTGCTGTGTGGGTGGAGGATACAGCTGATTTTATGTTGGAACAGAGAGAGCGCGCTCACTGTCCACTCCAGGGACTGCCCGTCTGCATGCAGTGAGCTCTGCTGTCAGATGGAGGCAGTGTACACAGTATGTGTTACAACCGGTCTATGGGTCACTCCTGTGTTGTTGTTGGTCTGTGAGCCGTGAAGCAGAACGAAGTTATAACTTACAAAGAGCTGAAGTCAACAGTGAAAAGTGTCCACTGCAGTCACTGTGTTTTTCATGCTTTATTCTTTTGTATCTTTAATGTGTGCATGGGTGGAAATATCTGCAGGTCTATAAATCTGGCTTTAGGCAGAACTGTGTAACCCAGAGTAAAATCTGTTTCCTGCACTTATTCCTGCCATTGAATGCATCGCAGGTACATGACTCCAACCACATGACTTTGCTCAGCCAATCGGACGGCATGTGGGTCATAGTAAGCCTGTCCCGGCTTCCTCCTGTCAGATGCGTGGAGGCAAGCCAGGTGACAGAGCTGTTGCAGGTTTGTGTTGGCAAACACTTGCTTTTCCCGTTTTAATGCTTCTTTTAACACCCACTAACTTATGCAACTTAGATGCTGATTACTGTGAGCCAGAGCCATAGTGTTGTTGTGCACTGGGGAACTGTTTTCTATATTGCTTGGTATAAGCCAGAAGAATTTGCTTAGTTGTTTTGTGCACCCTCACTGGGTTTTTGATTAATTGAATAGCTGCAGCAGGAGTGATTATTTGAATTTTCCTTTTTTTGTTATTTTTCTTTGGGTTTGGTTAAATACATGGTACCTGCAAAAGCATTTTGTGTTGTGTGTATTTATTAATTACTGCCCATCAGCTCCAGTAGCATTCCTAAATCTTCTGATTAATAATAACCATATTATTTCACTCAATACCTAGCCTGTATTGATTCATTGGCGCTTCATCAGTGTTACAACTGACATCATTTTCCCACTGTAAAGAAGCAGCATCGATGGAGCTTACGCCTGCTTTACTGACTTCCTACTTCACTTCTCACACAAACTGTGTCTAATGCAGACCTTCCCAAAGTGTGGGGCCCGCCCCCTAGGGGGGGCGCAGAGCCATGGCAGGGGGGGCGCGGGATGAAAAGGGGGAAACAAAACGCCCACACAAACGCAAAGCAGGAGATGAAGCATCGCTGAATATGTTTCCAAACCAACTTCATTCTGAGCCAAAGACTAGAAAATATGATGAAGCAAATCTTCCCTTTGGCTTCACCTGCACAAGTGCAGAGGTAGGTCTCCCTGCAGGATTGGTTTTCCCTTCCTCGGGAGCAGCGCTGGGCTGTTTAAATCACGGACTAACAGTATCCCACAGCTGTTTATGTTTTTAAACCCATTTTGCACAGAGAGGCATTTTTTGAAAAATGTATTGATAGCAATGTTGAATATTATTACACAGGAAAAAAACAACTACAGTAAAATAATCACACCGTGACGCCTCTGCCTTTGTAATGGAGGGACAGTAACTGCGTGTAAACCTGCAGACAGTCAGATTAACAGTGTTTTGTCTCTATCGGCCATTCTGCAATTCATCTCATGTAAACAATAACGCGTGACGTGAAAAAGACACATACCTTTGACGTTGCGTGATGAACTCAAAAAGGGAGTTTTAAAAAATCTCAGTTTTCGGTGATTCGAAACGCCGTTTACGTGGACGAAACAGCTGCGTGTTCAAAAACACCCGTGTAGGTGTGGACGCAGCGTTAAAGAGTTAGTAGTTTATTTTCTTACTACCTGCAGATTACTTGTATTTGCTTAATTGTTCACTAAATGTTTGAGGTGTGAAATAAACCGCAATGGAGCAAAATATGGGTGTGTGTGGTTGGAGGATGTGTGTGCGCGGGGGGCACGAACATTTTTCTTGAAAACAAAGGGGGGCCCAGCAAAAAAAGTTTGGGAACCACTGGTCTAATGTATGTTTTAAAATGCTGTATTCTACCATTTACATCCATAGTAGTGGAGATATCATCTGAATTTCAGGAGTGGGACCACTCCTCAGGATATAAAAGCCCCCCCCTTCTCCAATACCTGCTGTTCTCATTTTCATGCCCCACCCTTCCCCCCCATTTTCCCCTTTCTTCTCCTCTTCTCCTCTCTTCCTTTCCTTCATTCCTTTCTTGTTAGTACATGGGGATCTGCCCGGCCCGAGAGCCGTCGCCAGTCCCCTTCGAGGCCTTCCCAAAACCGCAACACCATTTCACACTTCCTCATCCCTCATCGCCCATCGTTACAGAGGAGGTGGTCCCAGCTAGTGAAATAATATTCAACCATTAAGTGAACAATTAAAGAAATATAACTCCTAAATACTTCTACAGTTACATGCTGAAGTTCAGTGTGTAGCTGCTACAAACATCTGTTACCTAGTTCCCACATGTGTTGTATATAACCTCTCCAAGTATGTCTTGGTCCAGTAGCCCACTTCTCATCAGTTCGCGCTCATATTTTGAGGTAGGCTCAGTAACATGGGCACTCAGCACACTGAGCAGCGTTGCGTCTTCAAACACTTTGTAACTGTAATACATTCCAGTCAGCTCGTGATGTTGAGCTGATCAGAGCAGGTTTTAGTTTCAGTGTCGAACATTAAGAATTTCACACATAAATACTAATCTGGTCAATTTAACTTCCGATTTAAGGTCAGACGTTTATTTATATAAATGCGAATATGTCAAGAGTATTCTAACATTTATATATACATCATTCGATTTCCACACAATACCTTTTGACTGCAGCTTCAGCTGGTCAGTCTCAATCTTCTGACTCTCCAGCTTTGCTGCCTGATCTGAAATAAATGAAAATATTTTTTTTATTTCACTGCATTAATTGCTGAAAACAAATATTTTTAAAAGACATTCAGTTTCACAAGACAGCACAGCAGACAACCAGTCTGTCCAACTAAAATTGTACATGGATGAAAAATATTTACGGGAATATAAATCTCACTTCAAACAGCGCTGACTGTCATGGCGGCGTGCGCCGAAAACGAGGTAGACCCAGATGCAGACACGGTGAGACCAAACAAAGTTTCAAAAATAAAGCGAGCCTTTATTGTAGCTGATGGCACAAGAAAAACATGAAACTAGGGAAACTAAGGAGACTATGACAAAGGGCTGTGACACTCAGTGAACAAACTATGAACACTGAGTAAACTAGGAAACACACAGACTAAATATACATAAGGAATCATCAAGGGAAGTAGAATCACATGGAGAAAACAGCTGACAACAATTAACATAATGATTGGACAGGAGACGTGAAACTAAATACAATACAAGGCTCTTTCAAAATAAAACGGGAAACATAACGAGACACAGACATGACTCGAACTTGACAAACAAAGAAAACTTGGACATGAAACATGACAGATAAACACACGAAGACTTAACATGACAAGCTGACACAGAAAACTTCACACAGGGATGAGACAAATGGGGAGCTTGTTAAATCATGAACTAAAACTGTAACCTAGGCATGACAGTATGTAACTAGATAAACTGAAATGAAACTAGACTCAAAAGAATACCAAAAACATCAAGAAGCTCAGAATACTGGGTCACACGACACAGGACCATGACACTGACTGTCACGGTCGGACGGTCCTGCCGGACGACCTGCTTGGTTATTTTCAATTCTATTCAATTCAATTTTATTTATATAGCGCCAAATCACAACAAAAGTCGCCTCAAGGCGCTTCATAGATACAGAGAAAAGCCCAACAATCATATGACCCCCTATGAGCAGCACTTTGGCGACAGTGGGAAGGAAAAACTCCCTTTTAACAGGAAGAAACCTCCGGCAGAACCAGGCTCAGGGAGGGGCGGGGCCATCTGCTGTGATTGGTTGATGAGAGAAGGAAGACAGGATAAAAGACATGCTGTGGAAGAGAGACAGAGGTTAATAACAGATATGATTCAATGCAGAGAGGTCTGTTAACACATAGTGAGTGAGAAAGGTGACTGGAAAGGAAAAACTCAATGCATCATGGGAATCCCCGGCAGCCTACATCTATTGCAGCATAACTAAGGGAGGATTCAGGGTATTTGTGATGTGTGTGCGCCTTCCTCTCTTTTCTCTCTCTCCATCCCTATTCTGCGGGTCTGCCTAGGAGCGGTGTCGACGAGAGAGTGAGAATGGCCGACCTCTGACCCGGAAGTGCAATCTTCCGCTCCAGCTCCCGCTAATCATTCCTCACAAAGCGGAGGTATTTAACGGTGTGTCCAGACGACAGTCGATGCTGGATTGTACTCGGAGCTCGGTAGCTAAGTGTGCTCATGATCTTGTAACCCGCTGTTGTGTTTGCTCGTCTCTCAGGTGGAGAAGTACGGGACGGAGGAGTGGAGAGAAAGGATTCACTGGTGTTTTCGGGAGGAGGAACTCACACGGAAGGAGTGCACACTAGTGATGTGCGATACCACTGATTTTCTTTCCGGTCCGATACAAAGTAATATTCAGGGTGGTATCGACGATACTGATCCGATACTGATACTTTGTACCAAAAATGTATTTTATTTATTGTATCTCAAATTACAGCGTCATAATGATTACAGGACATCAGATTACTTGTTCTTATCACTTAATAATGCAGAATTCATCATATAGAAATAAAAAAACTGAAGTTTTGCGCTATTTGAACTCCTTGCTTGACTGCAGCACTAAAGGACTCCATGAGAGACGTCTGTCTCGCCCTAGCAGCACCTGTCCTTCTCTTCAGTTCGCCTCAACATACGCTCGTCATATTCTGTGATATGATTTACTCTGAGGTGTTTGACAAGGTTTGTGATGTTGCCACAACCATACATGCCAACCCTCCTGATTTTACCGGGAGAATACCGAATTTCAGTGCCCCTCCCGAAAATCTCCCGGAGCCACCATTCTCCCAAATTTCTCCCGATTTTCCACCGGACAACAAAATTGAAAAACCATATCACAGAATATGATATGCCTATTCCAGTTTCCAACAATGGCGGCAGCTACTTAGTTTTAATATTACTCTTATTTCTCTTTCTGGGTCGAAAAAAAACTTTTAACATATTTTCAGGTGAGAATGTAGCTGTGTAAACTTCAAATATCTGAGCCGACCGACACATCGTCTTCAAACCCCCGCGGTCTTTCGCTACTTGGGTTAAACATGATATATAAGTCACTTTGATAACTTAAAAGTGTTTTATTTGTTCCTGAGTAAATCGGTTTGGCTGAGATTAAAGTTATTAGATTAGATTAAATTAAATGTAACTTTATTAATCCCTCGGGAGGGTTCCTCCGGGGTTTTCACACAGCTGAATAAACTGTGTGAAAACAGAATACCCCCCCAACAGCCCTTTTGAATGTCTCCCTAGTATGGCCACAACACCTCACTCTTGGAGCACTTTTTTGCCACATGTATCGCAAACCACATCTCAGCTGTTTGTGGAGGTAAAATACGTCCGCACATGACTCCGATTACGCTCAGCCATTGTTGTGAGTGCGCACGCCAGCGGCTGCGAGACATTTATACAGCCGTAATGTTAATGTAATGTCAGTAGCTTCAATAAATGTTTAATGCAATGCTTGTTATATGATTCTGATGTAACAATAATGCTGATGCTAAAATAACAGTAAAACACACCCTTTTTATCCCTTACTGACCACAGCAGGGGCGTCTATGTTTTGATTCAGCCATGAAGCTCACCTGATTCATCACTGAGCCCCACCGTCACTGGCATCTGACAGGGTGGCGCTGCATATTCTTCCTTTAATGTCACTATTTTCAATCTGCTAATTAGAGTGTTTAAACCTGAAGTAGACTACGTCCACAACAAGTCAATACAGCTGTAAATGTGGCCAATTATCAATCTATTACCAATCAATAACAAAAAATAGCTTTTATTTTATGCATGCTTTTAGTCAACCACTCACCCAGAGGATCTCCAACCCCAGAAAATTCCTTCTCCTCATTTAATGAGTCTGTCCTCCTTCCATGCCCTGGTAACTGGTCCATCCAGAGCCATATCATCTTGAAATATACATACAACAAGCCAAACCACACCTTGGTCACACCAACCCTTTTCCGCCCTGAAGATGTCCAACGCCATCTTAGTCTGGACTGTCAAAGGTGACTTTAACGCTGACTGTTCCGACAATCCATTTATAACATTTCCTGGTCAGATTAGCCAATCCCTGCACACTGGAATAAACATAATCAACATGATCAACATTTTTCCTGCGTGTTATTTCACCATCTTATTGATTCCAACGCTCCATCCTTATGTGGTTTGCTACATTATGTTTATCTCGAACTCCACTCTGTCTCTAAATGTTTGAAGAATTTTTCATGTTTGGGGTCAAATTTTAAGAATTTGACCATACGTGAAATTAATGATGTTATCACCCCCATCTGGGCTTACCTTTCCCACTTCTGATGATATTCCTCCCTATTCTTTGCAAGTACCCCCTTTTGGTGGCGAGAAACTGTTGGTGTGGTCAAGTGGGTGCTGTAAAAACAAAAGCTCAGGACAGAACAGTTATCAGTCATGTACTTCATACAAAATTAGCATATATTGAATTTCCTATTGATCCTCTGAGTGTAATGGTACATTTTAATTTGAATTTATCAAAGCTAAACACAATAATTTTTCTTTATTTTGCTCTTGTTCTTGTGCAGCACCACATCTCAGCACATGCGCCTGTTGGTTCTATCCTACTTTTCTAAATTATTGACTATTTCAATGGAGAACCTAAATGACGTGGACCAATGTTTGTTATTACATATCTCTATTTTGAATGTGAAAGTCTATCATTCCCTTGTTATTCATAGACATCAATAGAGTTTTGTTTTTTTTGTTTTTTTGCTTCTTTTTTTTTCTCTATAAAACTTAATTGACTTTTTACAGTGGCCTGCTGTGGTTAATAATAACATGTTCAGTCATGAATGAAATCAAAGCTTTTCTTCACTTTAGCATTTAACATTCCCAACAATATAATGTGATACATTAATCGAAACACAGCTAATAAAACACAATTTTCTTGATGCAAACATCAGTAACTCAAAATTAGCAACCAAAGGGTTAAGTCTGCAGTTCACACTCATGTGAAGCTACAGCCTCCCCCCTTTAGTCTCTCTCATCCTTCTGTTCCTGCAAAAACAAAACAAAGCGAGACAAAACATCCACCCTTCTTTTGCAGGCTGGGTGAATTGTTTGTAGACATTTACTAATCCTAAAGTCAGTACCGTTTTTGTCTCAGTATCAAGTCAGTTAAAACTTTTAGTCGTCAGTCCATCACAGTCCAGTCACATGCATACATTCACACACATTCATACCAGATATTGCTGATAATGGAGTCTCACGCAGAACCTATTCAAGCCTCCATCACCAGCAAGATGACGTCATCATTTTAAAGGGAAAACAGTTCCTTGTCTTTTTTTTTTTAACTGGATTGACTCGCTGCAATCCTTTTAGGCTCAGGACTTCTCATGTGATCAATGTCCCATATAAGTGAATCTCTCCCAAGCCCATTATAATCATGGAGAAAAACACTTTGCGACTGTTTCTAGTAATCATGTTTTATAGCGCTTTAAAGTTCAATCTCTCAGGCCTGGATTAAAGAGCTGATTTGTTAAATCAGGAACTCACAAAATACCAAAATATCACCACCGGTGGATCACTCCTCTCAGATGTTCTTATTTCAGTGCACTGTAACAAAAGCAAAAACAAACGTAACCAATAAAATACTCATATAATAACAAATACTGGGGCCCGTTACAAACATGTCCAAACATAAAACCATCTTTCTCTCTCTTAGAGAAAGAAAACAATCCAAACCTCACTGATAAAATCAACCTAATGTTAAGCAAAACCAAAAAATCAATCAAAGCTTCACCAGAAAGTTTTTCTCCGTCCCGGGACAATATTGTGTAGGAATACAGGTACCGTAACTTGTTTTTGCACTGACAAAAAACATGTTGGACTTATTTGATTCAATAGTGGACACTGGTTGCACACAAATGTTTTGCTTTGGTAGAAACTTAAACAACTGAGTTAAATCAACACAACCTTTTCATATTCAGTAAACCTGTGCATTTTGGGTTCATATAACACGATTGAAACATGTTCAGATGGAGTAAGTTGAGCTCCTGGAATATTTTAATCCTTCACAATTCTGTCATTTTATTTCAACACTATTCAATAACTTTTATCCAAATTCTACTTGGTCACTTAAATATTGCATGTTGTCTTCATATTGCATACGGTTCAACAAAGTCTAGATTCTGGTTACCATAAAAATTGAATGGGTCTACCACAACTACCATCCTCCTATCTTTATCCTGATTGCAGGAGGGCTGGGAAATAACCCTAAAGTGATAGGTTACGAGGCAGGGTGCACCCCGAACAGGTCACCAGTCTATCACCTAGAAACAAACAACCATTTACACTTACATTCACAGATAATTTAGAATCATCAATTAACCTAGCTCTAACAGCTGCATGACTTTTCACTGTGGCAGGAAACCAGAATACCCAGAGAGAAACCACTGCAAACTAGCCAGACTGTGGACTTGCACCCAGGACCTTCTTACTGTGGAGCAACAGCACTCACCAGCATGCCAACAATGTAGGAAATACAGGGAAGCTATGATTTCCTGTATTTGAGGCAGACTTCTTTTGTGCTTGCCCTTGACAGGTTAATCCACAATAAATACCAATAGCATGCATGTGGTGTGTGTGTCATTGTCTGCCTCTTATAACTCCAATGATTTTTCTGCAGTTTGAAATCTTATGCGGTCTTGTAAATTGTGAGTTCAACAACTAACCACTCTTACTAGATTGTATCGTATCATCTCAATGAGAACAAATTGAGTTGTTGAATTTTGTACAGGTCTTTAAAGCCTGAGGCAATTGTGTTAAATACACGTGAGATGCTTACATAAATCCAAGGGCTGGCCCCCTTTTCTTTTTTTTTTTTCTTTTTTTTTCTTCAGTGTGTTCCTCCTTCAATTAAATCTCAATCACAAAAATGTGGCGCTCCGAAATAAGGCTCACACCGTTAATTCATCATTTTCACTCTGTACCACTGCTCCTTATCAGGCTGTGTGAAGCACAGTAAACAATTCAGTCGAGGCCTTGAGCCATAAACAGACATCACTCACAGACATTGTTTTCATAACCAAACTGCTCTAGACCCCGTCACCTAAATCTGCACAAATGCCCTCTGGGTGACATGAAATGCATTTAACCAATAAACAATCAATGGCTTCTTGTTCTTGTAACAGATTCTGTATTTGAACGTTTGTGTGCAGCATTTTGCGTATCAGCATAGCATTTGTTAGTGTGTCTCTGGCACGCTTTATTTGCTGCCCGATCATCCGTGTTGGTCCATCACTGTCCTGCACAGTTTTAATGCAGAGTTGTTAAGGTCAGCATTCTTTTGCTCGGCCTCACTTTTCATCCGGGCTTAATAGGCGTCTCGTCACAGCTCTGTCAGCTGAAGCTGTCTGGAAATCTCCCCCGTGTAGTGAAACAGGCCTTGGATTTAACACTCTCCGTCTCCGCTGCATGAGATCGCTTTCCTGCAGCACTGTTGACATTCTCAGGCTGTTGTTGTGGGTCCAGCTGCTGTAGCATTTGGTCAGGGTCACATCAAAGATGGTAGAGGGGAGAGCAGGAGTCCAGGTCAGCCTCGGCTTTCCGGGCCGACAAAGCAGCCTGTAATTAAGCATAAAAAGAAAAAACAAAAACAAAACAAAAACAGACGAACAGGAAAATGATGTTGTTTTGGCTGTGTTATTCAGAGAGGGGCCAGGCCCTGTGTCAGCCTTCTCCCCCCCTTTTTTTGTTTTTTCTCACTATATACTCAAGTCATAACCCACCAAGTTGACAGGACAACACAGGTACATGTTAAAATTCTTAAGATCATGTTTAAAAGCCCAAAAAAGGAATTTTCTTTCATTCAGTAATCACTTGTATTAATCAATCAGAAGAAAACATGTCACAATTTGACTCTTTTAACCACTAAATTTGTTGTTTCATCACTGGTTGGTCATATCAGTGTCTTTCTTTTTGAAGTTAAGTTGTTGTCCTGCAACCCAGAGAGTTTATTTGTTAGTAGTGGATAAACTTTATCATTTAACATCAGGTGTATGTTAAGTTTCGCTGCTTTAACCTTGCTGGAAAATATTCACGTGTTCATGAGTGTAAGCTGTTTCTTCATTGCGTGTGTGTGCGTTTGTGGGTGGGTTATTTTAACTTTTTTCTCAAACAAGGCATTTCTCTAGTTGTGTGTGTTTTTAATTTTGTTTCGCAAATGTTGATTTCCCACCTTAAATAACAACATTCCATGTCTTCAGCCAGGAATTAGAGCTTGCTTGTGAGATTCAGGGACACATGGTGCCAAAAACAATTCAGCGAAAAACTTGCCTGAAAATTTCCAGTGATGGTAACCGATAACTGGAGGAGAAGATGTCCTTTAAGCTTTTTTTTCGGGTGGGGACAAAGTGAGAGGTCAAGCTGTAAAATTTTGAGCCAGAGCTTGGCCTGTCTGTCATCTCAATTTTGTTAATCTATCCTTTTGCCGCTGTACTCAGGTCTCCAGGTTGAAAGAAATCCACCTGTATTAAGAGACTAAAACATTCATTTACTATTTTTCTTAAAACATCCATTTGGTTCATCTACCTAGATTTTACTCTCTCTTGGTGCATAGTTCACACAGTCAGGCAGTTGCCTTTTATGGGCATGGAGATTTCCGGTCACAGACACAAAGCTACTCACCAACAGCAGCTGCAAAGCCGTCTCTCCTATATCAAAACCCAGCCAAACATCAAATATTCACCGTAGTCATTCAAAACTTTATTTGTAATATTATAATCAGCAAAATCAGCGTTTTAATTACAGGCATGTATCATTGTTTGCAAATCATACTTATAAAACTCAATAACACGCTAAACAAGAAGTCCTCTGTGGGCTTCACAGCAGCCACCTCATTTGCATGTTCACACACCGTCTAAGAATAGCTCGCAGCGCTGCAGCGCGCTGTCGTCACACACAGCCTCGTTTCACACTCAACTCTGTCATTTTATAGCTAATAAAGACGTCTTATATTTACAATCACTCTCAGGCCTGAAAGTTTTAGCGCCTAACAATTTTGACAAATTTAAGTTAACGGGTCCAACCGAAGAAAGTCCAACTTTTTTGTAATCAATTAACCAGTATCAGCCTCTAACTGTATCTGGCCTCATCTCTAAAGTCCCTAACTCAATTTAAAGTGTCCAAAAAAGCGCAGATACCGTTCAACATGGTAAGGAGCCTCTAACTCCTAGCTTATTCCAGGATGCCCTGTACCCCACAGTCAAGCCAAACTGAACTAACCCTGTTCGCCGACAGGTCAAGGTCGCGCGTCTGCGGCCAGGAGGGAGCGTAACCTCCGGGCTATGCGCTTCCTAGCGATATATGATCGCCGTTCTCACAGAATTTCTAATACTTTGAAACAACAGTCAACCCCCCAAAACAAGAGTATGACTGAAGCAGATGCAACGTTATGGACAATGGAGCCTCTAACTCACAAAATGGCCAACACAGATGCAATCTTTAGACCAATGGAGCCTCTAACTCACAAAATGACCAATTCCCTATCAAACTACCTGGGCCTCTAACCCAATTTCACTGTTTTTCTTTACCTTGAGCCTCTAACTCAGTATTATTTTTCCTTTATCTTGGGCCTCTAACCCAGTACTGTAACTTATAAGCTTACTTCAACTTTCAAAACTCATGAGATTTTTCATCAAAATCAAAACAGACACTCACCGGCAACTTTTACTGAATAGACATTTAATTTTATCGTCCAATTCAGCACACTTCGGATAAAATCAACAGGCCTGTGCCTACCTCATTTATAAAGGCGCCTGTCCACTCAGTTCGATGGCCGGATAATGTCTGCCCGTCTGACCACCTCGGACCGTCCAAACCTCCAAAACTTCCACCCCAATACCACAGCACGAGCTGTATTGAGGATGGATACAAGAGGAAAACCAAAATAACAACACTGGTCCGGCCGGGTTGAGTCAAACGATGATTTAATGAACACACGCGTGGGAGATGGACACCATACAGCAGACAGCATCAGATCTCAAAATGGTGGAGCCTTGATCAAACTCTTATAGCCTCTAGTGGCCCCCACCTAATCATAAAAGCCTAAACATTCACATTCTTTCTCTCACACAGCGCCTAAGCTACGACCTTGGCTCCCTGTTCATCTGCTCCTGCTGAGATGGGGCAGTATGCTCTGTTCTCTTCTAATCAGACAAATAAGGCGATGACTTTCTGGAACAGTATTTCTTATAACTCAGCAGTATAATGCATCATAAAACAATATCATTCATTCACAATAAATCAGCAGTCTAATGTAATACAAATCAGTTTAACAAATGTAATAGTTATCACCTTCTTCTAATTCAGGAGAATAATGCAAACTAAAACTACATAATAATTCACAATCTTTAATTAGGGGTCTAACATGGCATAAAATAATATTATAATCCGACAATCTCCATGTCGGGGACTCAAACCCGGTTTAGTTCAGCCATGCCCAGAGTCAAGAGTGCTGCGGCCACTTAAACACCAGAACAGACCGCAGAGCGCCTTTTGTTGCCCTGATGCCAGGTCTCTCTTACAAATAAAATTTTTTATCTCAATGAGATTTTTAACCTGGATAAATAAATTGTAAATGGCCTGTATTTGTAAAGCGCTTTACTTAGTCCCTATGGACCCCAAAGCACTTTACACATCCTGTCATCCACTCACTCACAAACTGGTGATGGCAGCTACATTGTAGCCACAGCCACCCTGGGGCGCACTGACAGAGGCGAGGCTGCCGGACAATGGCGCCACCGGGCCCTCTGACCACCACCAGTAGGCAACGGGTGAAGTGTCTTGCCCAAGGACACAACGACCGAGACTGTCCGAGCCGGGACTTGAAGAATTCTGACCATACATCAAACTATTTGATCAGCACTTTGATTTATAGTTTAAATAAGCAGCAACTCATTAAACAAGCTGTGAGTGAGTGAGATGGATGTTACTGTAGTTTTAGATGTCTGTGTGCTCAGAAAGCTGTTAGAAAGACAAAATCATCCAATTCATGAAACTGGACTTAATAATTTCAATTCAATTCAATTCAATTTTATTTATATAGTGCCAAATCACAACAAAAGTTGCCTCAAGGCGCTTCATAGATACAACAATCATATGACCCCCTATGAGCAAGCACTTTGGCGACAGTGGGAAGGAAAAACTCCCTTTTAACAGGAAGAAACCTCCTGCAGAACCAGGCTCAGGGAGGGGCGGGGCCATCTGCTGCGATCGGTTGGGGTGAGAGAAGGAAGACAGGATAAAGACATGCTGTGGAAGAGAGACAGAGGTTAATAACAGATATGATTCAGTGCAGAGAGGTCTGTTAACACATAGTGAGTGAGAAAGGTGACTGGAAAGGAAAAACTCAATGCATCATGGGAATCCCCGGCAGCCTACGTCTATTGCAGCATAACTAAGGGAGGATTCAGGGTCACCTGGTCCAGCCCTAACTATATGCTTTAGCAAAAAGGAAAGTTTGAAGCCTAATCTTAAAAGTAGAGATAGTGTCTGTCACCTGAATCCAAACTGGAAGCTGGTTCCACAGAAGAGGGGCCTGAAAACTGAAGGCTCTGCCTCCCATTCTACTTTTAAATACTCTAGGAACAACAAGTAGGCCTGCAGAGCGAGAGCGAAGTGCTCTAATAGGGTGATATGGTACTACAAGGTCATTAAGATAAGATGGGGCCTGATTATTTAAGACCTTGTATGTGAGGAGCAGGATTTTGAATTCAATTCTGGATTTAACAGGAAGCCATTGAAGGGAAGCCAAAACAGGAGAAATCTGCTCTCTCTTTCTAGTCCCTGTCAGGACTCTTGCTGCAGCATTTTGGATTAGCTGAAGGCTTTTAAGGGAGTTTTTAGGACTTCCTGATAATAATGAATTGCAGTCGTCCAGCCTGGAAGTAATAAATGCATGAACTAGTTTTTCAGCGTTACTCTGAGACAGGATATTTCTAATTTTAGAGATGTTGCGCAAATGGAAGAACGCAGCAATTTGTGTCTAAATGATCAGTATTTATTCAGATATGTGTTTGCATTTGTAAATCAGTTCAGGTATGGTCAGATTGCTTTATCTGTGTGGGTGAATAGGAGGGGGCGATGGAGGTGTTCTGGCTCTGAGGTCGTCCATGTTTTCTACAGTCATTGGTACAAATGGTGAAACACCAGCACACTGGGCCCAGGTGTTACCAGTGTCGCTTAGGCTACGTTCACACTGCAGGTCTTAATGCTCAATTCCGATTTTTTGATCAAATCCGATTGTTTTGTCTGCTCGTTCACACTACAAATAAAATGCGACAGCAAACGCGCTCTAGTGTGAACGCTCAAAGCGGCCGCATGCGCAAAAGAAGGCGTCACACACAACGCGCTCTGTTTAGACCCAGAGCAAACAATATTGTTTGACTGATGGCCTTAATATAAAGATTTGTTTTGGACTTCACGTTTCACAATTTTGCTTTAAGTTATAAAGTTATTTTGTTATTTACATATGGCCCAAGAATGATCCTGTTGGGTCTGCGCTTCAGCAGGCCTGCTACTTCAGAGACTCTGACGCTGAACGCTCCTCACCTGTTTCCCTGCAGCCTTTTATTCAGTCAATACAAGCACCACCCATTGTAACACTTATATGGTCACAAAAGGTTAAAACAATGTGTGTGTGTGTGTGTGTGTGTGTGTGTGTGTGTGTGTGTGTGTGTGTGTGTGTGTGTGTGTGTGTGTACAATAACAGTATCCCCACAGAAGGTTATTTGATGTCTTTTTTATTACTCTGGTAGAACATACATGAACGTCATGCTATGGCTTTAGCATTAGCTTTATTAGCTTTATTGTTCGCACACTCTGTGTGGTCCAAACACAAGGAGCACATTCAGCAGCAGCTGGTCAGAGTGACGGCTCGCCCACAGTGGGAATTTATGTCCCACCTCCAGCATGAAGAGACAGTAATGTCTGCTGTACCAGCAGGAGAGCCTCGCTCTCATGCAGCCATGAACAATGCAGCCTGCAGTATTCAGTATGCAAGAAGATTACAGTTACATTACTTTACTCATTTACATCACAAGTGTATTGATTTATGCATACATGGAAACACACAGAGAACATGACCTTTATTAGTGAACATAGTCACATTTTGCTCACCAGCTCCAAGATTCTCATCCAATCAACAAGCTGTTTGCATTCTGTAACTAAAGTCTGCCACACAGAAAGAGCTGTGGTCAAAGTATTTGTTACTACACACAGCAGAACAGACACACATCAAACTCTGGGACGTCTCGGCTCCTCTTTTATTCTCAGCCATCTAAACATGCATAGCTATGCAAAATCATGCAGTGAAGTTCTAACCACCTAAATCTACATGTGAGGGTTAATATATATATACTGCTGTGTATTTATAATAGTGGGATATATTTCTGTTCTATTCCACTGAGTTAATTTTGAGTATAGTGCTGAGTCGTCTGCTAACTCATATGTACCAACTCTGAGGTGGAAATATGTAGATTATGAACCTGCATTCGTCACCTTCACTGTGTGACACATGCATGTTTCAGTGCAACGACTGCAGCTGCCAATCCTGCTCCCACTGCTGCTCCCACTGGGCCTAAGATGCTTCCAATTCTCTCCCCTATCTCACAAGCCCTGTTGTAGTCGTTTTCTCTTTCTGCCCGTCTTCTGGCTTCTTTTTCTGACATCTCTGGATTTTCTTCCAGGAGTCGATCCATTTCTGCTTTTATTGCTTTCTCAGCTTCTTCAAACATCTCTTTGGTGTAGCAGCTTCCTCCGTTTTTCTGGACCATTGTGTTGATCTTCTTCAGCAGCTCTTTGACCTGAGAGGAATCCTTTTCTCTGTTGTTAAAAACATGATATCCTCCCTCACACTGACTGATGAAGTCATTGAGATCTTTATTTCCATTAATTAAATGTTCTACACTGACTTCATCTGCTTCCAGATCGTCTCCATGGGTGAACAAGGCCATAGTGTAGCGTGCCGCTTCATCTCCATATATCTTCTGAAGGAGTTTCACTGTTTCTTGTTCTTCTTTGGTGAATCTGTTTGGTTGGATCACAACCAGGAACACGTGAGGACCAGGAGCAGCAAAGGAGATGCACTTACCGATCTCTTTCACCACCTGCTCTAGAGATAGTTTGGTATCAAACAGACCTGGAGTATCAACTACAGCCAGTGTTTGACCCCCAAACTCTCCTGTTTCCTTCTGACACTCTGCTGTTATTGAAGATGACGATGAAGTGGATTTAAAAACTCTTCTATTTAAGATGGTGTTTCCTGCTGCACTCTTCCCAGCTCCAGTTTTCCCAACCATCACGATCGTGAGATGTTCTTTTGCTGCATCTGCTGAAGAAGATCAACATGTCATCGATGAGGTTTTCCAAAGAGAAGCATTCCACATCCACTTTATTAGTAATCACACCTCTGAGTGGCATTAGTAATAATAATACTAATAATAATAATAATAATAATAATAATAAATTTTATTTATGAGTGCCTTTCAAGTCACCCAAGGACACTTTACAATAGGATAAAACACTTAGTAAAACAATGGCAGAATAAGAAGAATAAAATAAAAGCACAAGATAAAATTAACAAACAGTGGATTCACAGTGAATATGCAGATTTGAACAGATGAGTTTTGAGTTGGGATTTAAACTGTGGGAGAGAACCAGTGTTTCTTATTTCTGGGGGCAGAGCAGCTGAAAGCTCTGCTTCCCATGGTGGTGAGGCGGAAGGAAGGTACAGCAAGCTGGATAGAAGAAGAAGATCGAAGTGAGCGGGCAGAACAGGTGGTGGTTAACAGGTCAGAAAGGTAAGGAGGAGCAAGGTTATGAAGGGCCTTGAAGGTGAGCAGAAGAAGTTTGAATATTATCCGGAATTTTACAGGGAGCCAGTGAAGTTCTTGAACAACAGGGGTGATGTGCTGGTAGGAGGAGTTCTGGTGATAACCAGTTGAAGCTTATGGAGGGATTTTTGGGGGAGACCATGCAAAAGAGAATTGCAGTAGTCAATACGGGAGGCAACAAGACTGTGGACAAGAATGGACGTAGACTGGGTGGAAAGAGAAGGAAGCAATCTGTTAATGTTACGTAGATGGAAGTAGGCAGAACGGGTGAGATTATTGATGTGAGATTTATAGGAAAGTGAACTGTCTAGGATGACACCAAAGCTCTTAACCTGAGGAGAAGGGAAAACTGTGGAGTTATCGATGGTGAGTGAGAAATGGTTTGCCTTCAAAAGGTTGGATTTGGTGCCAATAAGGAGGATCTCAGTTTTATCCTCATTGAGCTTTAGAAAATTAGAGGTAAACCAGGATTTTAACTCGGATAGACATTCTGTAAGGGAAGAAGGTGGGAGGGAGGAATCAGGTTTGCAAGAGAGATATAACTGGGTGTCATCAGCAAAACAGTGAAACTGAAGATCAAATTTGCGGAAGATGGTACCTAGAGGGAGGATGTATATTATGAAGAGAAGAGGGCCTAAAACTGAGCCTTGGGGTACACCAGAGGTGACGGGGAATAGACGAGAGCGGAATGATCTTAGTTGAATAAACTGGGAACGGTCGAGGAGACATGATTGAAACCAGGCGAGGGGTGTGTCAGAGATGCCGAGAGAGGAAAGTCTGCTTAGAAGTACAGAGTGAGAAATGGTGTCGAAGGCTGAGCTCAGATCTAAAAGGACGAGAATGGTGAGAAGACCAGAGTCAGCTCCAATTAAAAGATTGTTCATGCTGCATCATTCATCAGCATGAAATGATATCACTGCTCACAGATGATGGAGCAGTTTTATAAGCCCAGCTGTTTCACGTCTCCTTCTACTCCTTTCACTGATATCAGGACTTTCCTCCATGAGTCAGCAGCTGATAACATGCACAAGAACACTTTCTGTTCAGCAATGAGCTCAGCCTCAGGGAGGGGCAGCCCTCTGAGGCGAGGGAGACAAAGACGTACGTTTATGCACCTCTCTGCATTTAATCCTTTCTTATTATTAATCTCTGGCTCTCTTCTACAGCGTGTCCTTGTTCTGTCTCCCTCCACTCAACTCCAAAAGCTCACGGCACACAGCCGCCCCTCCCTGAGTCTGCTTCTGATGGAGGTTTAAGGAAGACGGATTTTGTCAGCATCAAACCACTGCAGCCTTCTGAGATGCAGCCAAGACAGTTTTTATTTTTTCTCTGGTCCGACCAATGAGTGCTGAGTAAAGCAGGTTTTTACATATACAGGTCCTCTGACACATCTACAACACTGCGCATAACACAGATCTTCTCTGGTTTCTTTCTGGTTGTAATGGTGGAGCAGCTTCAGTCTCAATGAAAACTCCCTGAAAATGTCACCAATACATGAAAGTTTTCATTGTAACGCTGTCTAAATACAGTTAATTTGGTTGTTAACTGTTTTCTGTGGTCACAAAAAGCTTTTCAGTGTTGAATTCACTTGCATTTGTTTAAAATGTGTTGCAGCACATTTGGCTGTAACAGGACAGCAGAGGTCAAATAACTACAGAACAGAATGAGAGAGCGGTGTTAGCAGCACACACACATTCACAAGGAGAAATCACCTGCCTGAAAACAATCAATTCATCAATGTAATGAATACAAAACCTCATATTCTCCTTATAAAAACTTTATATGAACCTGAGATTTCTTATACAACAATAAAAGTTATAAATTACTCACAGGGTGGAGCAGGATCGCTGTCCATGTTCGTCTTTTACAGGCGGATAATCTTTGTCTCTGCTGATGTTCTGCTCTCAGCTCCGTGACTTCCTTCAGCCAC
The DNA here is from genome assembly GCF_056152115.1 of Neolamprologus brichardi. NCBI lineage: Eukaryota > Metazoa > Chordata > Actinopteri > Cichliformes > Cichlidae > Neolamprologus > Neolamprologus brichardi. The sequence continues at coordinate 32,687,079 of NC_142113.1, read as the reverse complement.
CTCGTTGGCAGTGCTCTGTGTTTCTGCAGCAAAGCTCTGTCCCAGTTTTGAAAAGCTTCCAATCAGGTCATCTGATATTGATCATTTGCCTGGTCTTAAAAGCACATTCAAGCAGACGTAGGAAATCTGCAGTCAGCAATATTAAACCTGTGCTGTCAGGAAACAATGACCTAACAGATTATCATGATCCTGGACAGATCAGGAGTTTTGCACTTTCAATTTCTGTTCCTTAACGTTTCTGTTTCAGTCTTATGTTACTGTAGTGTTTGTTTTTTTTTTTGCAGTTTTGTGCCTTTTTAGAAGTATTTTTGTGTTGGTTTCCTCATATCATCCATCCATAAAAACGAGGTTAGTCATTAATATACTGCTGCTGGGCTGTAGTTACATCGTAAATGTTTAAAAACTGAGCTTTAAAATGATTAACAGTAATAAAAACCGAGAGAAGCCGACAGGGATCACTGACTGTTTTTAGGGGCTTGTTGAGATTAAATACAACAAGATACAAAACACTAAAACATGTTAAAAACACAACTGCCTTAATGAAGAAAGAGTAGAGTGGGCCCTGGATTCATCACGTCATCAATCATCATCCTCACTAATGTCTGAGTGTCAGACACAAACATGGGGATCAAACTCTGGCTGTTGTGGATCCTCCAGGTCTGTTTAACACCGGCAAGAGTGAACCTGATGTGAGGAGGGAAATGACTCAGGTCTAAATGGTCCTGTTCACCCACGGAGACGAGCTGAAGAGGAACACAGAGGAAGTCATCACTGACAGCAGATCGCTGCATAACTTAAATCTACATGTAGAAGACAGGTTTGATGTTATACTCAAGTTCATGCAGAAATGTAGAAAATGTCAGAGTTGACTGATACTGGGAGACTGAACACTGGGAAGGATGGGATACTTTAAGTAGTGCAAAGCTGGAAAAGGAAGACAGTCTGTGCTCATATCCTGAAGTCCAGTCAACTAACTGCTGTTTTTTATCTTAAATATTTTTCAGTTAAGTTTCATCTGAGCAGCACATTTATTTAGCATTTAAATAAATCCTGCTTTATGTTTGAGACAACACCACGTACATCTAGAGACACTTCACTGTCAGGCTGTTAGCTAACCATCACATGTGTTGCACTCAAATGCTGCAAAACCCGTTTAAATAAAAAAATCACACTGAACTGTTTTATTACAATAACTTTAGTGTATTTAATGAAGCCATGTATGTTTGTCTCTGAGCTACAGCGACTTGAAGAAGATGCAGGTGAGAGTGAACATGTGCGATCCTGAATAACTCCACAGGTACACGAGATCCTCACGTGAAATATGCAGGACTGAGAAACACATTTGACCTGATCAGCAGCAGGATGTTCGTCTGTAAACAGATGATCAGGTAAATTCAAAGCTGTGAACATCACATGGAACAAAAGCTGGAACTCATCAAAATACAAATAAAATGTAACAGCAAACGCGCTCTAGTGTGAACCCTCAAAGTGGCCACATGCGCAAAAGAAGACGTCACACACAACACGCTCTGTTTAGACCCAGAGCAACAGCATTGTTTGACTGATGGCCTTAATATAAAGATTTGTTTTGGACTTCACGTTTCACAATTTTGCTTTAAGTTATAAAGTTATTTTGTTATTTACATATGGCCCAATAATGATCCTGTTGGGTCTGCGCTTCAGCAGGTCTGCTAGTTCAGAGACTCTGACGCTGAACGCTCCTCACCTGTTTCCCTGCAGCCTTTTATTCAGTCAATACAAGCACCACCCATTGTAACACTTATATGGTCACAAAAGGTTAAAACAATGTGTGTGTGTGTGTGTGTGTGTGTGTGTGTGTGTGTGTGTGTGTGTGTGTGTGTGTGTGTGTGTGTGTATACAATAACAGTCTCCCCACAGAAGGTTATTTGATGTCTTTTTTATTACTCTGGTAGAACATACATGAACGTCATGCTATGGCTTTAGCATTAGCTTTATTAGCTTTATTGTTCGCACACTCTGTGTGGTCCAAACACAAGGAGCACATTCAGCAGCAGCTGGTCAGAGTGACGGCTCGCCCACAGTGGGAATTTATGTCCCACCTCCAGCATGAAGAGACAGTAATGTCTGCTGTACCAGCAGGAGAGCCTCGCTCTCATGCAGCCATGAACAATGCAGCATGCAGTATTCAGTATGCAAGAAGATTACAGTTACATTACTTTACTCATTTACATCACAAGTGTATTGATTTATGCATAAATGGAAACACACAGAGAACATGACCTTTATTAGTGAACATAGTCACATTTTGCTCACCAGCTCCAAGATTCTCATCCAATCAACAAGCTGTTTGCATTCTGTCGTTCAAACTAAAGTCTGCCACACAGAAAGAGCTGTGGTCAAAGTATTTGTTACTACACACAGGAGAACAGACACACATCAAACTCTGGGACGTCTCGGCTCCTCTTTTATTCTCAGCCATCTAAACATGCATAGCTATGCAAAATCATGCAGTGAAGTTCTAACCACCAAATCTACATGTGAGGGTTAATATATATATACTGCTGTGTATTTATAATAGTGGGATATATTTCTGTTCTATTCCACTGAGTTAATTTTGAGTATAGTGCTGAGTCGTCTGCTAACTAATATGTACCAACTCTGAGGTGGAAATATGTAGATTATGAACCTGCATTCGTCACCTTCACTGTGTGACACATGCATGTTTCAGTGCAACGCCTGCAGCTCCCAATCCTGCTCCCACTGCTGCTCCCACTGGGCCTAAGATGCTTCCAACGCTTGCCCCTATCCCACAAGCCCTGATGTACTCGTTTTCTCTTTCTGCCCGTCTTCTGGCTTCTTCTTCTGACATCTCTGGATTTTCTTCCAGGAGTCGATCCATTTCTGCTTTTATTGCTTTCTCAGCTTCTTCAAACATCTCTTTGGTGTAGCAGCTTCCTCCGTTTTTCTGGACCATTGTGTTAATCTTCTTCAGCAGCTCTTCGACCTGAGAGGAATCCTTTTCTCTGTTGTTAAAAACATGATATCCTCCCTCACACTGACTGATGAAGTCACTGAGTTCTTTATTTCCATCAATTAAATGTTTTACACTGACTTCATCTGCTTCCAGATCGTCTCCATGGGTGAACAAGGCCATAGTGTAGCGTGCCGCTTCATCTCCAAATATCTTCTGAATGATTTTCACTGTTTCTTGTTCTTCTTTGGTGAATCTGTTTGGTTGGATCACAACCAGGAACACGTGAGGACCAGGAGCAGCAAAGGAGATGCACTTACTGATCTCTTTCACCACCTGCTCTTGAGATAGTTTGGTATCAAACAGACCTGGAGTATCAACTACAGCCAGTGTTTGAGCCCCAAACTCTCCTGTTTCCTTCTGACAGTCTGCTGTTATTGAAGCTGACGATGAAGTGGATTTAAAAGCTCTTCTATTTAAGATGGTGTTTCCTGCTGCACTCTTCCCAGCTCCAGTTTTCCCAACCATCACGATCCTGAGATGTTCTTTTGCTGCATCTGCTGAAGAAGATCAACATGTCATCGATGAGGTTTTCCAAAGAGAAGCATTCCACATCCACTTTATTAGTAATCACACCTCTGAGTGGCATTAGTAATAATAATACTAATAATAATAATAATAATAATAAATTTTATTTATGAGTGCCTTTCAAGTCACCCAAGGACACTTTACAATAGGATAAAACACTTAGTAAAACAATGGCAGAATAAGAAGAATAAAATAAAAGCACAAGATAAAATTAACAAACAGTGGATTCACAGTGAATATGCAGATTTGAACAGATGAGTTTTGAGTTGGGATTTAAACTGTGGGATAGAACCAGTGTTTCTTATTTCTGGGGGCAGAGCAGCTGAAAGCTCTGCTTCCCATGGTGGTGAGGCGGAAGGAAGGCACAGCAAGCTGGATAGAAGAAGAAGATCGAAGTGAGCGGGCAGAACAGGTGGTGGTTAACAGGTCAGAAAGGTAAGGAGGAGCGAGGTTATGAAGGGCCTTGAAATGAGCAGAAGAAGTTTGAATATTATCCAGAATTTTACAGGGAGCCAGTGAAGTTCCTGAAGAACAGGTGATGTGCTGGTAGGAGGGGTTCTGGTGATAATGCGAGCAGCAGAGTTCTGAACCAGTTGAAGCTTATGGGGGATTTTTGGGGGAGACCATGCAAAAGAGAATTGCAGTAGTCAATACGGGAGGTAACAAGACTGTGGACAAGAATGATGTAGACTGGGTGGAAAGAGAAGGAAGCAATCTGTTAATGTTACGTAGATGGAAGTAGGCAGAACGGGTGAGATTATTGATGTGAGATTTATAGGAAAGTGAACTGTCTAGGATGACACCAAGGCTCTTAACCTGAGGAGAAGGGAAAACTGTGGAGTTATCGATGGTGAGTGAGAAATGGTTTGCCTTCAAAAGGTTGGATTTGGTGCCAATAAGGAGGATCTCAGTTTTATCCTCATTGAGCTTTAGAAAATTAGAGGTAAACCAGGATTTTAACTCGGATAGACATTCTGTAAGGGAAGAAGGTGGGAGGGAGGAATCAGGTTTGCAAGAGAGATAGAACTGGGTGTCATCAGCAAAACAGTGAAACTGAAGATCAAATTTGTGGAAGATGGTACCTAGAGGGAGGATGTATATTATGAAGAGAAGAGGGCCTAAAACTGAGCTTTGAGGTACACCAGAGGTGACGGGGAATAGACGAGAGCGGAATGATCTTAGTTGAATAAACTGGGAACGGTCGAGGAGACATGATTGAAACCAGGCAAGGGGTGTGTCAGAGATGCTGAGAGAGGAAAGTCTGCTTAGAAGTACAGAGTGAGAAATGGTGTCGAAGGCTGAGCTCAGATCTAAAAGGACGAGAATGGTGAGAAGACCAGAGTCAGCTCCAATTAAAAGATCGTTCATGCTGCATCATTCATCAGCATGAAATGATATCACTGCTACACAGATGATGGAGCAGTTTTATAAGCCCAGCTGTTTCACATCTCCTTCTACTCCTTTCACTGATATCAGGACTTTCCTCCATGAGTCAGCAGCTGATAACATTCAATTCAATTCAATTCAATTCAATTCAATTTTATTTATATAGCGCCAAATCACAACAAAAGTCGCCTCAAGGCGCTTCATAGATACAGAGAAAAACCCAACAATCATATGACCCACTATGAGCAAGCACTTTGGCGACAGTGGGAAGGAAAAACTCCCTTTTAACAGGAAGAAACCTCCAGCAGAACCAGGCTCAGGGAGGGGCGGGGCCATCTGCTGCGACCGGTTGGGGTGAGAGAAGGAAGACAGGATGAAAGACATGCTGTGGAAGAGAGACAGAGATTAATAACAGATACGATTCAATACAGAGAGGTCTATTAACACATAGTGAGTGAGAAAGGTGACTGGAAAGGAAAAACTCAATGCATCATGGGAATCCCCCGGCAGCCTACATCTATTGCAGCATAACTAAGGGAGGATTCAGGGTCACCTGGTCCAGCCCTAACTATATGCCTTAGCAAAAAGGAAAGTTTTAAGCCTAATCTTAAAAGTAGAGATAGTGTCTGTCTCCTGAATCCAAACTGGAAGCTGGTTCCACAGAAGAGGGGCCTGAAAACTGAAGGCTCTCCCTCCCATTCTACTTTTAAATACTCTAGGAACAACAAGTAGGCCTGCAGAGCGAGAGCGAAGTGCTCTAATAGGGTGATATGGTACTACAAGGTCATTAAGATAAGATGGGGCCTGATTATTTAAGACCTTGTATGTGAGGAGCAGGATTTTGAATTCAATTCTGGATTTAACAGGAAGCCAATGAAGGGAAGCCAAAACAGGAGAAATATGCTCTCTCTTTCTAGTCCCTGTCAGTACTCTTGCTGCAGCATTTTGGATTAACTGAAAGTTTTTCAGTGAGTTTTTTGGACATCCTGATAATAATGAATTGCAGTAGTCCAGCCTGGAAGTAATAAATGCATGAACTAGTTTTTCAGTGTCACTCTGAGACAGGATATTTCTAATTTTAGAGATGTTGCGCAAATGGAAGAACGCAGTCTTACATATTTGTTTAATATGTGCGTTGAAGGACATATCCTGGTCAAAAATGACTCCAAGGTTCCTCACTGTCAGGGTTCCTGGGTCGGTGACCCAGTGCTTTCCGTGTTGTTCACATTCAGTTTATTTCGTCACTTCCTGTTTGTTCCTGTGTTAGCTCGTCTCGTGCCGTTAGCCAGATTATGTTCAGCTGTGTACTCACCGGTCTCTCATTATCATCCTCATCAGTCTGTGTATTTAAGTCTTCTGTTTCTATTCGTTCTTTGTCGTGTCATTGATGATGTTCGTGTGATGTTGTCCTCCCCGTGTTCTCTCAGTTAGTCAGCCATTCAGTGTTCCAGCCAGTCAGTGTCCGTTCACCCTCTGTTCCTCCACTCCTTATAATAAACATCCACCAGTCTTCACTTACCTGTGAGTCCTGCGTTTGGGTTCCTTCTTCCTCGCCTCCACACAACGCCTGACAGAATGACACGACCCGTGCCACGAAGACACGATTGGGACCCAGCGGACTCGGACCTCAACGAGCGGCAGGTGGCAGCGCTTTACCGTTGGGCAGAGTTGGTCAGGGGAAAACAGCGGCTCTTCGCGGAGCGAGAGCACGTCTTCGAGGGGACTCGCCTGGCTCTGGGCGGGCCTCGGAGACGCCGCGTTCCCCCACCTGCTGCCACACCTGCCCCGGAGCATTTGCCGCGGAGAGCGGACGTTTCATGCCGCGTTTCGGCCGCTCCCTCTCTCGCCGCTCCGCTCCTCGTTCACACACCCGCCGCCTCATTCGCCGGACCTCCACCTTCGCCACGACACCGCGGCTACGCCTCCCACCTCGGCTCAATGGAGGCTACCGCGCCAGAGGCTCAGCTGTTCACCCCGGCCGCTTCCTCTTCCCGGAGAAAGCGGCGCACACGCCGCCATAACACGGACTATTGTCAACAACTCCCGGTGGTGAGTTCCGGTAATTGTTTTCCACCCTCCTCATTTGACACTTCACCCAGATTAACTAAGGGACTCATCTCCGATTCATGGGGAGATTCCCTCCTGGATGATGTAGACTGGGAAGAGTTTTTCTGCTGTGCTCCCGCAAAGACTGTAAATCGTGGTGGCAGAAGAAACAGACCTAACGCTGATAAACCTGCCAGTAGCACACACCCGGTCACCATTTCCACACCCATCACTCAGCCATTCCCCACCAGCACGGCAGCCCAGATTTGGCCTTCTTCTTCAGCCATTTCACCTCCTCAGATGTCTAGGGCCCGGCCTACACCCACACCGGTGCCAGCTCCCAGGAGGAAGGCAGCTGCGACGCAGTCTACCTCCACATCCACTCTTGTTTCCCGGGTGGGGGTGACTGGTGTCCAGCCACCTCCCGTGCCTGTCCCAGCGCCCAGGCTGAGGGCAGCCTCAACCCAGCCTGACCTCCCTGGAGGCTTGGAAGAGCTAACCGGCCCACCTACTACTGCACCTCTTCATCCACCTCCTGATCCTACCTTTCACGCCCTCGCACTGTCCCTGGTTAGGCTAGCTGAAGTGTCCCCTGCTCAGGCACCAGCCTTATTAGCCCAGGCCGCAATCTTATCCCCCTCGGTAACTCTGTCATTAGCTCAGCCATCAGCGTCGCCAACCTCTGTTCATCCCTTAGCTTTCCCACTCCAGTCAGTTCCCTCACCTACTGTTCAGCTTCCACTCCAGTCAGTTCCCTCACCTGCTCTTCAGCCTTCACTCCAGTCCCCTGCAGTCCAGTCTCCTCCTGTCCTCCAGTCCCCTGCAGTCCAGTCTCCTCCTGTCCTCCAGTCCCCTGCAGTCCAGTCTCCTCCTGTCCTCCAGTCCCCTGTAGTCCAGTCTCCTCCTGTCCTCCAGTCCCCTGTAGTCCAGTCTCCTCCTGTCCTCCAGTCCCCTGTAGTCCAGTCTCCTCCTGTCCTCCAGTCCCCTGTAGTTCAGTCGCCTCCCGTCCAGTCAGTCCAGTCGCCTCCCGTCCAGTCAGTTCAGTTCCCGGACCTGCAGCCACAGCACCCAGAGCCAGCTGTGAGCCCTCCTGCTCGCCAGCCAGGGGCCTCCGCGCCCACTGGCCCGGCCGCTCTCCCGCCAGGGGCCTCCGCGCCCGCTGGCCCGGCCGCTCTCCCTCCAGGGGCCTCCGCGCCCGCTGGCCCGGCCGCTCTCCCGCCAGGGGCCTCCGCGCCCGCTGGCCCGGCCGCTCTCCCGCCAGGGGCCTCCGCGCCCGCTGGCCCGGCCGCTCTCCCGCCAGGGGCCTCCGCGCCCGCTGGCCCAGCCTGTCTCCAGCCAGGGGCCTCCGCGCCCGCTGGCCCGGCCTGTCTCCAGCCAGGGGCCTCCGCGCCCGCTGGCCCTGCCTGTCTCCAGCCAGGGGCCTCCGCGCCCGCTGGCCCTGCCTGTCTCCAGCCAGGGGCTTCCGCGCCCGCTGGCCCTAAAGCTGTGGCTCCGTCACCCCCGGCTCCCGTGCCGTCACCTGGTCCAGCCTCAGCGTCAGCGTCTGCGTCGCCTGGGCCGGACTCAGCTTTAGCGTCTGCGTCGCCTGGGCCGGACTCAGCTTTAGCTTCAGCGTCTGCTTCGCCTGGGCCGGACTCAGACTCAGCTTCAGCGTCTGCTTCGCCTGGTCCAGCCTCAGACTCAGCTTCAGCGTCAGCGTCTGCTTCGCCTGGTCCAGCCTCAGACTCAGCTTCAGCGTCTGCTTCGCCTGGTCCAGCCTCAGACTCAGCTTCAGCGTCTGCTTCGCCTGGTCCAGCCTCAGACTCAGCTTCAGCGTCTGCTTCGCCTGGTCCAGCCTCAGACTCAGCTTCAGCTTCAGCGTCTGCTTCGCCTGGTCCAGCCTCAGACTCAGCTTCAGCTTCAGCGTCTGCTTCGCCTGGGCCAGCCTCAGACTCAGCTTCAGCGTCTGCTTCGCCTGGTCCAGCCTCAGACTCAGCTTCAGCGTCTGCTTCGCCTGGTCCGGACTCAGCCTCTGCTTCAGCGTCTGCTTCGCCTGGTCCGGACTCAGCCTCTGCTTCAGCGTCTGCTTCGCCTGGTCCGGACTCAGCCTCTGCTTCAGCGTCTGCTTCGCCTGGTCCGGACTCAGCCTCTGCTTCAGCGTCTGCTTCGCCTGGTCCGGACTCAGCCTCTGCTTCAGAGTCTGCTTCGCCTGGTCCGGACTCAGCCTCTGCTTCAGCTTCAGCTTCGCCGGGTCCGGACTCAGCCTCGTCGCCAGCTTTAGCTTCGCCGGGTCCGGCCTCAGCCTCGTCGCCAGCCTCTGCTTCGCCTGGTCCGGCGGCTGCCGCGTCGCCAGCCTCCGCTTCACCTGGTCCTGCGGCTGCCGCACCGTCGCCCCAGCCACGTTCTGGACGTCATCGCCGGCGCGGCCGCCCACCGGACCTGCTTAGCGGCCGCCGCCGGCTTCCTCGCGGCCGCCCACCGGACCAGCTCAGCGGCCGCCGCCGGCTTCCTCGCGGCCGCCCACCGGACCAGCTCAGCGGCCGCCGCCGGCTTCCTTGCGGCCGCCCACCGGACCAGCTCAGCGGCCGCCGCCGCCGCCTTCCTCGCAGCCGCCCACCGGACAAGCTCAGCGGCCGCCGCCGCCTTCCACGCGGCCGCCCGCCTGAACTGTCTCGTCTCGGCCGCCGGCCACGCGGCCGCCCGCCTGAACTGTCTCGTCTCGGCCGCCGGCCACGCGGCCGCCCGCCTGAACTGTCTCGTCTCGGCCGCCGGCCACGCGGCCGCCAGCCTGAACTGTCTCGTCTCGGCCGCCGGCCACGCGGCCGCCCGCCTGAACTGTCTCGGCTCGGCCGCCGGCCACGCGGCCGCCCGCCTGAACTGTCTCGGCTCGGCCGCCGGCCACGCGGCCGCCCGCCTGAACTGTTTCGTCTCGGCCGCCGGCCACGCGGCCGCCCGCCTGAACTGTTTGTCTCTCTGTGGACTCCGTCCCTCCGTCCTGGGCCCCCTCCGCCCGCCCTGTTCTGGTCTTTTTCTCTTTTGGCCGTCGGGTGCCGGCCTTTGGAGGGGGGGGTACTGTCAGGGTTCCTGGGTCGGTGACCCAGTGCTTTCCGTGTTGTTCACATTCAGTTTATTTCGTCACTTCCTGTTTGTTCCTGTGTTAGCTCGTCTCGTGCCGTTAGCCAGATTATGTTCAGCTGTGTACTCACCGGTCTCTCATTATCATCCTCATCAGTCTGTGTATTTAAGTCTTCTGTTTCTATTCGTTCTTTGTCGTGTCATTGATGATGTTCATGTGATGTTGTCCTCCCCGTGTTCTCTCAGTTAGTCAGCCATTCAGTGTTCCAGCCAGTCAGTGTCCGTTCACCCTCTGTTCCTCCACTCCTTATAATAAACATCCACCAGTCTTCACTTACCTGTGAGTCCTGCGTTTGGGTTCCTTCTTCCTCGCCTCCACACAACGCCTGACACTCACAGTGTTACTGGAGGCCAAGGTAATGCCATCCAGAGTAAGAATCTGGTTAGATACCATATTTCTAAGCTTTTCAGCGCCGAGTACAATGACCTCAGTTTTATCTGAGTTAAGAAGCAGAAAGTTAGTGGCCATCCAGGTCTTTATGTCTTTAAGACATTCCTGCAGTTTAACTAATTGGTGTGTGTTATCTGGCTTCATGGACAGATAGAGCTGGGTGTCATCTGCATAGCAGTGAAAATGTATGCTATGTCTTCTAATGATGCTGCCTAGGGGAAGCATGTATAATGTAAACAGAATTGGTCCTAGCACTGAACCCTGTGGAACTCCATAATTAACCTCAGTGTGTGAAGAGGACTCTCCATTTACATGCACAAACTGGAGTCTATTAGATAGATATGATACAAACCACTGCAGTGCAATACCTGTAATACCCACAGCATGTTCTAATCACTCTAATAGGATATTATGGTCAACAGTATCGAATGCTGCACTAAGGTCAAGAAGGACAAGCACAGAGATGAGTCCACTGTCAGAGGCCATAAGAAGATCATTTGTAACCTTCACTAAAGCTGTTTCTGTGCTGTGATGAACTCTGAAACCTGACTGAAACTCTTCAAATAAACCATTCCTCTGCAGATGATCTGTTAGCTGTTTGACAACTACTCTTTCAAGGATTTTTGATATGAAAGGAAGGTTGGAGATTGGCCTATAATTAGCTAAGACTGCTGGGTCTAGAGATGGCTTTTTGAGTAAAGGTTTAACTGCAGCCACCTTGAAGGCCTGTGGTACATAGCCGATTATTAGAGATAGGTTGATCATATATAAGATCGAAGAATTAATCAATGGCAGGACTTCTTTGAGCAGTTTTGTAGGAATGGGGTCTAAAAGACACGTTGATGGTTTGGAGGAAGTAATTATTGAAGTTAACTCAGAAAGATCGATTGGAAAAAAAGAGTCTAACTTAACATCAATGGAACTAAGAGTAGCTGTAGATAATATTACATCTGTGGGATGATTATTGGTAATTTTTTCTCTAATGATAAAAATTTTATTTGTGAAGAAGTTCATGAAGTCATCACTAGTTAACGTTAAAGGGATGGTTGGCTCAAAAGAGCTCTGACTTTTTGTCAGCCTGGCTACAGTGCTGAAGAGAAACCTGGGGTTGTTCTTATTTTCTTCAATTAGTGATGAGTAGTAAGCTGTTCTGGCTTTGCGGAGGGCTTTCTTATAAAGCAACAAACTATTTCTCCAGGCTAAATGATGATCCTCTAAATTTGTGACACGCCATTTCCTCTCCAGATTACGAGTCATCTGCTTTAGGGTACGTGTTTGAGAATTATACCACGGGGTCAGGTACTTCTGATTAGAGACCTTAGTTTTCACTGGAGCTACAGTATCCAGAGTCGTACGTAGTGAGGAGGTGAAATTATTAACAAGATAATCGACCTCTGTTGGGGTAACGTTCAGATAGCTGCTCTGCTCTGTGTTGGTACAGGGCATTGACGATGATAACAGTGGCTGGATTATATTCTTAAACTTAGTTACAGCGCTTTCAGAAAGACATCTACTTTGATAAAGTCCACTCTCCACTGCTGCGTAATCAATTATTGTAAATGTAAATGTTATCAAGAAATGATCAGACAGGAGAGGGTTTTCAGGAAACACTGTTAAATGTTCAGTTTCTATGCCGTATGTTAAAACAAGATCTAGAGTGTGATTAAAGTGGTGGGTGGGTTCTTTTACATTTTGAGAGAAACCAATTGAGTCTAACAACAGATTAAATGCCATGTTGAGGCTGTCAGTTTTAGCATCAACATGGATGTTAAAATCACCCACAATAATTATTTTATCTGAGCTCAGAACTAAATTAGATATAAAGTCTGAGAAATCAGACAGAAACTCTGTGTAAGGCCCAGGTGGACGATAGATGATAACAAGTAAGACTGGTTTCTGAGTTTCACAGCTGGGGTGGACAATGCTAAGCATCAGGCTTTCAAATGAATTAAAAGTCTGTCTTGGTCTTTCATTAATTAATAGACTGGTGTGAAAAATTGCAGCCACACCGCCCCCTCGACCTGTGCTTCGAGATTTCTGGTAGTTAGAATGACTCGGGGGTGTTGATTCATTTAAACTAACATAATCATCCTGCTGCAACCAGGTTTCTGTAAGGCAGAGTAAATCAATTTGTTGATCATTTATTAAGTCATGTACTAACAGAGACTTGGAGGAGAGAGACCTAATATTTAATAATCCACATTTCACTGTTTTACTCTTTGGTTCAGATGTGGATACTGTATTGTTCTTTCTTTGTAAATGTTTAAGTTGTTTGTTGCTGGTTTTTAGTTTGTTTTTTGTCTTTTTGGAAGCAGACACAGTCTCTATGGAGATGGGTTTTTGGGGGGGTAGCAGGGGGACAACATGCACAAGAACACTTTCTGTTCAGCAATGAGCTCAGCCTCAGGGAGGGGCAGCCCTCTGAGGGGAGGGAGACAAAGACGTACGTTTATGCACCTCTCTGCATTTAATCCTTTCTTATTATTAATCTCTGGCTCTCTTCTACAGCGTGTCCTTGTTCTGTCTCCCTCCACTCAACTCCAAAAGCTCACGGCACACAGCCGCCCCTCCCTGAGTCTGCTTCTGATGGAGGTTTAAGGAAGACGGATTTTGTCAGCATCAAACCACTGCAGCCTTCTGAGATGCAGCCAAGACAGTTTTTATTTTTTCTCTGGTCCGACCAATGAGTGCTGAGTAAAGCAGGTTTTTACATATACAGGTCCTCTGACACATCTACAACACTGCGCATAACACACACCTGCACACAGCAACAAAGAAATTGACTTTAATGTTCAGGTCTTTATATGAACCTGAGATTTCTTATACAACAATAAAAGTTATAAATTACTCACCGGGTGGAGCAGGATCGCTGTCCATGTTCGTCTTTTACAGGCGGATAATCTTTGTCTCTGCTGGTGTTCTGCTCTCAGCTGCGTGACTTCCTTCAGCCACCTCGTTGGCAGTGCTCTGTGTTTCTGCAGCAAAGCTCTGTCCCAGTTTTTAAAGCTTCCAATCAGGTCATCTGATATTGATCGTTTGCCTGGTCTTAAAAGCACATTCAAGCAGTTTTGCACTTTCATTTTCTGTTCCTTAATGTTTCTGTTTCAGTCTTATGTTACTGCAGTTTTTTTTGCAGTTTTGTGCCTTTTTAGAAGTATTTTTGTGTTGTTTCCTCATATTTACATTCAGTTATTTTGGTTGTTTTTCAGTAGCAGCTCGGCTCCTTAGTTCCAGTGAAAAAGACGACCTGAAGGAGGAATGTTTTTTGTTTTATACAGTGGCTCGTAAAAGTATTCAGCCCCCCCTGAACTTTCCCACATTTTGTCACATTACAGCCACAAACATGAATCAATGTTATTGGAATTCCAGGTGAAACACCAACACAAAGTGGTGTACAGGTGAAAAGTGGAACAAAAATCATACCTGATTCCAAACATTTTTTACAGATAAATAACTGCAAAGTGGGGTGTGTGTAATTATTCAGCCCCCTGAGTCAATACTTTGTTGAACCAGCTTTTGCTGCAGTTCCAGCTGCCAGTCTTTTAGGGTCTGTCTCTACCAGCTTTGCACATCTACAGACTGAAATCTTTGCCCATTCTTCTTTGCAAAACAGCTCCAGCTCAGTCAGATTAGATGGACGGTGTTTGTGAACAGCAGTTTTCAGATCTTGCCACAGATTCTCGATTGGCCCAGTCAAAGTCCAGATCTGAATCCATTCTAACACATGGATATATTTTGTTTTACACCATCCCATTGTTGCCCTGGCTTCATGTTTAGGGTCGTTGTCCTGCTGGAAGCTGAACCTCCGCCCCAGTCTCAAGTCCTTTGCAGACTCCAAGAGTTTTTCTTCCAAGATCGCCCTGTATTTTGCTCCATCCATCTTCCCATCAACTCTGACCAGCTTCCCTGTCCCTGCTGAAGAGAAGCCCCCCCAGAGCTTGATGCTGCCACCACCATATCTGACAGTGGGGATGGTGTGTTCAGAGTGATGTGCAGTGTTAGTTTTCCCCCACACAGAGCGTTTTGCATGTTGGTCTCATGTGACCAGAGCAGCTTCTTCCACATGTTTGCTGTGTCCCCACATGTTTGCCGTGTCCCCCACATGGCTTGTGGCAAACTGCAAACGGGACTTCTTATGGTTTTCTGTTAACAATGGCTTTCTTCTTGCCACTCTTTCATAAAGGCCAACTTTGTGCAGTGCACGACTAACAGTTGTCCTATGGACAGATTCCCCCACCTGAGCTGTAGATCTCTGCAGCTCGTCCAGAGTCACCATGGGCCTCTTGCCTGCATTTCTGATCAGCTCCTTGTTCGGCCTGTGAGTTTAGGTGGACGGTAGTGATGTGACGTTCTGTATCGAGGCTTCGAAGCTTGTGTCGAGTAATTGAGGGGGCGTTTCCGCGAAGCGCGTATCGAGGCTTGCTTCATTTATGGGAGGAGCTGAAAATGATGACGTCCGAAGCCTCGCTGCCCGGCTGTACCACGTGACTGGTTCAGGAAGTGGTTCAAACTTTGCCGCGAGATATGACAGCGATATAAACCCCTCAGACTTCATTCAAAAATGTGGGTGTTTGATGGAGAGTTGCGGTTAGTGAGAGTTTGGAGACAGTTTGGAGGTTTATGAGAGTGAGGAGAGAAAGTCAGGAGAGAATGGAGCCAGCTAAGAAGAGGAGGATGTCCTCCCCTGTGTGGGAACATTTTGATTTTATTCCTCCCAACAAGGTATGTAAATTTCTACAGAAGATGTATTTTCATAATACTGATGGTGCAATAAAACATATGTTAAGCGGCTTTACTTTTGTACAAGGTGAAGTGTTTGCTATGTGCAGGGAGCTGGGATATAACAACAACACCTCATCCATGCTTAGGCACTACAGAGCTTTGCATGAGAATAAGGGGAACACCGACTGTGGAGCAAGACCAGGTGAGCCATCATGATAATCATGATAATATAGCATGCAGTAATGTTACTAAATGATATAACAATATTATACAATGCAATAAGTGACGTGTGTGATATTTATATTTGTGCTTTGTTTTTATTGTCTTTCCTCAGGAGAACAATCTCAAATAGATGAAGACCTGGTTGGCATGGTGATTGAGGACTCCCAGCCATTTAGCATTGTGGAGGACAAAGGATTTAAAAGATTTGTTAAATCATTAAATCCTAGCTATGTTCTCCCCACTCCCCAGAGGTCATAAAAGCAGTGGAAATTTAGTTTTTACAGAATAAAATGTGGGCAGGACTGAGGCTCAAAGCCTCAGTGTGTAGCTGTCCATACCTGAACGTTACAAAAGCACAACCACTGCCCACACCCCAACCTCACCTCACAGTAAATGATCGTTTCCATTTTAAGCATTTCCAAATAATCATTTTCCATACTGCCAGCATAAATATACAAAGTATACTGCCACCACTACAATATATATGTTTTACACACTCCTTTTGTTGTTGACATTTACAGGCTGTGTGCAAAAGGCCACACTCTTCAAATTCTTGCCAACTAATATTTTTACGTCCAGTAGGTGTCCTACTAGAGCAAATGAAGCTTCAAGAAGCTTTGCGCTGGAGTGAACCAATTGGATGAAAAGCTTCAGTGCTTCATGAAGCTTCATCTGCCCATCACTAGTGGACGGCCTTGTCTTGGTAGGTTTACAGTTGTGCCATACTCCTTCCATTTCTGAATGATGGCTTGAACAGAGCTCCGTGGGATGTTCAAGGCTTGGGAAATCTTTTTGTAGCCTAAGCCTGCTTTAAATGTCTCAATAACTTTATCCCTGACCTGTCTGGTGTGTTCTTTGGACTTCATGGTGTTGTTGCTCCCAATATTCTCTTAGACAACCTCTGAGGCCGTCACAGAGCAGCTGTATTTGTACTGACATTAGATTACACACAGGAGCACTCTGTTTAGTCATTAGCACTCATCAGGCAACATCTATGTGCCTGTCGGCGGACTGTTGGAGCATTTGGAGCCTCGCTACAAGCTTCCTAAGGCCTTTCATCTCGGCAAAAACTATCCCAGAGAAGTAAAGCCAGTGTGTAAGTTCATCCCTGAATGTTTGCAGAGTATTTCCACGTTAAGCTTAACAACTGATATATTGAGCCACAGCTGAACCGGCCTTCGGAGTTCCATATTGAGGTGAAAGGGAAGCGATTTGTCCCGGACTCCAGCTAGAATTAAAAAATATACACAAAGCTGAAGTTATTCTGTCTTTGCTGCGCAGTTGCATCTACCTCTCTCATTCACTCCCCCTCCCTCTCCTGTTATTACTTCAAACATGAAGCTGATCAACGATCAGCTGATCGGCTTTTCTGTCGCGAGTCCCGACTTTCTTGTTTGTTTATCCCCCACTCATAAAGAGGAGACCAGCGGATAAACAGCAGCAGCACGTTTGAGCTTGATAAGCTGTTGTTAGAATTTATTTAATATTACTTTCTACACCAGGATCTTTTTCTACGCAGCTGACGGCTGGTAACTGTGCAGGGGCGGATCTAGCAAAGTTTAGCCAGGGGGGCCGATAGGGCATGAACAGGGAAAAGGGGGCACAAAGACATACTTTTCTTTCTTATTCCCATTTAAAATATCTAGCTTTTAATTATTTAATAATTATCCGAATCTTACACCTAAAATTTTAATCTGATGTAAAATGTATAGAACTCCATTACTGTATATAGTAACTATTAAGTCTAATATACCCTAGTAAGCTATAGTACTTTTTCCTTTGGGAAGGTACCATCTGTGCAGTCTGCAATCCTGCTGAAGAAAGATGTTGAATCTATTTAATTATTCTTGAAAAATAATTGATTTCTGTGCATTTTTTTTCACACTGCATCAAATTAAAATTGATTACGTCGATTAAGCATCATGAGGTGGAGGGTGGTTCCCTATTTTTTTTTTTAATTTATGTTTTTGCTGGGAGTTTTCAACCCCCAGCAAAAACATAAATTAAATTAAACCAATTAGTTAGGTTGCTTACTCTTTAAAATACCAGAATAGGGAGGATGGTGCAGGTTTAAGTTTATTAGATTGATCAGTGTTGCTGAACTATGAAATATTTTGGGTGCAGTGTGTTTTTTGCACACAGGTATAACAGAATAGCTTTAGTGTTTTTTTTAACTTGAGTATAAACTTATACAAAATTCAGCAAGATATTAAAAAAACAGTTTTATTGATTAAAAAACACACTGTATCGGATTCATATCGGTATCGGCCGATATCCAAATTTATGATATCGGTATCGGACATAAAAAAGTGGTATCGTGCCATCTCTAGCTGTAATGTGACAAAATGTGGAAAAGTTCAAGGGGGCCGAATACTTTTGCTAGCCACTGTATTTATTTTTGAAAGAAATGATGGTTTAAACGAAAGATTAGGAAGAGTGTCCTCTGGGTTCGTTTTCAGGTTACAGATTTATTTGCATTTTAGTTGAATCTGTCAGACACTCTGCTGATGTGCTTCACCTCGCTTCAGAATCAGGAGTAGATGGTCGTTCGGAGCGCTTTTAGTGACACGTTGGACTGATTTAACAAAGACAGCAACAAATGATCTGATGTGAAAAGCTTCAGGTGTGTGAAGAGTGAGGAGGAGGAGCAGTGAAGACACCTGAACACCACGGAAAACACCCAAAATATCCAAAACAACTTTATTGTCCACTTTTTGTGTGTACAAAGTAATTAGTCTTTGATTGAGTCACATGAACACATCACACACAGACAGTGCAGTGAAACACATAATCACATGTTTATGTTTTATCTGTCTTTGGTTTTTTGCTGTGCACTTTGGAAATTCATGTAATAAACCTTTAATAAACTAATCGAATAAAAAAGTCACATCAAACAGTTTTCTGTGTTCGTTCCTCTCGGCTGCTGCTTCTGTGTAACCTCCACCATGGTTCACTGTGCAGCCGGTGATGCTGCAGTCGCTCAGGAAAAGGAGAATAAAGGTGGAGAAACTCCACAGACAGCCTCACTCTGTAGAGCCTGTTGATGAAGAAGGTTAGTGTGAGACGTTTACAGCTCACAGCTCATCGGCAGGAGATAAAGCAGGAAGTCAGCCTGTTATTGATTATTGATTTATTACCTCTGATCCTCTGCTGGAGTGAAACCTCCTTCTTCAGTGGCCACAAACGAGCGACCAGGTTTTGAGCATCCCTGTAATGTTGAAAGTCAGATTCAGGTGCGACTGTCACAGCGTCATGCTCGCAGAACGTGAGGTTCTTTCTCAGATCATCAGAATCAAACTTCAGCACCTGGACAAGAAAATGAACACAGAGAAAAAGACGAGCAACATTTTTACACAAAAAACCAACAAAATGAAACTCAAACACAACTGAAACATGTCGTTTATTCATCAAACCTCCAAACACGCCAACTCTGGCAGAAACACACAAAGACAAAAAGCTTCCTCCAGCTTCAAGATGATTAAACACAATAATGTTCCTGATGTTTCTGCAGGTGTGTGAGGAGGAGGAGCGGTGAAGGTACCTGTCCTCCCTCCACATGCAGGGCGATGGCGACGTGGTCCCAAACATAAAACTGTGGATCCTGGATCGGCCCCCAAGCTTCCATCAGGTTTTTGTCACGTCTTTGTAAAAGAACAAATCTGAGAGGAAGCAGGAGAGAATCAGCTGATTCTGTGTGTGTGTGTGTGTGTGTGTGTGTGTGTGTGTGTGTGTGTGTGTGTGTGTGTGTGTGGTAACATCTGTTTCTTACTTGTGTGTCCCACACATGGCTTCGGGCCTCCAGGTGAAGCGTCCGTCCCTGTAAGTACAGACGGTGTTCGGGGGGTCATTCAGCATGGGATACTGAGCGAAGAGCCAATCATTGGCTGAGCTGTGGACCAGCACAGCATACATCACTTCCTGTCTGTACAGGGAAGTCCTGAGAACACGCATGATGGGCAGGCGGCCGGAGCAAAACTGGAAAAACAACATGTTTTGATAAGAGACTCACAACAATAACAGCGGGCTTCATCAGTGAGCCGGACGTTGTACAGACGTCTCAAACACAAAGTACACAAAATGAGGTGAAGCTGACCGGCTGAAAACAGAAGATCATTGATTACATGAAGCAGTCAGGGAGCTTTTTCAGTCTGAGGTGCTACACTGACAAAATCAAGTTCAAAAAAGTTTAAAAAAATAAAACTTCATTGAGCTAATTAATCTTCATTTAAACTGAAGGAGTCCGTACCTGCTTGCTGTAGGCCTCCAGCACCTCCTGCACTGTGAAGGTGAAGCGGTACGATCCGTATCTGGACGTCTCACTGAAGGCTGGAGAGGAGGCGAACTTCCACAGGAAGCTCTGCTGCCTCCGGGCCTGCTCCTCGGTCCAGTTTGGGAAGGCGTCCTCCAGGAGCCTCCTCTCAGCTGATTGGATCTCCTCTGGTGCCACAGCCAGACTCCACCACACCAGGGACAGTCTCTCTGGATCCTCTGAGCCGCTGTTTGGATCCTTGAAGCCTCCGTCATTCTTGATCTCTTCTAAACTGCGCGTGTCGTGCTTCAGCCGAGACGCCTGAAACTCAAGTGAAACCTCTCCAGGTCTGGGGTACGGAGGGATGTCGTCTTTGTAGAGGTACTTCTTGTACAAATGAGTATCTTGAGCTTCCAGTTTCAAATCATTCAGCTTTAAATGCCTCGCTTTATAATGTTCTTTGATGTTTCCTTGTCTCTGCATGATCCGATTTGGATGATGTCGATCAAAAAGACCGTCCAGACCGTCAGTGTCACTCTGCTGATGAGCAGCTCCGAGATCTGACAGCTCAGTATATGTCAGGCAGTGTCGTCGGCTGCTTATCTGGAAATAAAAGTTCATCTTTGAACACACACACAATAACACACAATAACACACTGTGTCTGTCTGTGATCCCACAGACAGACACGGCCCTGTTCCCAGTGCCGATAAACTGCGTCATTGTAGCTAAAGATAAAGAACAAAAGTCTGTTTGATTCCAGTTTCTTGTGATGTGAATGTTTGTGTCTCAAGATGATTTTATATCATTCATGAGGGATACATCTGAGATGTGGTTCACATATCATAGGCCAACAAGTTACTTATGAGCTTACATAACAGAAATCAAACCAAACCCCACTTTAACATAGAAATGATACTGCTGAGCCCAAAGAGACGAGTTTTGATAATGTAAGGAGTAGAAAGTAAAAAATAAATACTTAAGTAAAGATACCTGAAAATTCTACTTAAGTACAGTAATAAAGTATTTGTACTTCATTACTTCCCACCTCTAACCCCTACATGGCTCTTTGATACACACAACACAACATCAGTTATTGTGTTATTGTGTTGGCACCTTTAAAAAACCCCTCTGAGCACAGCAGACGTCCTCCTTCTTCTTCTCTGGTGTTAATGAGGCAGTGACAGTAAGAACAAACAGGTCCAGAGTTTCACGGAGTTCGTTTATCTCTCATCGTGCTGCTTTGGAGGCTGGTGGATGTTTGCGTTGATCTCTTGGGTGGAGCGTCATTCGACTACCCACCTTTCCGTCACCGTCTCAAGGTTGTTGTTTGTTAAACGCTGCCTCTCCCACCAGCTGCATTTCTGGACAGTTTCTCGAGCTCGCCTCACCTGCAGCTGCAGATCCCCTGATGACAGTTTTTCAGGCTCTTTTACTTTTCTTTGTTCTTCTCACCAGGTTTAAACTGCAGTTCTGACTCAAATCAGCAATAAACCCACAAATTCTGACTCATTCACAAACTCAGGTTTGATAGTATTACACATATTACTGGCCCGACACAGACACACAGTATGTGTGCTGAGGGCAGACAAACTTCAAACTACAACAATGACAATGTGACTGTAGAGACCTGACCTCACTGATGGAGCCCCACCTGCTGCTGGCATCCACGATTCTCTTTAAACTAGGGATGCAACGATACCAATTCTTTCAAACCGATACGATACCGATACTTGGATCTGAGTACTTGCCGATACAGAGTACAAAAACCGATACTTCTACCACACACACACACAAATGCAATGAATTGGAAGACAGGTTTTATTATATTCTCTGCTGATAAAAAATAAAATCTTAATAAAAATGACCACAAAAAAATTTCAAGTGAAAAATAAGCACTTCTGTTAAATTATTGCAGAGTCTCCACATTGTAATTTAACAAAACATCACTGAACTATTGGCACTGTCTCGAGCTTTCAGAATAATAAATAAACACTTCTGTTTATTTATTATATTTCATATCGCAGCTCGAGTATGCTGAGAAGACGGTGCAATCCTATGTTTTCCACAGCCGGCATTGGCTGGTCATCCAGAGCGATAAAATGAGTCGAGCCTCTGTTATTTTAACTGCCCGTGGATTTTCTCTTGACATTTTTCATCGCTTTTCCAAAACCTGAGTTAAAGTTGGCTGTTCCACACTGCTGACATTTTGTTTAGCCTAGCTACAGCAGCCTCCAGTTTCTCTTTTTTATCTGGAGCTGCCAGTCTCACTCGCCTAACCCTGTGCCTGTTTAGCGCGGGATGTCCCCCTAGTGGCCAATCTAAAAAACTACAACAGAAATGACAAGCCACCCTCTGATTAATGAAATAAGTTGGTATCGGTTCATGGTTCATCAATCACACATTTTACAGTATCGGCCCCGATACCCGATACCAGTATCGGTATCGGTGCATCCCTACTTTAAACCAACCTAATGACTGATGGTAGGTTTTTGCTTCAGCTGCTGCTCGAGCTGCACTCTGCTCCTCCTGCTGTCGACCTCCAGCGCTCAGAGATCAGGTAGGTCGTTCCTCCCAGTCAAAGCCCGGTCCCCACTATCAGCACCTTCCAGGAGCCAGAGAAGGGTGGTGCTCTTAACTATGTGCGGTAAACCCACAAGAGGCTCTGACAAGCCCCGCCCACAGGTCCAACTTCAAGGTGGGGTCAATCAAATTAGATTAATGTCTCAGAGCTTTTCAATATTATTCTAGAAATATAAATAAACTCATCTTTGTGTTTATAATTAATTCTACGATTGTTCTGTTAATAAATACACAAATTCCGATTCAAAAGAACTTTATTGTCTTATTGTATAAAAATGGTAGAAATGTGTATAGAATTCAGGCACATGAACATGAGAAGCTGCATAAAAACACATAATCATACATGTTCATACCCACAGGGACATAATTATGTATCTCCGGTATTACAGGAAATCGTATATCTGAAATCAACTAATAAAATGCAAAAGCGAAGCATGTGAAGCACTTTTTCTGTCTCCACTGTTACATGTATAACCTCCACCGTGATGGAGCATAGAAGTGGAGAAACCCCACCCACGTGAACCAGTGTACACGTAACAGACGACCAATCAAAGAAGCTGTTTTAAATTGTATCTTCAGACACTTTGTTACCAGCAGTCTGGAAAGCATCTGATTGGCCCAAACACACGGTCAGCCGTGGATCGGCCTCCTCAGAGGAAACATCAGCATTTTCAAAGCAGTGTGAGATCATCGTTGTATTTCTTTATTACCAAATCACAACAACAGTGACCTTGAGGTGTTTCACACTGCAAGGTAAAGACCCCACAGTGATACTGAGAAACCCCAACAATCACATATCACATGACAAAAGGCAGAAACATCCAAAGAAGAGCTCTGAATGAAAAGCCTGGAGAAGGATTCCTGAGAATAAAGGTGGTCACCCTAACTTTCCCACAGCACCCATAAAAATAACTACAGTAACAGTCGTAATAATAATAATACTGTATATAGTTTTACTTTCTGAAATCGTCCTCTAATCTTAAATTTGCAGACTGGTCTCCTGCAGACAGGACAGAGTGCGCTCACACAGAGGCGCTGATGCTTCAGCAGCGCGGCTTATCATTGACAGCATCAATAACACTTTAAGCAGCTCTCTCACTAGTTTGCTTCTTATCCAGGTGCCTCAAGCTTTTTGCACAGCAGTGTGTACGTTTGGTTTCTTTAAAAAAGGAAAGGTTTGCAGAAGTTAAACCCGATCGTTGCCTCACCGAGTCTTGAGGCCTCTTTAACACTGCTGTGGGGTTGTCTTCCCCTAAAGAGAGAGACCTGTGAGAAGGAGAGAGGCAGAGGAGGAACTGAGATGGAGGAAAGATGAAGCCAACGCTCCAGGAGCGAAAACTGCAGTTCCTCTAGCGACCACTAGAGGCTGTTTCAGTCCCCATAGACTCCAATGGTAAAATGTTCCAGCAGAAATAAACAGGCTGCCTGACGTAATAAAAACTATGTGGAGTTGAGTTTCTGTCATAACTTTAAGGTTTGTAACTGAGAGTTTTATTGATTTATTACCTGCAAAATCCTTCTCCAGTGACGACTCGGGCCACAGACTTTCGATCACGCTCTGAGCTTCCTCAGAATCATCAAAGTAGAATTTCGGTGCGATGGTCACGTCGTCTCGCTCACAGAACTTGAGGTTCTGCCTCAGTTGATCGGAGTCAAACTTCAGCACCTGAAAAAGAAACAGAGGATAATTAACACGTCTGTGCAGCTGGATTTGTAGCAATGTGAAGATGTGAAGATCTGAGCGAACGTACCTCTCCGCTCTTCATGTGCAGGGCGAGGGCGACGTGATCCCAAACATAATACTGAGGGTACTTAATCGGGCCCCAGGCGTCCATCAGGTTGTACTCAGGTCTGTAGTTCAGCTGATACCTGAGAGGAAGCAGCATCTGAATCAGCCCAAAGAGGTTAAACTGCATCACTGCACCTCACTGACGCTGCTCAGGTCACCGCTGAAGGTGAACCTGATGCTCGTGCGGCTGCGTGTAAAGACACTCTGAGTGTCCTGAAGTCACGGCCTGGTTTTTGTTCAGCATCAGTGTTTTTCTCACTAACTCTGAATTACATCACAGTTTCAAAACTGGACCCGCGTGTCTGCGGCACAGGAACTAGGTCCTCCGTTCACCATCATCTCTGTGAGTCTACACGTGTTAGTAAGTTTCATTAACGATAACAAAGTTATTTTACAAATTACAGACAAATCAGCTGATTCTGAATCAGATAGCAGCTATTTTTTTAAATGTGCTTAAACTTGGAGTGGCATGACATCATATACAAACACTTGAGATGATCTGGGCTGTGTGACATGGCGTGTTACTCTGCTGGAAGCAGCCAATCAGAAGATGGCACAGTGTGGTCCTGTGAGGACGGTTGTCTGGGAAACTCCCAGCAGATGAGCAGCTCCTGAAACACCAACCGCCACTCCACACTCTGGGTCAGACCTTCGCCCTCCCATCCTGATGCTCAGCTTCAGTCGTTTTGCACTGAGCTGCTGCCACACGATTAGATGTTTGAGAAGGTGTATCTAATAAACTGGCAGTGAGTGTGTGGTTCGGTGGACTCCATGGAAATTTCACCGCGGTAAAGTGAGCCGTCATTTGTGAGCCGCGGTCAAGCCAGCCGCCTCTTATCCGCCGCATAAATTTCCTTGCGCTTTTACACCAGTCTTTACGGTAGCGCCTTTTCGCTTTATATCCCGATTGAAAGCCTAGACACGCGCACGCGCTCGCACACATTACGATGGAGCAGCCCAATACAGTCAATACAATTATGTCAATTTCATAAATTCATTAAAAATCATCCTTAGTAGTTGAGGTCCAACTTTCAACACATTCTTTCTCTGGGACACCTGCTGTACCTGTGTGCCAGGTTTCAGCCAGATTTACTGTAAAATTCCTCAGAAATTAAAGGAAACTTATATTCAACACAATACAGCCAATACAATAGAATTATGTCAATTTTCAAAAATTCATTAAAAATCATCCTTAGTAGTTGAGGCTACCGTAAAGACTGGTGTAAAAGCGCAAGGACATTTATGCGGCGGATAAGAGGCGGCTGGCTTGATCGCGGCTTACAAATGACGGCTCACTTTACCGCGGTGAAATTTTTATCTGTTTCTTACCAGTGTGTCTTACACATGGCCTCTGGCCTCCAGATGAAGATGTTTTCTTCTCGTCTGTAAGCACAGACGGCGTTCGGGTCATCATCGGGCAGCTCGGGGTACTCGGAGAAGCGCCCGTTATCGTGCGGGCGGTGGACCAGCACGGTATACATCACTTCCTGTTTGTACAGGGAGGTCTTGAACACTCGCAAGACGGGTCGAGCACGGGAGCAAAACTGGAGACAAATAAACAGGTTTCAGTGGAGGGAGCGCTGCACACCACGCAGAGATGTGACAAGTGCTCAACTTAGAGCTCTTTGTTGGTGTCAGACTGTTTCGTGAAAGGCTGGTCACAGATTTATAATCTTGGTTCCTCCCATGTGTTTGGTGCTTTGGGGTCAGGTACAAGGACCAGACTGAGAATGAGTGAAAAAGCAGCCAATGTCTAAATAAAAGCCTTGAAAAGGCTTCAGGAAATCTGTAGGGCTCTTTAGATATCACAATCAAGTCTGGCTGTTAGAAGCAAAATGTAAGGAAGACGTTTACTCACCTGTACACCGAGATTATTACACGGTAATAGAACTACAACAAAAATTAGACCTTAAATACAACAAACTGAAACTGAACGAAATGAAATTTAATGAACATTGTTGAAATCTCCCAATTCTTTGAATCTTTGGGCTGAAGGAAGGACAATACTCGGTGTATAAATGCTCAATCAACAATCCTTTATTTCCATACAATTTCCATACAATGAGCATAAACCATCCGGATGGGGAGACATGCATGAAGAGGGTCACAGCAAAATCTCAAAATGGTGATGGGTTACACAGCATCTTATACCCTCTACTGGCCCCCACCTAGTCGTAAAAGCCTAAACATTCACATTCTTTCTCTGTCACGGCGCCTAAGTTATGACCTCGGCTCCCTGTCTTTCTGCCCCCTACAAAGGTGGGGGCATGGAATGTGGTCTGTTTCTGCTATTATCGGCACAAGGTCCTCTGCACACAACATTCACTTCATGATTTAGCAGTCTGACATGTCAAGAAAACAGCGTAATACATTCACAGCAGATCAATGGCAGCGCATACCTGTCTAACAGAATCCAAAGATGGTCACATTCTTTCAACCCCACAAATATAATGGAACACCTGTCTAACAAACTACAAAAATGGTCATGTTCTTTTAACCTAAAAATATAAGGGAAACTAAGCTACATACTTTGCACACAATCTAGACTAAGGAATATATTTATGTTCTACAGCTGTTAACATAATTCAACTACCTTGACTACAGGTATAAGATACCATACGTTTAGAATAATAATCTCACAACATGAAAAACTAAAGTAAAATCAATTTACAAAGGAAATGTTTTTGTTTTGTGATTTAATATTCTGGTAAAATCACAAACTGCCTGATCAGGTCAGATGGAAGTTTTTGATTGAGCCTTCTGGTTATATTTGAATATGTATGCAGATAAATTACATCTAATTAAGACTAAAACTGAGATCGAAACTAATAAAACTAAATGAAAACGAAACATTTTCAAACTATAAAAACTAAACTGAGACCAGTAAACTGAACAGGAGACTTCCTGAAACTGAAATGATTTAAAAACAAAAAAGTCAAAACGAAATCAAATTTTAAAACCTGTAATAACTGAAATAATAATGATCTACACTGTGACAGTAAGCAAGTGGTCCGCAGAGTTTGGGCGGGCTGTAGGTGCTGGATGAACTGAACACTTATGAATAAATAAAATTCAGTTTGTAACGAGTCAGCGGGCCTCTCATCACTGTCTGCTGTAATAAAACAGCATTATCAAAAGTTAGTAAGTGTTTTAAATTTAAACTGAAGGAGTCCGTACCTGCTCGCTGTAGGCCTCCAGCACCTCCTGCACTGTGAAGGTGAAGCGGTATGATCCATACCTGGACTTCTCACTGAAGGCTGGAGAGGAGGTGAACTTCCTCAGGAAGCCCTGCTGCCTCCGGGCCTGCTCCTTGGTCCGGTATGGGAAGGTCTTCTTCAGGAGCCTCCTCTCAGCTGACCGGATCTCCTCTGGTCCAACAGCCAGACTCCACCACACCAGGGACGGCTCTTCAGGGTCCTTGACGCCTCTGTGTGGATCCTTGAAGCCTCCATCCTTCCAGATCCAGCACAGCGACCCTCTCTCTGTGTCGTGTTTCACACGAGACACGTGAAACTCCGGCCAGGGGGACGGAGGGATGTATTTTTTGAACAGGTATTTTTTCCTTTTCGTATCCAGGTAATGTCGAGCTTCCGATTTCAGCTCTTTCAGCTTTAAGTGTTCACCCCTTACAAAATATTCTCTATAGTCTCTGCTGTTTTTTCGCGTCTCCATGATTAGATGAAGGGTGGTGGCGATCATAAAAACTGTAAGGACCACGCCCAGTAACTGAAGCTGGTTACCAAGAAATGAAAGTTAATTTTTACAGGTTTAAGGGGAAGTTCAAGAGTTTATCAAGCATTTCATCTTGCGAACAGACAAACAGACACTCATTTTAATTTTAATATACATTTTTCTTCTTTTTATATTTATTTATTTATTGTTAATTCATTTATTGTCACAAATCAACTCTAATTAGAATTCTGACATCAGGAACATGAGGTGAGGAATCTGTGTTCACCGACAGTCCGTGAAGGCATCGTGGACAGCGGCGGCCCCGCCGACGTCGCAGTCACGTGACGAGGTGGACAGAAACAAACATGGCGCCGCGAAAGTAAGGAAAAGTGCTGGGTGAGTGTTTGTGAGCGGAGCGCTGGCCTTCAACCGCCGCCTCAGCCGCTCGGAGTGCCGGGCAGGAGCGGCAGGCCGACCCGCTCTCTAGCGTCACGGTTTAGTTGCGGGAAAACCGAAAAGCGCCAACTTTTAACGGCCTCTTTTCGCTGACTCGTGTGGTCAGCTTGTTTCCATATCAACCGCTGCCCTCGCGCCGTGTGAGCTAACGTTACGTCCAGTGTGCGATGTTTCAGGCCGCTCACGCGCCTCTGTTTGTTTTTGTGTTAACGCAGAGGGCAGTTTGTTCAGGCCCCACCGCAGGACAGATGAGAGGAGGGCGGAGAAGAGGAGGAGGAGACCCACCATCGTCAGGTGAAGCAGGTAGTAGGCGTGGCCTGAGGGCTGCCATTCATTCTGCTGTTCGTTATTAAAGACGGAAACAATAAGCGGTTCGAAGGATTAAAGCTTCGTGTTTTGGGGGTGAACTGACCCTTTAAATAATCCCGCTGAACAATCACAAACTTAAATTATTTAATCGTGACCATCAAAGCAAACTTCAGACTCGTATCGCACATTCATGTTTGTTTTCTCAGCTGCTGTGCAAAAGTCTTGAGCCACCACTCATAATTATTTGGGATTTTACTCCATTGGGGACTTTTCTTCACATTTAAAATCAAAAAATGTGGAAAGAAAAAACAAAGTTTGGGGTATGGAAAGTATGTTTGAACCAGGAAGGTGATTCCCAAAGATCTATTAGCTGAAACTTGGTATATCTCAGCATGGTGTGCTGTGTGTTTTTAACAAAGAGGAGGAAGCTAGACGAGTGGAGGACAGAAGAAGTGAGAGGTGTTAACAGCAGGTGACAGTCATGTCCTTCAGAGACCTGAGAGATCCATCTGCTCTTCACTGAAGCCTCATCAGGAGTGGTCTCAGGGGAAGGATGGCTCTCAGGAAGCCATTCTTAAAGAAGTGAAACAGGTATGCCTCATTACACCTGAACTGGATTTAACATTAATGGACACCGGTCTGGTAGAGCGACCAATCAAAATCATGGTCCGAATGTGTGGAGGAGGTCAGGAGGGAGCTACAACAACGAGTGTCTACAGCCGTCTGTAAAACATGGTGGAGGCTGCGTCGTGGTCTCTGCTGTCCTTCAATCAGTGTGTTGATCTCATCAAAACTGAATTATCAACTCTATGAAAGTGCGGTCAGATTTCCACACGCCATCAGTACCGTCTGGAAACATCTGAGTGGCAGCAGCTTCGTTTTTCAGCATGAGGCTGATGCCAAACACACTGCCAGTGCAGGAGAAGCCTGAGGAACACCATCAGTCACAGATTGGCCGCGACAGACGCCGGACCTCAACATCCCTGAAGCAGAGTGAGATCATTCTGATGGAGAACAGGACAAAAGACAGAAACATCCAAAGAAGAGCTTTGAATGTCCCTCAGGACGCTTGGAGAATCATTTCTGAAGATTCCTCAGAGTTCGGACTGTGCTGGAGGATAAATTGATCCGACCAATTATCGACTTTACCAACCCAATGATGATTGGAGCAGAAGACAATGGTTGGGTGGATCCTGATGTTACGGACTGTGGTGATATTTGAGATCAGAAACGACGTGTTAGTAAAACCCTGTTTGGAGCTTGGCAGCCACATGTTTTATTACATGTTTATGGAAGCAGTGGATCTAAAGATGATTACTAACAACTTAAACTCAATGATTTTACGGCTGGTTGGTTTATTATTTAGAGTTTTGTGTGTCTGCTGGCTGCAGTTACTCAGGAACAGAGCAAGATGGCGCTGAGGAAGCAAAAGCTCATTGATGTGGCCTCTGAGAGCCAGAAGGAGGAGGACTCGCAGGAGGACGAAGCTGCAGACGAGCAGGTGAAGAAACGCGAGCGTCCTGAATGAACGCGAGGTCGCTCTCGTGGAACCAGGATCAGTAAAGTCTGACTGATAATCTGGCAGCCGCATGAAAAACAACATCAGAACTGTTCGTCCTTCTTTGTCTCTGCAGGACGAGCTCTCGACGTCGCTGCTCGCCACGTCAATGGCGAGGGAGAAACGGCAGAGGGAGAGCAAATCCAAACCTAAAGGTGCAGAAGCATGGAGGTGGAATCAGGGCATTTCGGGAGGATCAGGAACTGCTGAACGTGTTTCATTTTGAGGGTGTAAGCAGGACTTTGGCGATGAAGCTCTGTGTGTGTGTTTGCAGAGATGTCCGAGGAGGAGATGATGGACTTGGCTCTGCGCCTGAGCGAACAGGAAGCCAGCGCCACGGCGCTCAGACGGCAGCAAGAGGAGGAGGAGGCCATGATGAGGGCCATCAAGGAGAGCGTGAGTACAGAGCTGGAGCAGGCGTGCACGCGTCTGGGTTTTATTTCTGTCCTGTTTACCTGTCGGTCAGCAGCTGATGGCAGTTTGCACCAATCAGGGCCTCTCTGCAGAGCGCCGGCGCCTTCTCTAAGACGATGTGAATCCTGACATTAGCATGGTTTACTTTTACCGCCAGGATGAGAGTCGTCCTCTAAACCTGTTATGAGAGTTTCATTCATGTTCTTTAAACTAGCTAAAAGCTACAGAACAGCACAGATGCTAATCGTAGTAAATAAACAAATCAGAGCAAACAGACAAATGAATGCAGAGAAAGATGTTCCTGCTTTTCCTCTCACAGATGGTCGGGCAGACGCAGGCGTGCCGGACCCCCAAGAGTCCATCTCAGCCCGCCGACGTTTCCCTCAGGCTCTGCTCCCGCCGCAAACTAGCGTACTCGAACGGGAAGACAACGCTCGCCATCGATCGAGGAGCCTCAGAGGACGGCTGCCTTCAAGGTAACACCGGCGTCCATCTGAGGTCAGACTTCACACCAGGAAATCAATATGAAAGGCACTGTTCCTTTGTTCCAGCAGGATCTGGAGACGGTGACAACGGGAGTTTAAAGAGGAAGAGGAAAGCGGGGAGTCCTCTGCCGGAGATGCCAGACTTGTCGCAGACTCGGGTCTACTCTCAGGCGTCTCCCTGCAGCTCCGAGTCTCTGCCGGCTCTCCCCGACTCGCCGCAGGTTCGTCGTCGTCTGCGATCTGTAGGGAAACGTGCGTCAGAAAAGTGATTTAAAGGTTCATCTCTTTGTTTCCTCCCAGAGCTCCGACTCCACGCAGATTGAGGACTCACAGCTGCGTCGGTCTCCCGTCTTTCCACTGACGGGCTGCCGGGCGGAGGTCCGCATCGGCCGGCTGAGCCAGGACCTGCTGGACACCTGCAGGAGCTCCGGGTTCGTGTTGTGCTCTCAGAATGGTTCGAACGCCACCCAAAAGTCCCCTCGTCCCGAGAGCCCGACGTTCCCTGGAAGCGACGTCGCCTCATGTCCCAAAAGCCCCGCCCTGTCTGGTACAGATCCCGACAACAGCGACGAGATTGAGCCGAGCCCCGAGTTCGCTAAAAGCCCCGTGTTTGGCAGGAACGCTCAGCACGAGAGGTCGCCGAGCGCCCGCAGACCCCAAGACGCCGTGCGCAGCCAAGACGGTGAAAACTCAGGATTCACGTTTTCTTCTCAGGACAGTTTAACCGCCTCCGCGAGACCCCCGTCCCCCGTGTTCCCACGAAGCCCCGGCATTCCTCCATCAGAACGGTTAGCATTCCCAGAAAGTCCCAACAGAGGACAGGCCGAGCCGAGCCACGCCCACTCCGAGAGCCCCGTGTTCGGACTGCAGCAGCAGAGGTGCGAGAGTCCTCCAGCCAACAGGAAGGTGAGGTCAGAGGTCGCAGTGCTGCATGTCAGAGCGCGCTTTCCCTCAGAAAGCCGAACGCTCGATACATTTACGTCACGATGAGCCGCTCGATCGTGTGCCTCACTGATCCACGCTGGGTCTCAGTTATTTGATGTTTATGTGACTCAGACTCTTTTCTCTGTTTTTGTTGCTTTTTATTGCAGGACGCTCAGAGTCGATTGGACGGGCTGAAAGCGTCCGAGTCAGGTACGAAGGTCGCTCGCTCTGTTTTCGGACTGTGTCTGTTTTTATTGACGGTGTTTTTATTCTGGATTTCCTCGATGCAGACGAGCTGAGCGGGCGGGCCGAAGCCCCGGACCCGGCCGAGAGTCAGCTGACCAGCGATATGACGCTAGTCTGGTCTGACGGGGACGAGGACGTCACGGTACACAGCTGATCGTTTCACTACAAGAACACAGCTCGTCCACACAGACTGCAGATGAAGACGGGCGATGTCTTCATCTCTGTCACGTCGTCTTAAAAATGTCTTTTTTTGCTTTTTTGTTTTTCCTGCAGCCGACCGGCTCTCCCAGCCCCGTCTTCCCAGAGGAGACGTCAGTTCATCAGGCGGAGAGCCCGGCGGCCTCCCTGAACCACGTGGCTGCTTCTTCAGGGGCGACTGGATCAAACTGCAGGTACGAAACCTCACGTGTCAGCTGTCAGGCTCACGAGACTGAGGGGAGCGGGATGTTCACCTGTCTCACAGCCTGCGTTACACCCGCCCTCAGTCACCTGAGGCGGTTCATGCTCGTCCCAGCGCCTCCTCCCTGTCGAGGTTATCCAGGCAGATCCAGCTGGGCGATATTAGAAGTCTTTCATGGCCTAGAAATACCCCGAGATCCCCCGAGAGGGACTGGGAAGCTTTGTGGACGGATAGATGGAAGTGTTTCCTTAGAAACAAAGGAGGCGTGGCCTGAATACAGTCAGTGAACACGGGCCTGTGGGTTTTGTGCACACGTTACTTGAATCCAGCTGTAACGTTTGCGCACACACAGACAGGACAGTGAAGTCCTGCTGCCGAACGAATCATGCAAACCAGTTTCCGTCTCCTCTCTCTGTCAGACGAACTTCACCTGAAACTTCTTCCAAGTCCGGCACAGAGGAGCCGCGGCCTGATCGCAGCAGGACGCTCTCCTCTGTCGGCTCTGGAGAGTCCGCCGACTCCACCGCGGTTCACTACTACTGGGGCGTTCCCTTCTGCCCGCGAGGCCTCGACC
This sequence comes from Neolamprologus brichardi, assembly GCF_056152115.1. NCBI lineage: Eukaryota > Metazoa > Chordata > Actinopteri > Cichliformes > Cichlidae > Neolamprologus > Neolamprologus brichardi. The sequence goes on along the minus strand of NC_142113.1, from coordinate 32,654,000 downwards.
CGGACACGTACACGCAGGTGGTCACGCTACAGATTACGATCATTTATAACGGACTCGTTTACACGTTTACAGCACAAACCCCGTAAACTGTTAGAAGACAGTCGTGGTTCTGACATCAGGACGACGCTTTGCTGCTTTCTTTTCCTTCATGCATGAAATTCTGCAAAAATAATTAGCGACTCTTTCAGTGATTAAATGTAGTTTTGGTCTTAGATGAGACAGAAATCAACATGGCCGACGTTTCAAATGTCTGCAAATAATCCCTGAAATGTTTACACAGTTTTTTTCTACTTGTGCAACTTTATGATGTCACAGAGGGGGTGTGTGGCTATTGTCAGTCAGAGAAGCCCGCCACCTGCTGTTTACGAGGGACAGCCAATCAGAACAAAGGGGCTGCAGAAGCCCCTGTTTAGGATAAAGAAGGATTATTTTCAGCTGTGAATCATGCAAAGCTGCTTTAATGAAGTGTCAAATTTATTTTATTGTGTAAAATAAATTTGTTTGTTTTTAAACTCTTAAAAATGTCAAAATCAAATCAAATCTGAGTCACTGTGAAATCAGTAACGTGAAGCGTGCGTTCACTCGTCCTTCCTGTCGCCGTTCAGGTGATCGTGGCTCAGATGGAGGTTTACGAGAAGAGTCTGAAACGGGCTCAGCGGCGTCTGCTGAGGAAGGCGGAGTGGGGCGAGGCCGTCCTGCCGCAAACGGAGGTACGAAAATGTGTCAGAAGATTACGTTCGTTTGCTTCTGTTCCAGATGTTTGAACACGTGTGATGTTTTTAGAAATCGCCGTCGCACGAGTTGCCCGCTGGATCGCCTCAGCGTCACGCCGCTCGCAGGTAAAACTCTGCTCTGGGCCGTGAAGCGGCGTCTGCTTCGTGTTTGGAGGTCTGATCTGACGAGGAACGTTCGATTTGTTCAAACTGGCTTTCAGACGAGGTCTCAGGCTGAGGAGCAAAACTCAGGATGAAGCTGCTGATGCTCCGACAGCGGAGGAGAAGAAGGAGGAAGAGGAGCAAACGAAGACTGAAAACAAAGAGGAGGACGGGAAGAAGGATGGAGACGAAGAACCGATGGACGCTGAGGACTGTGAGGTTTGTCCAGGTGAGGATTTTGTCCCCCCTGTCCTCACGCCTCAGCCTGAGTTTAACGTTTTATTTAAATAGAAGAAACTCGTCAGATTGTCTCTGATCAGGAAGTCGAGACGCTGAGGCTGATGTGAGTGTGAAGGAGCTGAATGCAGTGAGAGGAGCGAACAATGATGCTGTGATATGTTTGTGTGCTTTTATTATCTGTGTTTTCCAATAACGTTATTCTTCATGTGACCTCAGAGACGCAGCTGAGCGGCGGCAGCAGTCAGGACGTGACGCTGGTGTGTGACGCAGAAGATCAGGTGAGTCTGCTCAGGTGTGCGGGAGAAACTCGCAGACAGGAAGTCAGGAGGTTAACTGCAGGTCCCAGCTGACTCCTCCTCCCGCGAGCAGCTGGCGGTCCTCGCTCTGCTCAGCCTCCGGTTCGTCGCGTGCTGCAGGACCTGCAGAGCAGACTGGGACCGCCGTCAGAGGCTCCTCTCCATCACGGTGGAGTTGGAGTCTGACAGGAAGGACTGCTTTCAACTGATTAGCAGCAACTAGACTTTCAAAATAAGAGCGTGGAGCTTGTCTGCTAGTAAATGGGTGGTGTTAGAGAAGATACCTGCAGCACCGTCACAGCGACGATTTCATTGATGAACGTCACCGTGTGTGTGTTCATCCTTTATGTCTGAGCTCGTGTGTTCTGATTTAACTGCGTTAAAGCTGATTGGCCGACTCTGACAGGAACTGGTCCTGACGCCTTATGGCAGAGTTTTCGGTGCTGCAGTGGTTAGCACTGAGGCCTCACGTTGTGGATGTTCTAGGTTCAAGTCCACAGGTCGGCACCACCTCTGTGAGTTTGCATGTTCTCTTCCTCAGAGCCACGAGACCCTGAACTGTACAAGCAGCAGGTGGAGGTGCTGGGTGGGTTTGTGTGTGGCTGCCGTCAGTAAATAATGTGTTAAAGTGCTGAAATAATGTGAAAAGTTTGTCCGCAGTCTGCAGCTAAAAACCCGGAGATTCAGATGATCCTTCAGGCTGATCCTCCCTCCAGGAGCGAGCCACAGGTGGAGGAGGTGGAGGAGGTGGAGGCCGACGGTAATCAGACAGAGAAGCTTCATTTTCACCCTCCACGCTGCGTGTTTCAGAAGCTGAAGCTGTCATTTATCCTCAGCTCCAACAGGTGAGAAGATGGAGGTGGACGTCCCCGTCAGCAGCAGCGAGGGCGGCGCCGGTCAGCCTGCGAGCGGGGAGGAGGTGCAGGAGGACGGAGGGGATCCAGATGTGGAGGAGATAAAGGACCAAGCGCCATCGCCTGGGCCGGAGCCGGCCGTCGTCCCCCGCAGCCCCGAGACCGCCGTCGACTGCCCGCTCTGCCAAGCGTCCTTCCCCGCGAGCAAGATCGAGATGCACGCCGCGTACTGCGACGGCGAGGTGGCAGTCGTGGAGGAGAGGAGGCCCAAGGTCGACTACATACAAGGTGAGTTTTTAAAGATGAGTGTTCATCAGGAACTTTAATCATTCAAACGCAGCGAGCGGCTCGAAAAAAGAAACAAGAAGAAGAAAAACAACAAAGACGTCAAAGAACAAAGTGATAAAACTGCTGAAGGTTCATAGATCAGGAAGATGCTTTAACGGTCACACATGCAGATGTACAGAGGAGGATTTATTTTGTCTTACAGCAGCCACAGAGTAACTCAGTAACATCAATTATATAACAGGAAAAAAGAAGAAGGAATGAAGGAGTAATAGAAATTAAATAAATCATAGAATAAACAGATATTTAAAATAAAGAACCTTATATATATACTGAGGTTCCACTGTTGTTCAGCAAACTGCGATCATAAACCCGAGCTTCCATGATCGGGACCTTTGTTTTGGTTTGTCGTCGTCGTGGAAATCTTTCGGACGTATTCAGAAGCAAAAACTTTCCCCTGCGCTGCGTCTCGTATATCCAAGCCAATCGCGGCTCTGCTGGAAGCTGCACTGAGAGCAAAATCCATCAAACCGGCGTGTCCACTATCAGCTTCCTCCACCTCGTCCTGTGTGATGGTTTTAAATGATGATTCATTCTGCGTCAGCCAAATATAAAGAACACAGTGCTTCACGTTTGGAATGAAATCGGAGTTCAGGCTGTGTCAAAGCCGGGCGTGGCGAGCGTGGCGAGCGTGGGCGTTAGATTATCGGAGTGATTCACAGGTAGAAAATCAGTTCTCTCAAGATTTTTTATTCCAAACCTTCACATTGAAGGTAGTTGGACGGTTTTAAACCTAACAGTGACGAAACGCTGCCACCCTCAGGCCAAACTGGGAATTACAACATGAGTCACCGGTGAGAGTCAGATGTGGCATTTTGTGGTTTGATTTGTGGTTTCAGTCGGAGCTTTGTTCTCCTCTTTAGTGTCACGGAAGACTCAGAGGAAGAGAACACACAGAGCGAACGCCGAAGATACAAATGACGGTGCTGACGTTGGCAGGTAGGTGTGTCTGCGGCGACGTCTACATCAGCCGCGAGAGCTCTTTGTTTTCTGACTCGCTGCTTTCTTCTAATCCAACAGGAACCAGGAGAAGTGCTACATCTGTCAGAGAGCCGTGCCTCTGAAGGACTACAGCCGACACACCGAGCTCTGCATCCAGCGCCACGGATCCAAGACTGCAGCTGTAAGCCGGCGACGCTCTGAAACCACACACCTGTCTGCTTGTAGCTTAGACAGTCCACCAGTTTAGTCTGCAACAAACCACGATCAGCTTTTTTTCACTGTGTAAACTCAAATCTGTTTACAAAGAAGGAGCAGGCACATGTGAGCCGCTCGTTTCAGTGAAACGTTAGCTCGTTATCTTGGTTTGGTTTTTTACTCTGGGCCCACTTTTTTTTAAATTTCTATAGTAAGTCCTGGAAAACCAAACGTGTAGAGCGGCGATATGGCCAAAAATATTTATCACAATATACATATAAAATGTGCGTTATAAATGACGATATAATTGATGCGAGACTAAATACAACCCCACAGCATTACTAGCGCAAAAAACACCCATTTATTTTCACTTAAACAAGCAGCTGTTTTTTATGTGCATTAAACCTATATAAAAATTTAACAGTGCAAATGCAAATTCCTTGCTGAAAGTTTAACCAAAGGGCATTTCCAGTAGAAATGGGCTGACATATCCTGAGCATAACCATGTATAATATCCAGTGAAGTTAAAATGAGGAGCTTTGCAACATTAAACTGCAGTGTGCCAAATAAAAAAGTCAAATACGTATTTTTCGGACCATAAGGTGCACGGGATTATAAGGCAACAAAGCAGTCAGATAAATCAAACTTTATTCAACTCATTCTTCTTGCTTCCTCCACTTCTGTACCATTGATTCATTAATGCTGTATTCTATCACAGCTGCTCTGTTCCCATGTTGTTGCAGTATATTAATCACTAACCTCGTATTGTGGATGGATTATCTCAGTTGTTCTCCTGACTGAAGTTTGGTCCGTTTACAGCATCCTGCCATGCGACTGTATTTGTCTCTAACCATCAGGAACCTTCACGTTAACTTTTATCGAGTGGAAAAAAGTTAGCACCATTCCTCCAGCTTCACTGTTTATGCTATGCTAGCATAGCTGTGTCGCTAGCGATTACGTCGCACATCATTATATACCAGCTAGCCCAACTTCAGTAACCTTACAAACGTCACTGCTGTTTAGTTTTCTGTCTTCATTTATGTTGGAAGTGATAGCAGAGCTGTACGTTTGAATTTTTTCAGAAATCTCTCAGTCAGAACATGCTATATCATGTTTAGGTAACTAGCGAAATTAGCGAGCTAACTTCTGTTAACTTCCTGCTAACTTCTAACTCGGTTAAATGTAATGAATTCTGTTTTCATGGATGCCTGGATGTTAAACTTCATAGTTATACCTGGTAAAGCAGCAACACTGATCGTTTTATTAAAGATGAAAGAATTTAGACCGTTTGTAACTCTCAGTGATGCTGTGTGTTCATTTGACTTTGGGACCTGAAGTGGACGGAGTTTAGGACCCAGATTACTCCCAGATTTACGAGCACCTTAGTCCTACAAATACGGCAATAACGATGGCCGCTTACATGTTCTACAAAAAAAAAGTGTTTTGGTGGGTTTGTGACAGACACCAAACCAGTTCCACACCACTGAAGTGGCACCATCTTTACGAACCAATTCTGGTTCATCCGTTTCACTCAACGATCCACTTTCTCCCTTCTCATTCTCCGTTACCACCGTGCTTATTCGGCCATGTGCGCGTGCGCGTTTTACCCATATTCTATCGTGATATTTCATTTTCTTATTGTTGCCTAACATTGCACCGGTGTTACCGTGAACGGTATGATATGGCCCAACCCTACTACTGTGTTGTAGTGTGAGCGGTGAGGTCTTTATCAGCAGTAAAAATTGTAAAACATGAAAATACAGGACCAATTGGACCCTCTGGCAGCCCTGCTCTGGCCCCCGGGCCTTATGTTTGACACCCCCCTTTGCCAGATGGCTTTGGCGGTGTAGATCCACAGGTGAAGGTCTGACAGGAAGCAGGATGTTCGTGGCATTTTTCCAGGAGAAACATCAAGGAAAATGTGTAACAGCAGCGAGCTTTTATTTTGAAATCAGACACCTGTTGATCCTAAATTACAGCAGGCTTTTGTTTTTTTATTCCTAAACTTAGTTTTTATTGTTTTTTGGTTAAAAGCAGAGCAGACGGAGCAGGAGACAACAGACAGGGACATCGTAGCTCAGGTGACGAAGAAGAGAAGCTGCTCGGAAAGCTGAAGAGTTTCATTCAAAGTGCCGACTGTTGGTGTTAAAAGAGTAAAAGTTCAGTAAAGAAACGTAAAGATGTTTAAAAGTTGTTGTCTTCTGATCTTGCAGAGGGGAAATCTGCTGCTGGCTCTGGATCAGACGGAGAGCAGAGACTCGGGTACGTCATCGTTGTTGCTCTTTGTTTTTCTTCCTCTGAAACACAAAAATCTGAATGATAAAAAAAAGCAAAGGCTGTATATAAAAGATGGATGTAGCCTCATTACGGTGGTTTGTCATTTGATGTCGTTGTTTTTTGGGGGGTTTTCCTGAAGGCAGAATTTGCAAGATTCAGATGAGAGCATGGAGTGCTAAGCTATCGGCTAATGCTAGCTAGCTTTGTTAGCATGCTCTATGATTGAGTGCATGGTTGTATCACAGATACCTGCTAATAGTTGCTGAATAACAAATTTGAAATCACCATGTTTGTAGCACAGAGTCGTTGGCAGCCATGTTTTTACAGCCACGCCCCCAATAAAGCAGCCTGCAGGAACGTTGCTGAATTTACTGTTCAATACGTAAAGTAAAGGTTTTTTAAATTCTGAGCAGTGATGAAGAAATCTTCTCATTTATCGATTTTTCGTGTGATGCTGCTGATGTGATGTCAGAGAGCCCGAGGCTCCGCGTGAGCGTTTGATTCAGTGGAAACGAGCTGACAAAGAAGGCTGTCGGATCATTAGCTGTATGTATTATTGTTATTATTATGAGTTTATTAAGGTGATTTAATTTATTCTGTTTTCAGATCAGCCTTCTCTGCTTTTCTTTAACTTACACAGAATAAAACAATGATGAAAAAGTAAAATAGAGTAAACACTGATGAGACGTTCCTGTGAGCTCAAAGCTTCCAGCAGAGACGGCTGCAGTTCCTCACTCTGACCACCAGAGGGCGTCTGACGCTCATATTTGTTTTTCTGTTTTTGCTTCCTCGTTTTTCTTTATGACAGCACTGTCAGCAGGTCAAAGGTCACACAAGTGACATGTAAAGGAGGATGCTCAAAAATAAAAGCCTCCACCTGTGTGCTCCTGATGGGAGAAAAATGCCAGAGCCCCGACTGCTCTCTGCAGATCACAGGAGCTAAATGAAAACCCAAAAGTCTGAGTCACCGTTAAACATCCTCAGCAACAATTCGCCGTGACCTTCGTGCAGAGCGGAGCGTCTCGCTGTCAGACTTTGTCTTTTGTTTCTGTTCTCACTGGAATTTGTTTTTCCGAGGCGAGGCCCGCGCCGGCCTTGGCCTTGTTGCAGTGTAGTCTAACGAGCTTAAAGGGAGGAAAACACGAGGAATGAGTCTCAGATGTCCACGATAAACGTGTCCAAAGCTAAACACTCAGCGCTCGGGCCTCAGACTGGGGTGGAGTCAAATTATAATCTCTTTATTTAACTTATTCACCAAACTGAGCCACGCTTCACTGAGCAGTGATGAGCTGCTCGTCACGTTTCAGTTACAGCCCTCGTGTTTCACAGGCGTCCTAAATCAAACAGTCTGGCCTCGCGAAGGTTCAGCGTGAAGAAATCTCTCACAGATTTGAACCCTGAGATGAAGTTACTGAGTGGAGACTTGGATAGTTCTGGTGTAAAGTCTTTTGTTATGATGATTATTGAGACTCTGATGTGACTGATTATAGATGAAGCTCCAGGTTTTGTTCTTCTGTTATCAACGTTCCCGTTTCTAAAAGTCAGGGACACGTGGTCGGGATGTTTCTAGAAACGGGGAAAGCTGTTGTCCTGCTGATGTGATGTCACCGCTGAATCAGGGTTCATAAAGTCACGTTTTCCTGCCTCGCTGTGTTTCTGCAGATGCTGGCCCGTCTGGATCCAAAGTCCTGCCCGGGTAAAGCGCCTTTAAAACAGCTCCGGGTTTGAAGTCCAGCTGTAAAGACACCTGAAATCTTCCTGCTGCAGCCTGTTTGTTCAAGTTTTAGACGCCTGAAATCTTCTGTCTTCATTCTTTCAGTGATGTCATCGATCTGCGGGATGATGATGATGACGAGGAGGAAGTGTCAGCATTCAGGGTCAGTAACTCTCCCATCAGGTCCTTCACACCTATCTCAGAAGCCGCCGACTGCCTTATCGACTTCAAGAAACAGCAGCGAGCCAAGAAGCCGTACCAAAGACGCCGATGAGGGCGGAGCCTTAACCGGAGCCCACAGCGGGCTGAAGGACATTTCTGCAGATCGAACTTTTGAGTGCTGAAAGTGCGTCGGGCTGACGCTGAAGATGTCTCAGTCTACCTCTTCATGGACATTTCCTTTATGTTACTGTAGCTTCGCTCAAACATGAAATGAAATTAAATGTTGGATTTTCTGCCTTTGATTTTCTGTCCCGTCGTCATGGATACTCGTGTGGAAACAGCGGGTTAGATGAGGCGCTGAGGCGCTGCTCGCTGCGTTTACAGGCGAGGCCAAACCAAAGTACCGAAACCTGCAGTTCCTCTAGTGGCCACACAAGGCGGCGGTGAGTCAGTCCCCATAAACTCTCACAGTACAGTCGAGTTTTCAGCTTCACTCAGTTTGCTTGTGTCGCCGGCCTTCGGTGAACATTCTGCTCGCCGTGCTCTGACACACCTTTGTGTTGCCGAGCGACTGGGATGGGCGGGATTAGAAATGAGTCCGTCAGAGGGACGCCTCAGGTTAGAGAGGCGAGGCTGACGTGGTCTGGACAAAGGAGGAGAAGAGGGAGACCTCAGAGCTCTCTGGGTGTCATCCAGAGAAGGATAGGCTGGTTATGGAGGCAGGTGGTCCGGCGTGGTGACCTCTGAGGTCACTGAAGGAAGAAGTGCTGAAGTCGTGACTGAGTGATTGTGTCAGCGCAGCTCAGAGTTTCCTAGATTACCCAAGAAAACCACCGCAAGGGTGTTGTGCCATCACAGTCGGTGCAGCTCAGCAGCATCAGACAGACGGGCCTGCAGCTGGTTGGGTGAAGGTGTCTTTTGGACCGCCGTGGCTCAGAAACACTACAGCACCAAACTGCATCTGTCATCGCTCCAGGCGAGTGACGCCACGGCGTCCAGACCTCACTTTCCTGTAACGTAACAGTAACATCGAAGACTTCCTGTAAACCAGAGGACACCACGGTTAGAGAGGTTTGCTCCTCAGGTGAACTCAACAGTGTTTAACAGTGTCGGTGCTTCAGTCGAGTCCCTGTGCATCGTTTCCTCGATCAAAGATGGACGAAGGCTTGTGATGTCACTCGCTGGTTTCTGGGTTTTGGGGCCTCAGCGTCACCATTTTGGCTGCTAACTTGTTCACCTGCTGTTGGCAAGCTAGTCCTCGCGTGGTTGTTTAACAGCAGACACGGTACCTGCTGAGTAGCACACTGAATAAACGCCCAGCATGAAATATTAGTTCTCAACAGCACAAACACGCTGCAGAGGCCCAGTTCAGGGAGTCCTGCTAGCAGCCTGTCAGTCACAGAGGCCACGCCCCCTAGCTTTGAGGAACAGGCTGTCTGTAAAATCCGTCACCGCTGGAGCCTCGAGTGGCGCCGGAGGAACTGCAGTGTAATGTGCATTATTCTTACTCAGCCTCCAAACTGAAGCTTAAAGAAAAACTTGCTTTGACTTGTTTGTCTTCACGAGACAAAAATGATCAAAATCAATATTTTTGTGAATGTTTTCTACAAAATCTCATAAACGAGTGTTTCCTGTTCTGCACTGACTCGTCCTGTCTGAACACTGAGAGTTTCTCTTTTACTTCGCAGTGAAAGTCAGTTCACTGATTAGTAAGTGAACGCAGCACCGTCCTGTAAGATCTTTCTGCCTCATTTTCACCTCTTTGGCCACAAAACACCTCTTCCCATTTCTGTGATGAAAACAGACTTAAATGAACTGCGCTGAACTCCGAACACTTCGTGTCCTTCGTCGTTCGTCCTTCACACGATCTCTGCACCTTCAGGAGGCCCAGACGGCCTGTCGTCGGGTTCATTTGCTCCAGCCTTAGGTTTCAGTTTCCTCTGCAGCTTTCTGTGGCCGCTGTGTTGAAACATTTGCTGTCTCAACGCTGAGCGAGTTGCACCACCAGGCGAAAGTTTAGAAAGAATAAAGGCGCAACTTAAGTTTGGATGAAGAAATGAGCTTCTTAGAATAACGAGCAGCACAGGTGGAGCCGGGTTTCTGCAACTTCCTGCGTTTATTTAGTGGACAAGACAAATAAACCACCGAGCTGCTCGACGATGTGTAACACACGTTCTTCATACACAACCACACAGTCACCTGACAGCTGCAGCTGTGACCTGACCGATGTATGATGAGATGTATATAACTTTATATATGCAGGAATATCAGTGTGTGTACTTCAAGAGCTTTTACTCTGAAAATATTCACAGGATGAAGGTGAAATGTGACGTTTGTGTACTGAAATAAGTCAGCTGGTTCACAGGAGGTTTTTTGTTAACGCTTCTGTATTCTGGCAGCTCGGCTCGAGCTCCTGAAGCCCACCAGGCCCGACTCCAGGTGGGGTCGGTAGCTGCATCTCGAGGATAACCGTCTCCCATCCTGCTGGGATCACAGGGAAAGCTCGGACATTCAGGCTCAGACGTCTGGGCACCTCAGGTGTTGTGGGCGTGTCCTAGTGGCAGCTGGCTCTAGAACGCCTCAGTGGAGGAGGTGGCGGGAGACGGAGGTGTGGTTGGATGGAGTTGAAGTATGCCTGAGGGAAGGAAGCGCTGTTATTGGTTTACCTACAGCAGTCCGGCCGTTTTATCGTATTTGCTGCTTCCAGGTGTCAATTTTAAACTAAAACCGAACAAACTTCTTCACGTTCTTGAGGAACACTCGACCTTCGTCAGACGGGAACATCTGCCTCCTCGGGCTGCTGGACAATAAAACCACAGAGTAAAACCAAAGTCTGGTGGTTATGCCTTCTCGTTGGCAGGAGGAGTTAACGCAACAACTCCAATAAGTCGGTACAAGTGTACAAGAGCTTTTTTGGGCAGTTCCTCAAAAAAAACCAATGTCTCCAAGCCAAACAAGAATGTGGGGCAGAAAAGTTGTTAGTTTGTGCCAAAGAAAAACACCAAAAAGACAAAAACCAGAACTAAGCTGAGGTTTACTCTGAGAGGAAAACAAAGTGCTAATCCTCAACTCACAAAATAAACGCAAACATTACATGCATGAAATGTGCAGGACCCCCCCCAACCTTACACAACAAATGAAAAGATCCAGGGCAGCTCAGCACATGTGCCAAATGATCCTCAGCAGCGAGGAGGACAGCGCCACCTGTAGCCACAGGTGAGTTCCTTCTATAAGGCCGTCCTCACTCCTGTTGCTGTATTGAAGCCACCTCCCTCCAATTAGCTGGAGATTCCCAAATTGTCACCAGCCTGCAGTCTGTGTATGTAGGAAATGGCAAGCAAAAGGGGGGGGAGCAGACAGCTACAGACACTTAACACTGCTTTTAGTTTCCTGAAACTAGTTTTGCTCACATGCTGCCGTCTGCCTAAATCCAGAGAAACACTGATGTTCACAGTGAAGTTCAGCTGTGCAGGAAAAGCTGGAGAGATGAATGGGAGGAATTCGGCCGGCGCTCCCACTGAAAGGTGACTGCATGTTGGATTTCATGACCTATTTGCCCCCAGTGACAGATGCCCCCCTCCCTGAGCCTGGTTCTGCTGCTGCTTTCTTCCTGTTAAAAGGTGAGTTTTTCTTTCCCACTGTCGCCCATCTGGGGTCAAATGATTGTTGGAGTTTCTCTGGAAATATTAAGAAATAAAACTGTTGCTCAACACTGTACGTGCAGTAACTCAGCAGAGATGAGAAAATGTAATAAATAAAACGTTATAGAAACAGGACATTAAGAGCATCAAACATGAAAGTGAGAGAAAAGAGAAAAACGTGTCATATCTCAGGGAGGAGGTTTCCACACCTGCGGCTCCTCTCAGAGTGTCTTATGCTGAAACTTTCCACACTCAGACACCCCCCACCCAACAGTTTAACCAGCCTCCACCCTGGAGGTTGTTTAAACTGTTAAAAAATGACTTTTTGACCTGTAATCCGTCACAAACAGGTCAAACGTGAGTGATGTGGAGTCATTCTGGTCCACAAACACGCTGTCAGTGGCTGATTGAAGCGTGGGGACAATTACGCAGACTCATAGAGAACTTCAGAACTTTATATGTGCCTCCGTCATATTTCTACATCACCACCGTGTGTTAATACAAGTAATACAGTTAAAGATGTTCCACGTAAAACACGCAGAAACATCGGGAACTCTCTGGCACGACCCCGGGACTTTTACGCGCGATCAGCTGTAAATCCGCTCGTGGACAGCGGGAGGTCGCCGTGTTGCGACACGAAGTGGGTGTAAACGATTCCCAAAATGAGCACCTCACGCGCTCTCCCTGCCTCTCATTCATTAAGGAAGTTCAGAGCTGTGCGGCTGAGCGCGCGGAGCGGGACGCAAAGGTGAGTGTGAGTTCGCTTCACTGTTCGTGGCTTTTTACGCAGAGAGGATGAGGAGTTTGCACGAGTGTCTGCGTCAGTGCGAGCTGCTGCCCATCCCGTCTCACCCTGAGACCCCCTGCGTCCTCGTAAAGGACCCCGAGCCGCTGTTTTGTTTTTTTGTCACTAGCCCGGTGTCTCTGATGGGGTTTGCGCTGCTCGGAATCTTTGGCTCAGTTAGAACTAGTCGGACTTGTTTCGTGTTGCCTTCGGGCGCAGCCGGGATCTTATTATTGCGGTTATTCTTCATATCTGCCTCTCAGGGTCGCCGCACAGTCTCAGGAACCTGTCAGCGCGATGATGCGGGCAGTTTAACTTGTTTCAAAATAAAAGTGCAAAGGAATCAGAAATTCTTACGTCACTAATGAAGAGTCACCTGAAAACTATGGGGCGTGGTTTCAGAATTGACAGGTGTGGAGAGCAGTGACGCGTTTCAGGTTTACCTGGGAGCTGTTTGGTTTGTTTGTTTGTTCGTTTTTTTACTTTGTAATGTGATCTCAGAGGCTACTCCACCCAAAAACCCCAATCCACAGCAGGGGTGTCACAACCTGAGTGATCCCTGCTCTGGTGTAACTCGGTGCTCTGCACAGGTTTTTAAATTTACTCAATTACTGGATGCTGTAAGAGAAAGAGGCAGGAAGCAAATAAAGAACCACAAAACCATCAGCCAGTCACAGGACAGCAACTCTGAGCGTTCAGACGCGTAGACTCGGCCTGCTGAAGTTCACCCCGCGCATCAGAGTGTGGAAGGAAGTGACTTTGAACGTGATGTGGTTGTTGGCTCTGAGTCTGTGGGGTTCACAGAGAATCGTAGGTCAAAGGTCAGTACAACAGGATGTGCAGAGGACACGTCTGCAGCACCTGTGTGACGCTCTCATGTCAACACGGCCAAAAGACTCCCTCACCTCCCTCAAGACCAGACAAGCTCTATAAAGAGCTGATTATAAAACAATAACATAATAAAAACAGATAAAAATAATAATAAACTGAAAAAAAATGTTACTGAATGAAGGAAAATCTGCTGTTGCTTTAAAGTCATCACTAAAACTGTCAACTTCCTGCATTTAAAACTGTTTCATTATCATTTAGTAATTATTAGAGTGAAATAAACAAAACTTTCTGCGACATGTGAAAGCTGACGGCGAGTGTTGCATCATCAATATTCCCAGTTTTTCCTGCTGTCATCAGACGCTGTCATGCGTTTCTCTTCATCGTCCAGTTTCACTTCAGAAAACTCTTTTATTTTGGTCCCAGCGTCACGCTGTTGGATTTTGGGAGTCCTTCTGCTGACTCTGAGGACTTGAAGAGGAAGCAGCTTTTCAGGTTCCTTTAAACTCGCCACTCGTAACTCCAGTTACGGCTCCCAGCTGTTCTCAGGTGTGCTCTGTTGACATTCAGGTAGTAACGCGGGACATATGACGTTTACTCCGGGTCTATGTTTGCATTTGGACCTGTTCTTATTCATGTCCACGTCAAGTCGACTGGAGGATGTGGAGAAACGCTTGTTCCTCTTTCGTGTGCTCCTCGCTGCACCTTCCTTTCTGTGCTTTGAATTCTGCATCTAACAGCATTTAAAGCCTCGAGATGTTTGCTCAAAGGCACGTTTAATCGTTGCTCACTTTGTTTCCCTGCATGAAAACCTGAGTTTCCGCCGAGCACACATCAGCTCAGCAGGTCAACAGTAATTCTTACTTTTATAAATATATTTTTCTGCTCTACTAAAGAGGCTTTGCAGCTTTTTCTGTTAAAGCTTTTTGATTTCAGTGGGTAAAATCTGACTCTGTCAGGTCCACGTGGTGACGGGTCATGACCTCAGCCACAACCCTGACTATAACAGTAAAGCTCACTGGATGTTATGAGGTCTCTGAGCACTGTAACGCTCACCCTCGTGAGTCAGTGTGATGACTTTGTCTGCTGATTTCCAACACGTGGGAGAAAATGTTTTAAAAAGAATAAGATGTTTTCTAATAACAAAGTGTTAGTTTTATTAATAATGACCTCTGAGGGTGATCACAGTGAGCACTTTTGTGACTTTTACTGTAAAATTGTAGGTGGTTGCAGGCAGCTGCTGTGAAATCGATTGCTGATACCTTTAAGGCAGGGGTCCCCGATCTGAGTCCACGAGGGCCGGTGTCCCTGCAGGTTTTAGATGTCCTTGATCCATCACAGCTGATTTAAATGGATAAATTACCTTCTCAACATGTCTTGAAGTTCTCCAGAGGCCTGGTAATGAGCTAATCATGTGATTCAGGTGTGTTGACCCAGGGTGAGATCTAAAACCTGCAGGGACACCGGCCCTTGGGGACTGAGATTGGGGACCCCTGCTTTAAGGGAACAACACATTTCCCCCTGGTGACAGGATCACTGAGGCTCACGCTTGGTGAAAGAGATAAAGGTGTTACATTAAAAATCATGAACTAACCTCCGAGCTCAGTAAACCTGGAAAAAGTGCGATGCAAACAGAAACAGCTAAATGAAAAGCTGCGTCTAACTGCTGAAACTAAAACGTGCAACTTTTTGCATCTCAGCTGGAGTTTTCCATCCAAGTTGTGGAGCGACTCTATGGTTACACCGTAACCTTGGTTCTCTGAATAAAAGACGATCTCTCTACTCGGGAAGAGACAGTCTCGATATGATAGAGAACACAGCAAGCTGACAGCAACCGAAGCAACTGCAACAAGGTTTTTACTGCAGCACCATTTCTGAGGCCAATTCTGCCTAGCAACAGCTAGCAAACCACAGCAGAATACACACTGTCCAAATTAGCACGAAGTTGCCGTCTGGCTCTAAACTTAAACTTTTTTTGGCATATTTACATAATTAACTTCAGTGTTCGTTACTGTGTATCACATCTGTTAAATCAAATAAACATAATCTGCCTGTGACATGACACCCGTGGAGCTGCTAATGAAGAGTTAGCATGCTAGCTTTAATCCTTACAGATCATTCAGGCAACATGTTTCAGCAATGGAGTTTATTTGAATGATTATTTGATTCATCTGCAAGCTTCTTCATGCAGCTGAAGTATCAACATTTCAACTTGCTCCTTAGTAAGTAGAAATTTACACATATTTTAGGTGCTGCATGGCAACAAGCGTCCACTTGATTAGTTGATCGTGAGTGTGGTAACAATACTTTTCCCCCAGTGTTTTAATTTCTCTAAATAAATCCATACCTTCCCGTTTTGTATGAACAGTAACCACAGAATAAGACCGGTCAGGTTTCACCAACAATCATTGTGGTTGTGG
This sequence comes from Neolamprologus brichardi, assembly GCF_056152115.1. Lineage (NCBI taxonomy): Eukaryota > Metazoa > Chordata > Actinopteri > Cichliformes > Cichlidae > Neolamprologus > Neolamprologus brichardi. The sequence continues at coordinate 32,638,427 of NC_142113.1, read as the reverse complement.
CACAGCTCAAATAAATGCAGACCTCTGACACCATAAACTCACGGGCACGTGAGATGCTGTGACCTTGATTCTGGGAAAATTAGTCTGCAAATTAAAAATCATTGATTGATTTTTTTTAAAACCTGTCAGGGCAACAACGGCTGACGTCTCAGAAGACGCCATTTTAATTCTTTCATTTTATCTGAGTCTTATTGTCCTCTTTCTGATCATTTAACCCTGTCAGCTTAATTCAGCGTCTTTTAACCTGTTTTCATCCAGATGAGCAACACACAAGCAAACGGCGAGTCCAACGTTCAGATAACCAAGAAAGCCAAAATGAGCGGCGACACCGCCGCCCTGCACCTGGACGGCATCCCTCCGGACATGCGCAGTGAGGTACGTGTCACCTTGTTGGTGTGTGTGAGTATTCGATGGATAACTAGCAAAAAGCCAACCGCCAGGCCTGCAGCACATGTTCGTCTCATTTATGTTTAAAACACAGACGTCTGTTTTAATTTATCATGTTGTTGTTTTATATTCTTTATGTCACTTTATAAAGTCACACGCCATAAACACCAAACACATAAATCATGAAGACATATTTTATAGTTTTTCTTTGCAAGCTAGATATTTATTTATTAATAATAATTACAGGCACTTTTAGCTTTGCTGTCTCATGAATATTTATTTAAATATGTGGCCACACATCCCGCTGCACAACAACGTGCACGTAACGTGTCAACATGCATTTTGAAATTAGTTACTAAGAATCTGAGTGTTGAATAGAGCTTGATAATCCTGGACTAGTCAATTTAGTGCATTTGGTTGCGATTTCGTCAAACGTCTAAGACGAGTTTCGGATGATACACATGCACATACACACTACGATCAACATATTAGGGTTCAGTGAACACAGAATGTCTTATTTCTGCATGTTGGCTAATTAATGAGAATACAGCATTAAAAAGTCCCTGTGCAGATACAATATCAATTAAATGCATTTTATTGGTTATTAACAGTAATTATAAAATACCTTTTAAAGTAAATATCACTTTAAAGGTTCCTGCATGTTCGCTCAGTCTGACTCAGTCTAACGTGATGCTTTTAGCTTCTTATTGCACTGATCAGAAGGGAAAATCCAAAAGCTTTAATCACATGATGATGACGTCTTTATCTACCAAAGTTTATTGAGAATTCATCAGAAACTTCAGCTTAAGTCACATGGATTCTTCTTTGAAATGATCCAGATGTTGTCTTACACATCGCCACAGCTGCTAGCGTTGCTCAGTGAGGTTCAGCATCAGGCTTCAGGACCACTGAAAGACTCGTACAGCCTGGTACCAAGTGTCTTCACATTGAAGAAAGGAGAGTCCATAAAGTGTGTGTGTATAAATATCTGTGTTTGTTTACAGCAGTGTAAAAAGATGAAAATGGGCATAAAATCACATGAAAAACCAACATTCTCCCTGAGTGACAAACAGCAATATAATAATCTTCAGACAAAAGCAGGAAAAACTCGTTACACAGACGTAAACAGAGCAGGTATTTAAAGCTGCGAGCTGCCGCAAACCGTCAGTGAGGGAATTCCTGACAGAGGTCCGGAAAAACGGGAACAAAGAATCGTATTTTTTCTTCTGTCAGATTCATGGTCAGTCATTGGTTTACTAACTTTAATCATGACTTTATGTGTTTCATCATTTTTAAAGTGGCAACTTCCAGTTTTTCAGCTGCAACTTCATGAATCAGAAATCGGAGCCGAACCTCCTTATTTCCACAAAACTGTGACGAGCAGCACAATCGCATCGATTTCTACGACATCCAGAGAGTTTGTTTCTTTTTATGATGATTTTTAAGGGCGAGGCTCTGATGACTCCCACGATGATCGCCAAAGACTCACCAAGACCAACCTTCGGTTTACTGCTCCATGTTCATGATGCTGGCGATGACAACAATAAGCCAAACGTGACTAAACTGATACTAAAAACACCGGTTTGTTCCAGGATGAAATCAGTCAGCCAGTAAAGCTGAAACTGATCCTCTAAAGTATCTGTGCCAGAAGAAAGATCAGAGTATTCACCAGACAAAGAGTTAAAAGTATCCGAGAATATTGGAAATAGTATTTCGGGACCATAACGGACATCACATTGTGAAGGCTCATGTTTGAAATGTTTGAAATAAAAATGAACTGAACTGAACTGAACTGAACTGAAAAAGTTAAAGTTCACAGTCAGAAAAGACAGAAATGAAGGAAACTGTGAGACCACAGCAAAAATGTGACTGAAAATTTGAGGGAATTTCTCAGAATCGTTACTCAGTTCAAGTCAGTTTTATTTATATAACGCCAAATCACAACAACGGTCACCTCGGGGCGCTTCATATTGTAAGGTAGAGAGAAAACGCACTGAGCAGCGCTTTGGTGACAGCGGGAAGGAAAAACTCTCTTTTAACAGGAAGAAACCTCCAACAGAACCAGGCTCAGGGAGGCGAGGAAGACATGACTGAAGAGAAGAGAAGAGAGCCAGAGATTATTAATAACTAATAATGAAATGCAGACTGGTGTCTAGAACAAACACTCAGTGCATTATGGGCCTAAAGGAGCGCCCTGTTGGGGCGATGTGGTGCCACGAAGTCTTAAAGATAAGATGGAGAGAAGAGGAAGACCTCAGACAAGATTTAAGCGCCACAGAAAAATATGGCTTCAACGTTAAACATGAACTAAGTCATGAACACATCCAGCCTCAGGTTGTTAACTCAAGACGAGGATTTCATCTTCCAGGAATCGTTCCTCGTTGTTTACTTTGTTCTGTTTGTTTTATCAGTAATCATCAGAACCACGGCTCCGCCTCTGGAGCTGAATACAGGAGAGCTGCAGTTCCTCCAGCGTCCATGTGAGGCTCCAGCGGTCAGTCAGAAACGTGTTAAAACCTTTTGTCAGAGATAAACACGTCTACATGTAGCTGCTCGCCTTCATCGCTTACCATGTTTGGGGCATTTTTAATAGATCCTCTGACTAATGTTACTGTTTCAGACCCTTCTGCAGTTTGTGCTTCAGTTTCAGTGAGTAAAATTCACACTTATGAGTCTGTCACTCGGCACAGCTCGACTCCAACGTTTCATCCACACTTTTGGCTTCAAAAGGCCTCCGTGGCAGCAAGCAGGTCTCACTGAAGCTTCAAAGTATGCAGAACCTGTCCAGAACATGTGTGTGCTCTACTTACATACACGGACACGTAGGCTCTGTGTGAGAATAGGAAGGCGAAAGCGTAAAACTCTGTGCAGCAGCATGGAGCAGCTGCACCTGAGCCACACGATGAATCAAACACTCGAGTCGCTGAGTGAAAATGTGTTTGACTCATCGTGCTGTTGGCTTCTCCGCTTCCTCTGAGCGCTGAATTTCCTCAACCGCCACCAGAGTGGCAGCCAAACCCAGATCGCCCTGAGCCGTTTTACGACAGGAAACGCCTTCCTGACTCGCTGCGCAGCCACGGTGCCAGCGACTGGTTTCATCTTCTTCTTCACTTCCTCTGGATCAGCTGTGAGCAGCCAGTGTTGATACCACAGAAGAAATATTAAGCTAGGAGGCGTCCGGTTACTTTTGAGCCACAGTGGTTTGGATGCTGTGCTTTACACTTCCCCTTAAACCCACCTGCTCAAACCGGCACCTTTATTCTCCATTATTTTATTTCACGTTTATTTTAAATTGAATGAAGCACATAAAACTTTAGTTTCACTTCCAAATGTTGAAACATTTACCCGTCAGTCAGCCTCGCCTGCTGGGAGGAACCCAGAAACGAGCGTGTGGAGGCGCGAGGAGGCGCGAGGACAGTGCAGGAGAGTAAACTCGCTGCAGCTGAGGACTCAGTCAGAGTTGCTGAGCTCTAAATGTGAAGTTAAACTTCCACACAGATGACTTTAAAAGCTTCTTAAAGTAAGGTCGGAGCTGCATCGGCTGTTCAAACGTGTCTGAGACGCTCCGACGTTTACCGTAAAGAACGTGTGACGGCGGGAGAAAAAAAGCCAACCTGAGACCTGGAAGCACACGTTTCACAACACTGGCTGCCAGGGCGTGTTCGCAGCAGCTTACAGGCCTTCACGAGGCTTTGTGATGGTGACACGAACCTAAATGCAAAACAAACATGTGTTTGCGTGGAATCAGAGGCAGGAAGAGGCTGGGCTGACACGGCGAGTTATGATCCTCTGGAGATGGCAGCAACAATCCAGCCTGACTGTTTTCCCGGCTTCCTTCAGAGCTGGAAAATCACTGCACGGCTCTCCAGACCGTGTCCAGGTTACTGTGCAGGTGAGCGCAGGTGTGAAAGGTCGGAGGTGAACAGGAGCTGTTTGGACAGGTTTGTCCGAACCGTAACAAAACATTGTGTAAATAAAGTTTATTACAACTTCTTTCCTTTACAGCACCAACTTCCTCCATCTCACCCTGTTCTTTACTCCACCCACGAGTCTTCCTCTTCTCTCCATCTTATCTTTAAGACTTCGTGGCACCACATCATCAACAGGGCGCTCCTTTAGGCCCATAATGCACTGAGTTTGTTCTACACACCAGTCTGCATTTAATTATTAGTTATTAATAATCTCTGGCTCTCTTCTCGTCTCGTCAGTCATGTCTTCCTCGCCTCCCTGAGCCTGGTTCTGCTGGAGGTTTCTTCCTGTTAAAAGAGAGTTTTTCCTTCCCACTGTCACCAAAGCGCTCGCTCAGTGCGTTTTCTCTCTTCCTTACAGTATAAAGCGCCCGAGGTGACTGTTGTTGTGCAAATAAATCCTGGTTCTGAGAAATCCCTCAACTTTTCAAAGTAAAAACTTTCGGTTGGTTTTAGAAGTTAAACTTTGATTCTGCAGATTTCAACAGACAACGTCCGGCAGAAGCAACGATCCCTCTGCAACGTCTCCAGAAGTTTCTCCGTTTAATTCAAGGATATCCTGTGAAATCAGCTTCAAACTGTTTCACAAGAGATCAAACCAAACAGATCCTGTTGCAGTGCGACGGCTCAGTGAATAATAATCATCTGTAAAATATTTAAACCGCAGCGTTTTATTTATGAAGCGACCAAAGTGCTGCACAGAGACACAGCAGAGTCGTGCACGTGAAACAACGAGCGAGCACAGAGTAACGAGTTGTAACTTCGTGTCCCGTCTTTGGAACAAGTCAGATGATCCGGAGAGAATGAAAACCAGACACAAAGGTTCGGCTCCAAACAAATAAACGCACTTCGATTCGTAGATGAGCGACGAGCTCTCTGCCTGCGTCAGCTGTGATTTGTGCCGCCTGTAGGCGAGCAGGGCTCAGTGCAGTAATCTGTCAAAAGCACCTTCAAAATGATGTAAACAGAGTCAGCAGCATCACAGAATCAAATCTGAGTTTCTGTGTTCAGTTGTTTTCAGTTGTTCGTCTCTTCTTTGAATGTAAAGCCAGTTTATGGATCTCACCGTGAAACTAAAACGCAGTTACAGCCTTCTTTATCTCGTCTACTCGCCCGTGTCACCCTGACTTCCTCCCACCTGATGCTGTTGGAGACAAAACTCAGCCCGTTCTGTCTCCGAGCTCAGACGGATTCACGGAGCAGCTGAGTCACAACATGTGATCAGAAATGAGTAAAGATCAGCTGTAAGTTTGATGTGCTGAACGTTTAAATGTAGTTTTTGTATTTTAAGCCTCAGCACGCGCTGCAGGGAGTGAATGAGGTCACTACGAGCCGCGAGCAGCTGAAGCTTCCTCTGAAGAGCTGGTCCTCCTTCAGAGAGGGCGAGGAGCTCGGTCATTGGAGTCTGACTCAGACCTGAACCCCTCCTTGGTGAGGTGTTTCAGGCATGTCCAGCAGGGAGGAGATCTCAGGGCAGATTAAGACACGCTGCAGACTTTCTGCCTCTCTGCTGAACACCTCGGCGTCTCCCAGAGGTCAGCACGCCTGCTGCTTCTCTCTGCAGAGTGCTCTGCTAACCAGCAGGGGTGCTTTGTATTTTTAATCAGACTGACTGGTTAATAATACTTCTGTGCAGCGCCCCTGGTACTCAGAGGTATTTGAAGCCCTTTTAGGGTTTTTTTAGTGTAATTGTAACACTCCCAGCTTTCTCCATTCCCGCCCCGAGACTCTGGAATAGTTTCCCCCCCTTCATAAAATTCTCTTCATCCTTGGAAGTCTTTAAATCGAATCTCAGGACCTACTTATTTTCCAAGGCTTTCGGATCTCTTTGATATCTTTTTTTATTCTGTCTATTTGGTCTCTTCTCTTATTGGATGGTGTTGTATGTTCACATATGTGTGCTTGTGTGTGAATGTGTACAGTTTATGTACATTATGTGCTATATACTCTTACATGTATTACAATTCTTTTCTTTCTATTTTAATTCTTTTATTATATTATCCTCTGTTCAGCACTTTGGCTTGATGTCTTTTAAATGTGCTGTATAAATAAAGATGACTCGACTAATTATTGTTGTGATTGTTTCTTTTAGGAACTCTGCTTTAAACTGTTCTTCTGCAGATTTTGAGGAAATGTCGCCATCTTGTGGTTAAACGACACAGTTGCCTTGTTTGGGTTTCCCTGGAGGGCACCGACGTGTGGGCGGTGTCGACACCCTGAACACCTTTATGTCTTTATGCTGTTCACGTGACTCGGCCTCCCTCTGCAGGTGGAGAAGTACCTGCAGCCTTTCCAGCTGTCCCCGGAGACGCTGCAGGAGGTCTCGGCTCGGCTCAGGAAGGATCTGCTCCGAGGTTTAGGGAAGCACTCGCACCACAAGGCGCCCGTCAAGATGCTGCCCACCTTCGTCAGGGCCACGCCTGATGGGACGGGTAAGGACATTTTCAGATAAAAGCCAAACTTTGAATCTTCCCATAAAAACCAGAAGTGTGTGGTTTACCCTGCAGCTGCTTTCACATGCTCACACCACGTGAGTCCTGGAGCTACAGTCCAGATGTGTCCAGATGTGTCCAGATGTGTCCAGATGTGTCCTAATGATTCTTTCTCTTAAAATGAAGACATTTGGGACTTTACGTGTGAGGAGAATGACTTTAATTTCAGTCTCTATTTAACATGGAGCCAGTGTGAGCGAACGATGATATCTTATAGTTCCTGTTTGTTCTCCTGCTGCTGTGTTTGTTTATTATCCTGATAATGAAGCTTTACAGTCGTCCAGCTTAGACGTAATAAATGCACGAACTAGTTTTTGAGCATCACTCTGAGACGGCGTGTTTCTAATTTTAGATATTGTGCAGATAAAGAAAGCAGTCCTGCATATTTGTGTTTTATGTGCACACTGGACAGCTGCTGATGTGGTGAATCTAAGCAGTTAAAGCTTAAATGGCTGTGGGAGGGTTTTCAGTGGTGGCCGGTGAACAGGGTCTGATAGCATGTCTGCATCGGCACTGCAGCAACGATGAAAACACTCAGAGTAATTCACAACTTTAGATTGTCAGAGACCTTTGCAGGGATTATAATTATTAAAGCCATAATTACATTTTAAAGACGGCTTCCTGTAACTAAATCTTCATCACGCGGTCGGCAGAGAAAGGCGACTTCCTGGCGTTGGATCTGGGAGGAACAAACTTCCGTGTGCTTCACGTCCGTGTGGAGGAGGAGGCGCAGAAGGTTCTGAAGATGGACAGTCAGATCTGCGCCATCCCACAGGAAATGATGCTGGGAACCGGAGAACAGGTGAACAAACGCACACTGAAGGAAAACAAAGCAAACGGAAACGTGCGAATCCCCAAAATTCACGTCCGTCTCTGTGCAGCTGTTCGACCACATCGCCACCTGTCTCGGAGATTTCCTCGAGTCCCATAACCTGAAGGGTCAAACTCTTCCTCTGGGCTTCACCTTCTCCTTCCCCTGTGAACAGCTGGAAATCGACAAGGTCTCCCACACACACATACACACACACACACACACACAGTAACTACACAACAGTGACCTGTGTGTTTCGGCTGTTTGAGGAGACATCAGCCTGTAGCTGGTCAGGCTGTTCATGGTTTTAAAGGTGGTTTAGATGAGTTTTTAGAAGATCAGAAATAATCACAGAGACAGAAAACTTTCACAAAACTGCAGAAAACATAAACAAAGAGACAAAACCTTAAAAAAAACTCCCACAGAGATCCAACACGACTGACCCTCAGAGCCCCCGGACTCTCCCCGGGGTTCCTGTGCCTCCTACAGTCCAAACATTCCTGAAAGCAGATTTTCCTTCTGAGGTGAACTCGGTGTCAGTCCTCGCGTTCACACCGATGTCACTGATAGATTCTGTAAATTGTGTTTTTCTGCAGAGCATCCTGATCCGCTGGACCAAAGGCTTCAACTGCTACGGGGTGGAGGGGAAAGACGTGGTCCAGTTACTGAAAGAGGCCATTCACAGGAGAGGGGTCGGTCCAAAAACACTCGCAGAAATCACACTCATGTGTTTCAGCTCTGGCCTGCAGAGCCGTTCTTCCAGCTGCAGCGTTTTAGTGTTTTACCCTTCAGCACAGTGTTTCTTTATACACACACGCTCAGCGACACTGCACACACTCATTGCTGTTTCAGTTGATGCTAACTCACTCATGATGTTCGAGCATCAGAGTAACTGCAGCTCGTATACCAGCCACGAGTGCAGAGGCAAAGCTACAAAAAAACTGTCATTGTCTAAAAAGCCGTGGACTTAACTGTAAGGGATAAACCCAGCAGCACCACGCGCTGATGTGCTGACAGAAAGTGTTCTGTTAAATTGTTTGTGGGCCTCATATTTGAATCGGCGAGTAATTCTTCCCACTTCATCTCTGTGAATGCTGCTGAGGTGCAGATTAAAAGCACCGTGGCACTTTCTCTCGCTGTGTAGGCAGGATATTTGTGAATAGGCGAGATATAAATGCACCTGTCTGCCCGTCTTCTTCTCTGCAGGACTATCATATTGGCTCGGTTGCCATGGTGAACGACACAGTGGGAACGATGATGAGCTGTGGCTACAAGGACCAAAGCTGTGAAATCGGCATGATCATTGGTAACCATAATTTCACTCTGGGATGTCTTTGTCTGTGTTTGTCTTTTATGTTTGCCGTTATTGCACTTTAATCAGCCGTGCTGTTGTGCTTTATAAATAGATAAACCTCACATCTGACTGAGCTGTGTTTGCCTGCACGCCCGAACACACTGACAAGATGATGAGTAGTCGGTTTATTGAGGTCATAAATAAATTACTGAATGGATAAAACATCCACAACAAAGACATAAAAGCAGCTATATAGATACACAAAACAACCACAAAGAGACGCAAAGCAGAAGAAAATGACCCCTAAAGAGCCACAGTCACAAGAAGGCAAGAAGTACACAAAGTACATGAAAGTCTTACTTTTTATACAGGATGGACTCAGCCTCTTGTAAAAAGTTTCCTGACAAGGTTTTTCTTCTCAGTCACTATTTTTGAGTCTTACTGAAGACAAAATTATCTAAATGATGGTCCCCAAAGAAAAAAATAAATACCAGGCTTACATTGAAAGCTACTGTTCACGCATCTACTTTATAGTGTTATAAAGTAGATGTTATTTGTAGTACTGTAGTAGCAGGCTTTAGACACAGAAATATGTGATGTTAGAGTAAGTAAGTAAAATTTATTTATATAGCGCTTTTCACAGATAAAAATCACAAAGTGCTTTACAACACAGGAAATGGGAATATAAAAACAATATAACAGTAAATAAAACCATGTAAAACAATAAAACTATAAAAACAGCATAAGAAGAAATTAATCAAATGCTTTTCTAAATAAAAATGTCTTCAGCTGTTTCTTAAAAGAATCAATGGAGTCCGTGCAGCGAAGAGACAGACACAACCGTGGTGCCGCCGTCTGAAAGGTCCGATCACCACGAGTTTTAAAACGAGTGCGCGGTACCACCAGCAGTCTCTGATCTAATGACCTTAAAGCCAGAGAAGATGTATGTGGTTTCAGCAGGTCAGATAAATATTGAGGAGCTTGACCATGTAGGGCCCTAAAGCTTAGAAGTAAAATTTTAAAATAAAACCTAAAATTTACAGGCAACCAGTGAAGGGAGGCCAAGACTGGAGTGATATGCGATCTTCTCTTGGTGCCTGTTAAGAGACGTGCTGCAGCATTCTGCACAGTCTGAAGACGATTTAAGGCTGATTTGTTAAAACAAGTAAAAAGGCCATTACAATAGTCTAAACGAGAGGAAATAAAAGCATGAATAATCATCTCAAGTTCAAGCTTTGATACCATTAGTCTGAGTTTAGAGATATTCCGTAAATGATAAAAACAGTTTCGGACCAGCTGCTTAGAATGCTGCTCGAGCGACATCGAGCTGTCAAATATGACACCGAGGTTTCTAAGGCTTGATTTTACATAAGGGTCTAAGAAGCTGATATGCTGTCTAATTTCTGGGACCATGTGGTCTGGAGCAATAATTAGAGTATGATTTGTGCTTTGGTTATGATGCTTCTTGGCTCAGAATCCCGGACAAGCCCCCAAATTTACTCAAACAACAGAGAATGATGTCACAGGAGCTCCAATGTTTTTCACACAGATGCAGAAGCTGCTGTCTGAGCCAAGTAACATCTGCCCATAGGTGAAGGAGTCACAGAACGGTGTGGCCCACAAGTGTACATATTTGCCATATTTGGGCCAAACATTCATTGCTATATCCGGAGGGCTTCCTCCAAGACCTTGATTTTAATTTTTATATTTTAAAATATCAGAAAATTATATTTTAATTTTATGACATTTTGGGGTCAATTTGGAGCTGCAAATAATTCCCTTTTATTATGATTTTGACTCTTCTAAGCTGCTAAATGCTTCGCGGTTTAATCTAAACAACATTGTCCTGCAGGTACAGGAACCAACGCCTGCTACATGGAGGAAATAAAGAATGTGAAGCGTATTGAGGGCGAGGACGGACGCATGTGCATCAACACGGAGTGGGGCGGCTTTGGGGATGACGGATCCTTGGATGACATCCTGACTGAGTTCGACGTGGAGGTGGACAAGACCTCCATCAACCCCGGCGTGCACATGTATGTTTCACAACTATTCAGAATCATAACACACCTCTCCCGTTCATGCGATCAGCTTCAGATAAGTCTTTGACACAACTTCTATACAATGATTTTTGGCCACAGCAGAAGTTAGAAACTGATAGCTAATGTTTGTGCGTTCTCCTGTAGCTTTGAGAAGATGATCAGCGGCATGTATTTGGGAGAAATCGTTCGACTGGTGCTGGTGAAGATGACCAAGGACAAGCTGCTGTTTAAAGGACAGATATCGGAGGCATTTGGGAGCCCAGGACGGTTTGAGACCAAGTTTATCTCTGAGATTGAGGAGTGAGTCTTTTGCCTTTTCCTTGTTTCCAGCAGTCTCTCCTGGTCTTCATTATCTAACCACTTTGTCTGGTGCTCAGGCCGGACAGCGGTTTGGAGAACGCCAAGAAGATTCTGACTGAGTTGGGTCTGGATTGGGGTCTGGTCGACGCCTCTGTGGTGCGCCTGGTCTGCGACACTATCTCCTCACGCTCGGCCTATCTCTGTGCTGCCGCCCTGGCAACCCTCGTCAACCGCATCCGTAACAACCGCAAACTGGACCATCTAAAGACCACTGTGGGGGTGGACGGGACAGTGTACAGAAAACACCCCACGTAAGAGGCATTTGGTGATCAGAGCAAAGACATTTGAACATTTAACCAAACTTCAGTTGGTTTGCTGATATTAAGTAACCAGTCTTTTCTAACAGGCATACTTAAATGTTGTTTGGAAAGATTGTACAGAGTACACTTTTAATGACTTTAAAAACAAGAACTGAGTGCACTATTCTGTTCATTCAGGTTCAGATATATTCATACACTCCCATTAATACTAATTAAGTCTTCTTTAGCAAGTTGCACTTTGACCAGACACTTTTAGTAGCCGTCGACAAGCCTCTGTTGAATATTTGATCACTTTTCTTGCCAGTTTTGGTAGAGTTCATTTAAACTGGTTGGGTTCCTGGCACAGACCCGGCTTTTAAGCATAGTCCATATTTTCAGTAGGGTTGGGGTCAGGGCTTTGGGAAGGCATTTCCACAAGCTTAGTGTTAGCCTGCTGTATTCATCCCGTAAACAGTTCTGATGCGTTTGGGTAAATATATGTACTATGTAAGTAATTTTACATCGTGTTTGTCCACCTTTAAAATATAATTAAATTGTAATTTAAAATAAAACTCCATTTAATTTCACGGGAATGATACCCGTAGTCCTAGGCTGTATTATGAAGCACTTGTCCATGTGGGATGCTGCAAACTTCAGTTAAGCTTGAAGGAGGAACTTCTTTCTTGGTCGACACCCTTTCAGTTGATGGACGTATAAAATTGAGCTCACTGTGGACAGCGACGCTGGTGCTTCAGCAGTTTGGTGGTTGTTGGGTTGCTCCTGAACGTCCTGACTGGTTTTCCCTCTTCTGAGGGGGACAGTTTGGATCTTGTTTCAGACCCTCTGCAAAGTGGAGACACATTGAGCTGATGATCTCTGAATCTGCGGTTATTTAGAAAAGGCTCCAAGAGAACATCCCAACCTAACTACCAATTGTTATCACTATATGAATAGGCCTTGACTTAATAGACACTGTAGTACCTTCAGCACCGCATTTGGGTCTATGCATAGATTTGAGCCTGTAGCTATAATTTTGATCTTGTGTAGATTAGAGAAACCCATTTCTTGTTTTTTTTTTTTTTTTGCAACTCATTAAACGGTGAAATCTGGCAGTTCTGTCCTTTCAACACCTCCCTCTCTTTCCTTCCTTTTCCAGCTTCAGCAGTAAGCTCCAGAAGGCGGTGCGCCTGCTCGCCCCTCAGTGTGACATCACCTTCCTCGTCTCGGAGGACGGCAGCGGGAAGGGCGCTGCCATGGTAACGGCTGTGGCGCAGAGGCTGGCTCACCAGTCCCGACTGCTAGAGGAAAGCGACGGTGAGGACGATGATGAGGAGGAGGAGGAGGAGGAGGAGGGTCAATAATGTACTTTTGACCAATCAGTGCAGCTGTAACTGTTCATATAATGTAAAGAGAGGTGGAGGGAATCCTCTGGTATTTTATCATGTTGAGATTTTATTAGAAAAGAAGTAGAAAACATGTTGACCAGAGTATTTAAAGTACAAAAACTTGCACAAGACTCACTGAAAAAGGCATTAAAAAGTAAACGATGCGTCAAAAGGAGACGATTTAAAGTCATGTTATAGGTCACTATGGAGATTTTGATCCATTAAAAACATATTTATTAATAAGGGGCATAGCTTCAGGGGGGATTTGTGGTGGCAACAATTCCTAAAAATAAGTGTTGTTATATCACTGCAGCAAGGGGCGTATACTCCAGGGGGGGCAGAGGGGCCCGGATCCCACTATTGCTGGTTAGAGACAGTGTTTTCCTCCTCAGTGTGTCGCTGTGAGTGTAACTCAGTAATGTTAAATAATAATAATAATAACATCTGAAAGCTGATGTTCTGATTATATAACAGGATATTTTAAAGTTAAAAAATGGACAGTTTACAAACCTTAATGTGTGAAAATGATGTTGATGAAAAACAGGCTAAAGGAACAAAAACAATTCAGAGCTTCCCTGAGAAATGTCGCGTTTTTAAGATTATTTTTTATTAGCATAAATCTGTGACGGTTGTCAGCACACATGGTGGTACAAGGCAAGAAAGAGTGGAATAAATAATTTGGCTTTTTTAATTTCCTCAATCTCAATAAATAAAAAAGACTAAGAATTATCAGAGAAATGCACCATTCGCTGCTTGGTGAGATTTCCAGTCATCCTGAACAGCAGTGATCTGTTTGTGTCCAAGTGAAAGATAACAGATGCTTCAGTCTGATGCAGAAAAGAGGGAGACAAGGATGTTTGTGAAATGTGTTTTTTAAGGTGCCATTTTTTAAATGGGGAATAAAGAGTTTATGTACAAACAACCACAGAAGAAGAGCTGCAGCACAATGTGCACTAAAGCCAGTGAATAAATAAAAATGTTAAACCGTCCAATCAGAATGGAGCCTGTGTGTTTTCATTGCTGATGCTGTGGTGCTGAGGACAAATAAACAGGTGAGGAGGAAACTACTGAGAAGAAGCCTCGCTGTGCTGATGCCTGTAGGTATGATTGAACAGGTGAAATCAGTGACCTCTGACCTCAATGAAGTAACATCATGATGCAAAGAGAATATGTGAGGAAACGCCACAGTTCACAGACTGCTTAAGTAAAGAGACGGTGGACGATGTCAGCAGAAAGATCGTTTTCTCCATGAGCTCTGACGGTGATGTTTGAACGAGCCGCCGTTTCTCCGTCAGAGAGAAAAATCATTCAGCATTTTTAAAACACAGTTTGATGTTTGAGACACTCCAGCAGAGGTTTCCAGCTGTTTCTGCTGCTCTCCCTCTCATGATTAAAAGGATTATGTTTCATTATGTATCAGTTACTCCAGTAAAGACACTTGCTTTAGCTTTTCTTCTTTTCTGAAGGCCGTTCAGACACTTTCATCTGCTGTTTTTAAAAGCACGCTGCACACCCAGCTGAGATATACCGAGTTTTAGTCAATCGCTCTTTGAGAATCACCTTGTTGGTTTAAAATTCCTATTTTATGTTATTTTATGTTTGTTACATGCAGACAGAAACTCTGAGCTAACCATGAGTTTGGTGTCTTTTAAAGGCTTGAATGCTTCAAAATGGTACAAAAACTGTATGGTGTTATTTTTGTGCCTCTATTCTGATCCAGTGGATGGTTTAAACTGGATTAAACCAACAATGGTCTGAAAAAATTATATATTTTAAAATAAAATAACACATTAATCGAAAATGGTTTTAGCTACATTCTGGACCATGTTTCTGGAAAGCAGTAGCTAGCGAGCGACTGAAGACCAAAACAGCACAGAGCAGAGTAGTGATGGTAAATTTGATTCTTTTTACTGAATCGAGTTTGAATGAGTCACTCACCAAAGTGAATCGGGTTTTTTGAGTCATTTGATTCACTGAGTCAGTTGACCAGAGAGTGCAAAAAATGTACATTTTCACTCTAACTTAATTTGTTTCTCTTTTCATGTAAATCCCACTGCTAAGATGAATGATTCTTAAAAAAACAACTATTTTATAGAGCAAAAAAGAGCAAAACATTTCTAAAATTAAGCAATTTCCTATCAAAATTGCTTAATAAACATTTATTTTGTTTATTTGTATTTTATTAGTATTTTCCTTAAATGTGTCAAATATATATTTTCTCATCTAAATGTCCACTGAAATGTGAGCCAGGGGGCGGTAATGTGCCTTAACATTGGTGGCCAATCAAGAAGAAGAAGAAGCTGTGAGCCAGGAGGGAGGGGGTGAGTAGCTCAAATGTGCTGTTAGCATGTTAGCAGATCGATGCTACTGTGAACCGAGGAGCTATTGTCTTGATGTGAGCTTCTACTCAGGGTTTTTTCTTCCAGTTCAAAGCAGAAATGCTTCTGTTAAGAAACTGGCTGTTGTTTCCCCCCCCCACAATTTTAATTATAAGCTAGATATATTTCTACTAATGGAATTAGTTTGCTAACAGCAACAGGGATGAGTCAGTGAGTCAGTTGGGCTTGTGAATCATGATTCACGAGTCAGTAAAGTGATTCTCGAGTATTGAACGATTCGTTCACGAATTGAACATCACTACACAGAGCAGAGACCTGAGCAAGAGCGGCTGTTATTGTGTCTGTATATGGGTAATAGACAACACTGAAATACATTTCCTGCACGCAGCAGTGAATTTTCTTCGCTCAAAATAATTTTCTCCTCAAAATGCAACATTTGCACTCGCAAAGATTTTTTACATGTGCTCAGAATAGCGGCACAACAAAAACGCCATAGAACTGGACTGAAAATGAGAGAGAAGCCGATGCCCGAAGAAAAACTCTGACAGATGCTCAGAAAGTGGAGAACTGTTGCTCAGGAGCACTTCTAGAAAACGAACTGTGGAAGCAAAATATAAAGAAATGAGAAGTTGTTCGACGCTGTGCAAGTGCATCATTAACACCGTGTCCAGCCTCTGAGACTGAACCTGGCGATGGAGACCTCTTTGTCTTAAAAATGTAACCTTTTTTTTCTTTTTTAGGTTTTTTATGTGTAAAAATTCCAAGATGTGATGGTGGTTCGTGATTAATTCACACAAAAGACTGAAAGGCAGCTTAGAAAAGCTGGAAGCTGAAAACTGGAGAACCTAAAAATCACTCTGATCAGTTTAATTCAGCTCACTTTATAGAAGTTTTTATGGTGTTCAGAGTTCATCTGTAGGTTTGAAATATAAACACTGACCTCATCGGAGGTCAAATACAGGACACAAATCATGAATCATAAAACAATTTAAGAACGCAGTTTATGATTAGTAGTATAAGAAAACTAGAAAAATTCAAATGTAAAGAAATACTGGAAATAAATTGATTTATTCATGATGACGTGAGAGGTGATAAAGCTGCTGCTGAGGCGCTCGACTCTTCTTCAGTGGGCTTAAATAAAACGGATGGTTTAAAGCTGGAGGTGCAGATTGACTCATAATTAACACTCAGTATTTGGATATTTAATATTTCCTGACACCGTTAAAGCGGTGATGCTGTTGCTTTAAGGACTTATTTAAAAGTCCTCTGATTGGTTTTAACGTGGTTTCACTCACTTGAGTCCTCTGCTAATAAAACAGGTAATAAAGGAAGCTCTGCAGCACCTTTTTTAGCACTCAGCCAGCTCTTCAGGGTCACTTCACTGAGAAACCTTCCTGAAAAGCTGAGTATGTACCCACGGCCCACGGAGCGCTCGCTGGCCTGTAGTTCAGCGTGTCTCACAGCGAGCAGAGGGAAAACACGAATAAAAGCTGCTTTTGTTTCCACGAATCCTCACAGATGAGCTCAAAGCCTCACATGTGCAGACTGAGCTCTGCAGTCCAGGCCTGCCGCCACATGCACTTCCTGCTCTGGCCCCATGGTGGGTCCAGTTCACCACGTGCTTCCTCCCTCTGCTGGATGCAGCTGGTAACTGCAGCGTACATTCAAATCACCACCAGAGAGGCAGGAGTGAGCACGTCATGTGCACGTGCTCAGAAGCAGATGAAATATTGGAGTGATGAGGACTCTGAGTCTGCAGGGCTGTTTCACGTGTTTTAACTCCTAAAGTTTGGATTTTGTAACAAAGTTCCTGTTTTTTGAAGACTTCAACTCAGTTCAATTGTATTTGAACCAAATCACAACAACAGTTGCCTCAATGTGCTTTATATGCAAGATAAAGACCCTGCAATAATGCAGAGAAAACCCCAAGAGTCATGACCCTATATGAGTGTTTTGGCAACAGTGGGAAGGAGAAACTCCTTTAAAAAGTTCAACAGATATTTCTTCAACTGGTTAATGAGATGCCGGATGATTTCAGGCTGCAGATCTAATCAGAAACTGTTTACATTTTAACCCCTTATCTGCAAAAACACTGAACAACACTGAGATCCAAGGATCAACCAGGGCTGCAGCTAAAGAACAGAGAGCCTGGTCGGAGGGGCGGGGGGGCACTGCACACCAGAAATTTGATTGGCTGCCCCACCAAAAATTTTGATGTCAAATTACTAAACCTGTGGTTGGAAATGACAGGGGAGGACAAAAACCCCTCTTCGTTCCTGCAGGGGGCGCTCGAGTGACTGCAGAATGAATGGGGCTCTATGGAGCTGTAAATCCTGTGTGGTAAACAGCCTTCTGGAAGTTTTCATCTTATCAGTTACAGCAGAGGCTGGGACAGCAGATTCAGTTCCACTTTTACCTTTCTGCTGATTTTAAAGATTTAAATTGAAGTTGAAAATAAATAAAAAAATTCTGTGACAGCATCACTTTAGTGCTTTACTCCATCCTTCATTCTGATTCTGATGTGAAGACGTTCGCTTCATCAAACACACGATCCGCCCAACTTAATGGTATCCAATTAGAGGAGCTATAAAATTAAAATGATCCTCCTGTATGTTTTTATGAAGGAGGACCTACACAGACCACAGCTGTGTTCTGTATCAGTCTGTAAACACGTTAACCTGGAGAACTGCTGGAGCCTCCAGTGGCCTTCAGAGGAACTGCAGCTGTTTTTGGACTTCAGGTTTTTGGTGTTGTTGTGCTTCTTTCCTGTTTTATTTTGGTAATCCTCCTCACAACCTCTGTTGTGTTCCCCTTTGTGGTTCCTCGCTCTCCTTTTTCCATCCTCGGCTCCGTCCTCATTACTTTCACCTGCGTTTGTTTCCTAATTAGCTCTCAGTGTATCTACAGTCCTGCTGTCTTTGCTCCTCATCAGGTTTTGAGATTTTCATTTTCTTTCTGCTGAGCCCTGCTGTGAATATGATTAAAGTTCACCTGTGTGCATGAATATTTCTCATATTTGCTGTTACGCTTCCTTACATGTAAATCCTTTGCCTTGTTGAAAGATGCTCAATATTCCTGCCTTGGCTCTATTTTTAGACTTGGAAATGTAGACACTGTGTACTCAGGAGTCAGAGTCAGTCGCCATATTTAAACCCTGACAAGTATTTTTACCTGCTAAAAAGGAGACAGAGAGCTTCGAATATCAACCGACGGCTCGGAAAAGAAAATCCAAGCAAGACGCCGTCAACGATCGTTCAGTTAAATGAGAGACAGCTGCAAACATTTCCTTTAACTTTCACACATCTGGAAAAAGGAATGGAGAAAAGAAAATGAAGAAAATGTTAAGTTTTGTACATTTATTTAATCTGTTCAGATTCTTAAATTTGAATCCACACTTTGAAGAAATCTCTTTCAAAACAAGACCAACAGACACACAAAGGAAACGACGTCATCACACACACGACCAACATGACAAGAAGACGCACAATCCAGAAAACATCTGCCTGTCGAAACAGGAACCATCCAAAGCACAAACGCCATCCTTCAGCTCGCTAACAAAGTCATAACCAATATCATTTCCTTAATATTGTCAATTCAAACAAAGACTTTCCATAAATAATTGTGAAATGAAAACAGTCAAAAATAATAAACACACCAGAGCAGTAAAATAAACCACAATCACTGTAAAGAAAAAGAATTACATAAAAGCAGAGGCTTGTTTCATTAAAAAAATAGGGACAAAAAGTCTCTAAATCCAGATTTGTGTCTCAGGTATTGGACCACCAAGGCCTCCACCCACCCAGACACCCACTCCACAGAGCACCAAACCACCAAACTGTTTGCTGTTTTAGAGGTTTTAAATTTAAATAGATCTGATTTCACCTTCTGTTCAGAGTCCTGTTGGGTTTTTGGATTCCTCTTTTACATTTTCAGTCTCTGGAGTCTCAGCTGTCGCTGTAGTTTGGATTTCTTTACTCGTCAGTGTTTTTTGTTTGCTGGTGAAGACATTGTTTGAATGGATTGTTCCTGCCTGTGTTGTGTCTCTGTGTTTAGCTGCCTCACATCGGCTGTGTCCCAATTCAGGGTCTGCACGCTTGAAGTACGCGCACTACGCGTACTACGTACGGTGCGCACTATAAGTACGAGACGTGCGGAAGTGAGAGGCTTGTGAAATGGGACGGTCTAGCCCTTCGTTGCGCTGTTCAGGTTGCCTAGCAACCATGATACTAACCGTGAGAAACGTTACATACAGCTTTGTTTGACAGAAATGAAGGAGAAAATTGTTTTGTTGGTCAATCATTTTTGTCATGACATCACTTTGATTAGTTGAGTATCTGAGGCTGAGACCACAGGACTGTAAAACATGATTGTTGGGCTTCATTTCTGTACTGAACAGTCATTTAAGATTAGTTAGTAAATAATAATTAGTTAATGTTGTTCATGAGACTAAAGTCATCTCACTATGGTAATGTAAATATTACCACAGTGAGATATCAATATTATATTATTGTCAGATTATTATGATATGTATATATATATATATATACATATATATATATATATATTAACTTTGCCAACATGTGGCCAACAGTAATGTTTTAATGTTCTTCATTATTAAACATTCGCACATAATTAAGTGACGTCATGTTCAGTACTTACTTTTGACAGTTCACTTTTCGGCCGCTCCCTTCTGCCATATTTTGCGGCAAAATTATCCACACCCACCGCCGCGCTATGAATTGTGGGATATATGGGACCACGAAGCGTGCACCGGACCACGCTTGATATTTGGGGAAATCGACGGCGCATTTGGAGTATGCATTTGAAGTACACTTCGGATTGGGACAGCCGTCGTCGCGTGGCGGTGACGTAATCACACTTAAAATGCGTACTTCAAGCGTGCAGACCCTGAATTGGGACACAGCGCCTGTGTTTAGCTGCCTCACTTGGAGTTTTATGATTGTCTTGATTGTCTTCACCTGTCTCTTTCCCTTGGCTGTTTCCCTGATTACCTCGGGGGTTTAGAAAGTCACCGTCCTCTGGTCTGTTGTCTGGTCTTTGGGTGACCTCTCCGCTTCTTCGGTTTTCCTAAATAAACGCTTGTTTTTTTATTTCTCCGGTCTGTGTTCGGAGTTATCCCTTTGGTTCGACTCTGCATAGACTCAACATAACATAACATAAAAGTCCCGATCTTTTACTCAAGTTCTACCCTTAAACAATATCCTGTTGGAAAGTTAATTGTAAATGTTGCTCTGATCCAGCCTCGTGTCTTTCAAATATACATTCACAGTTATTACTAATAAAGTGACTGCAGGCTGAATGAAGACTTTATTAAGTCCTTTAATCCCAGACTTGTGCCTTCTTTCTTTCTGATTCTGGATCACAAAGAAATGAACGAATGAAATGTGAAAACATTACGTAATAAGTGTCCCAAAAACACATCAGGCTTCTAAATGCTGACGACAAATGAACTCTGTGCAAGTCTGAGCAGGAAAGTTTGACTCATTTGTTTTACGGTTGCACGTCCTGCATAACTTTCTGAAAGTTCAACACATGATCCCAACCCCCATCATTAAAGTCCATCTGGAGGCCAAATTGTAGCATATTGTTGATATATTTGTGTACAATGGTAGGATCTGGTCATATACTGGTCGTTAGAAAAAGTTGCATATGTCCATAAAACCTCTTGCAGTGGGACACGGTCATATTTTGCAGTCAGATTACAGTGAAGAGGCAAAAACTGGAGCGTGGATCTCCCCGTGTCTTTACTAAAACCTCTAATCGATGAGTTTTGTAGTATGTTTAAGTACGTCAGTGCAGATATAGTCGGGGAGGTCCTGAATGACCTCAGTCACAGTGATACTCATGAACTATCCACACACTCAGCGTTATTCTTAATGGCCTTATAGTTGTGGAGTTACAGTACTGTGCAAAAGTCTTGAGGCACTTCTCATTTCTTTACATTTTTCCAGAAAATGTGAAATGACTGAAACGATGTACGAGCTGAAAACCTGTTTCCCTTCCTTAACGATGGCTCCTTGACAACCGCACTGAGACCTGCTGAAGGTCCACATGTGTCTCTTGTTTTGGGGTTTTTTTAAGGACTTGACTTTCAGACAATGTTTTTCTGCTGAACATAGTTTTTCTTAGGCCACTTCTTTCGTCCTCAACTTGTTCAGATTCCTCAAATTCTAAATAACAGACTGCACAGCAGGCTGAGATGTGCCAAGTCTTCAGCTAATAGCTGTTTGGGAATCAGCTTGTTGGTGCAAAAATGCTGCTTTATGTCAAACTGTGTTATCTTTGGTATTTTTCATAGATTAGACTAAAGAAATAGGAAAAATGTGAAAAGCTGCTAATAAAAAGTGCCTGAAGATACCATTTAAAACTTTCTTCTTTGCTAAGTTGTCTGTTATGTTTGGACACAAATGCTCAAAATGGTCAGGTACAGGACTGGACTGAAAAACTCTGAAAGACATTTTAAGGAGTTTGTCACCGAAACAAAAAAAGAGGAATGAGTCTTTCACCACCGGCGTATCTGCAGAGGCCTTCCATGGTTGTTTGGTACCTTAACCTTCCAGTTCTTTACAATAATGCTGTGATTTTGTAGGATATTATGAAACTGTAGAACTAAAACAATGAAGGTGTCGTAGCCCTAGAAATGCTAATATACATATTCCCTTGCACTTCAGAATCACCCCCTTAGTAAAAAAAGGAAAGAAAAACTCAAAAGTCAGCAGTTTTCCTTATTTTACTTCTTTCAAAACTGCAACAAAAAACATAAAAACATGGTACTAAGAGTCTGTGTAGGTTCTCAGTTATCCAGATGATATTCATAAGAGCAGGACTTTTTCTGAGGCCACGTCCACACTAATGCCTTTTCGTTTGAAAACTCCGTTTTGGCCTCCCGTCCACACTGAGACGGCGTTTACCCCGAAGGAAAACGCAGCGTTTTGAAAACGCCCTTGAAAACGCGTACATTTGAAGACGGTGCTATCACGTCGCAGTGTGGACAGCAAAAACTGAGACTTTTGAAAAATGACGCATGTTAGTCATATGATGCAGTCATGTGATCAATTACACTAGTGTGGACTCTGAGGCTACGTCCACACGTACCCGGGTATTTATGAAAACGCAGATTTTTCTATGCGTTTGCGCCTTTCGTCCACACGTAAACGGCGTTTTCGGTCACTGAAAACTGAGATTTTTAAAATCTCCTCCCAGGGTGGAGATTTTCAAAAACTCAGTTTTTGCGTTTACGTGTGGACGAGGCGTCAAAGGTGTGCGCATTTTTTGACGTCACACTGTGCGCCGCGTTATTGTTTCGGTGAGATGAATTTCTACAATGGCGGACGTAGACAAAATACTGTTACTGTTAATTTTACTCTGCGGTGTTTAAATGCTTACATATACACACACAGTTACTGTCCCTCCACATATACAACTCAGTTCTGCTTCTATGCGCCATCTTTGTTTACTCTTTCCCACCCAGGCTTATTGACTTCTGATTGGCCAACATTTCTACACAGATAGGAATATATCGCCACCTGCTGCTTTGGCATGTTCCTAGCAGCGTTTTCCTTCGTTTTTGGCTTTTATGTGTGGACGGGATTTTTTTAATAAACGAAAACGGAAAATCTTTGTTTTCAAAAATACCCGTGTACGTGTGGACGTAGCCTGAGATGCTTCACCAGCAGGAGAGTCTGTAAACCCTACTGGGGGTTGTCCTATTCACACCTTGGCTCATGACATGCATGATTAATTGTGGGTCAACGACCAGCTCCAAAGGTGACAACCCCCACTAAGATTTAAATACCTGGGACTCTCCACCTTTTGGTTGGAGAACTGAAGAAGCCTCCTGGATAAGAGGTGAAGAAAAGAAAAAGAGCGTTATGGCTACGTGACTTATTTATTTGGTTTTGTTCGGAAGATTTTAATTTCTGACTGATTGTTACTTTGAGTCTCTGTGTAATAAATTCATGTTAGTCAGGAGGTAAAATTTATACAGAAATGTTTAAAAAATGTTGTTGCAGGTGAAGAAAATCTGAAACATGTAGACATCTTTTGAGGCGAGGGGCTTGTGCACCTACAATATTGTTTCATAAAGCAGCCCCGGGGCTGTGTTTCACCTGCATGCGTGACATTTGGTACACACATGTAACATCACCACAAAGGCTTGGTGTCATGTTTTTAGTCACGTGGTTTAACATGAGATAAGATGTACCGCATTAAAAACATAGTTGGGAAATTCCTTCAGGACCAGAAATAATATATAATTTTTTTTCCTGTTGCTTTTGTTTCTGGACCCAAATGTTCGACGACCCAACTGCTGCTCAGTTTAGTTTGTCATTAGTTGAGCATTTGTTTTACAATTTTTTGTTATTATAAAAACTTTGATCTTAAGTGGACTGAAGCAGTGAAAGTTCATTTATGTTGGTGTTAAAGAGGTTTAGCTGAGTCTTTGTACATGATAAAGAAATGCATGAAGGGAATCTGTCAGCACAACTCTGTGGGTTTAAATTATAATAAATGTGTAAAATAAGAAGTTTTGTTAATCCATTTTTAAACTGTGGAGACAAAATCAGTTCTGACATTTACTTGTTTGCATATTACTTAATAACGTTGGTATAGTATGAATGTCTAAGTTCGAGTGTTTGCTGGGCTGATTCTGGCCCCTGGGCCTCATGTTTGACAAACCTGATAGGGGGTATTTATCAGGGCAAAGATTTGAATCAACCCAAAGAGATAAGGACTGATTACATCTCCTGATTCTTTCCTTTTTTTCAAGTACATAAAGTTGTCTAAGATATTTTTTCATACTATTGTTCCTACTTTTATTTCAGTGAACTATTTTTATTTTTTAATTTATTGATTGCCACAGCTATAATTTTAGTTATTGCTTTATAATTAGCTTCCTTTAATAACCTAATGTAGTTATATGTTGTATATACATCCTTCGTGTCGATATTATTACTTTTTAAAATCCGCTAAAAGGAGCCGCTGCGGTTAAACTGTTTGAAATGGAATGAAGTAAAGAGTGAAATAAAATAATAACCGTGTTACTGGCTTTAAACTGCCGTGTGTAAACCCCGCCCTCGTGTTCCGTGTCGGTCGGAAATACGTCACGTTTCTGAAGCTAAAGATGCTCCAACTCCGCTGTGAGAGTGACTTTAACATTAAGTTGTACTCTGTGGCAAACTTTGGCCACACCTAGATCCTGTCCAAAAAAAAAAAAAGAAAGAAAAAAAAGGTTTATTATTTTTATTTTTATTTTATTTTTTTTTATTCTTCCTCTGGTGCGTTTGTTTGTGTGTCGGCGAGTCCCGGCGGCGTAACCGGAGAAGGGCCTCACAGAGAGGGGAATGCAGGACTGCAATGGAGCACAATGCAATACAGGTAAAGCCGATGTAATTTCCAAATAAAGCCGTTTATGTCGCTGGTGGCCGGCCGTTTTTTGACCTGTTGACGTGGAGAATATTTTAAGCTAGCGTCGGCGCCGATTGAAGCCTGAATTCTGGGTTTTATTTCATTTACTTTGGCCATGTCGTATTGAGTGTTTTCTCATATCAGCCAAACCCAGGCACGGAGAGTTGCTCTGACTGCAATTACAACTTTATTCAGCCAGGCTCAACTTTTTTCTGGCTCCTAATAAATCGGTGATATTTGTATTTTTCGTGGGGGGAAACAATGGGCTGTGACACCGAGCTGTCGCCTCGTTTCCTATCCTACCCAGCCGTTAAATTCCAGTTTAATATTTCTGATATTTTCTCCGTGTTAATGATTAATTTCTTTGTGTGTCGTGTCGACAGTTTCTTCCTCCGGCTACCAACCCCCACCCACACTAACAAGAAGCACATTAGCTCAAAATAAAATTAAATTCTTGCCCTGAAAATATCAGGAAACTTTTACCCTCCTGTTTTTTTCCAGCCCCAAAGAAAAAGCAGCCGAGCTACCATCGACATGTTCTCCATTTTTATGAGAATTAATTCCCAGCCCGACGAGATATTAGAGATTAGAAATATTTTTCAGGACTAGGTGGAGCAGTGTTGCTTTTAATAGGAAGCATATTGATATTATGATCAAATCCTCCCGACATTTTGTCTCCGCTGTAATTGGCACAGTTTTAAGGAGGAATCTTATTATTGTGTGTTTGCGTGAAGGGGAACTGAAATGTGGAGTTGTTGTTTTTTTTGGTCAAGGCTATTTCAAGTGCAAAATAAAAATAAAATAAAATAAAATAAAAACCGAGCGAGCAGGAAACACGCCAGAGGACACACAGCGAGGGCAGCGTGGGCTTTATAAGAAATAAAAGTCATTTATTTGGACTGAAATCCTCCATGTGTGGCGCTGCGTGGATGTAGAGATATTTAATATTCCACTGCTGCTTGTATATTTTTACAATGTCTCTGTTTAAATATTAATTTACTGCAACACTGAGAGTTTTTCCTTCAGTGCTGAACTTGTGAGCTTTTGAATAACAGGATATACCCAAGGTCAATACTGCTCGCTTTATTTAGTTTATTTATTTATTTATGTGCAAAGCAGGAGACGTTTTTTAATTTCTCTTCCTTCCTGGGTTGAAAACAGTGTTAGAAAAAAAATCTCACTGCATTATTGTCAGAAATATCACGAGAACTGACGCAGGCATGGTGCAGATTAAGGGTTTCCATCTTAAATTCCTGTGTGTGTGTGTGTGTGCATTTTAGACAGAGGGCTGCCTCTCACAGCTCAGATTATATTATGTGCCTCTTATTTTCCTGCCTGTGGTAGGCTGGAGCACTGCACAGCCCTCCCCCAGGGCCACGGGGGAAAAAAGGAAAAAGATACTGGTAGACGGGGCTCCACTGGATAATGGCATGTTTATGACACAGAAAGCTCACTTCATGCTGGCATTTATCATATATTCTCACTGTAATTAACTTAAATACATGTATGCAACTAATTCAGGGGCTGAAACTGGTTCTGCAGGACTAAATACGGACTTAGTTTGAGTCCTTTTCCTGCTTGTAATTAGAGTCGGGGGATACATTGATACAAAAATGAGTCAGAAACTAATTTAAAGGTGATTTTTGTGTTTGTTGGTGTAAATGAGCTCTCCTACTCAAATGCCTGCATGTCGGCGATTGATTGGTTAGACAATGAACCCATAAAACCTATGAACTAGTTTGTCTGTTGCAGCTCTTTGTGTTCCCATTACTCCAAATTCCTTCAGAAAGTTTGTTGTGCGTCTTTTCCTGCCTCCATATAACAAAGATCTTCCCTTCATGGTTAATGAGTATTCAGCTGAGTTTACACATTAATAAAAATGAATCTGAAACTAATTTAAAGATGTTTATGTTTGAACTTTGCCAGACGAGTGTAACTGAAGATTACTGATCGGTTGGTTATTGATCACACAAATGACCTGCAGACATCTTTTTGTGACGTTGTTGTGTTTCTTGATCGTGTTTGATCAGATATGAGCATAAATGTTTACAGATGATCTTATTGGAGGAAATTATTCGCCTCTGCTGTCGATATCGATCTTCAGTTTGTTAAATGTGAGCTGAACAGTGATTGTACCTTTGTTTACAAAGATCGTAAATTAATAGATTTGTAGAAAAATACTCAGAAACCAGTTTAAAGGTGATTTTTCTGCTCGTTTCTTTTGTTAAATGTGACCCAAATAAGTAGATATATCTGTTCCTACGTGTAAAAACAATTATCTCATTGATAAAAGAAGTCGTTTATATTACTGTGCTGTGTTCACTTTACTCAGATTTCCAATCTAAAGTTATCATTTCATGGATTCATTGATTTGGAGAGCCTCAAACATTTTGATGAACAATTAGTCAGAACTTAACCAACCCAGCGTTGAGCTTCAGCTCATGTGAGTAAATAGTTTCTTTATGTGTTTAAACGTATAAAAGTCAAGACATCTGAGAGTAATCGATTTAGATCCTGGAAGGAAACGAACGAGCGCTGATGCTGGTTTGTCTGTGTGAGGCAGCTGTGTGCTAAACTTGAGCTAAAAAGAAATGTTGTTACTTTGTTGCGTTTTTACTTTTTCTGCCATTTAAATATTTTAAACTAAATTGCTCAGTGAGTCATTTGGTTCATAGATTAGCAGCTGAACACGAATCAAACAGATGTGATGGTGAAAATGTACGTTTCTTTCTTATGTGTTTGAGTAATAACCTGAGTAATAAGCACATAGTAAGTTGTGTTTTTGTCATCTATCTCTACTTAGGCACATTTTAACAACTAAAATGATGATCCAACATTAAACTAAAAGTGTTGTGTTGCAGAGGTGGGAATCACCATACATCCCACGATACGATATTATTGCAATTTTTTCAAATATTTTGCGATATTCAGATTCTGTACATAAAGGTAAACTTTATCAATATTCATTTGATCTAATATCAAAGTCTCACACTCAGTCTTTCTCTCATTTCAGTTTTATTGTTGACAAACTGAACGGTTTGTATTACAGTCTAGTCCAACTTAACTGAATCAACCATCTGGTACAATTATAGCTATTCTGAACTATGCAGTTTATGAAAACTATGCAGCCCCTTCAGCAACTGAAGAATTTGAAAGTAAATTAAAACAAAATATAATTTTACATTAAATAAAAAAGTTTTACACTTAATTAAAATAAAACATGTCTTAAATTAAAATAAGTAAACTGTCATGTTTATTGCTGCCAAAAACAAGTTAAACACATTTGGACAGTGAAGGAATGTCAGGATTCTTGCTCAGAAAAAGGATCAACATGCTCTGAAGTCAGAGCACAAAAACCTTTTTTGTAACAAAATATCGATTTCTGCTGTCCCTGTATCCATACGTTATTAGCAAACAAAATATCACCATGCTACAAAGTATCGATTTTTTCCCCCACCCCTATTGTGTTGGTCCTCAGATGATAAATCAGAAGCACAGCAGGGTCATTTTCTGTTGAGTAAGGTTACGTGTTTATACTTTAAAATGACTTTTCTCAAAATATCTGACTATAGGCTACTGAATGATTACTGGTGTATTATATTTATAATATAGCAAATATCTTGGTTTAAATATCTGCAGCTGCGTTGCTAACAGTGAGTGGATTTATGGTTAGTAGATTTTTAAGGTTAAACTTTGTGGACGTGGAGCTGAAAAGTAAATTTTCTCAATAAAAATGAGATTTGTGCATAAATTTCCAGTTTGTATCAATGACTCGCATCACAATCACAATTTAAGCAAGAAAATCCTGTTATTTCCAGCTTAATTACATTTATGGTGCTTTGAGTTCTCCATAAAGCACCACTGATTCACTAAAATACAAATTTTGATGACCAACAAATCAAAAGTTTGTTTTTCAGCTTTGAACAGAACATTTCTGGTTTCCCTGCTCACACGTGTAGCTGAGACGTCTCAGATCATTAGATTTGAGTCACAAATAATCAGCAGTGTTGAGTTTTGCCCGTGTATGGTTTTAAAGAGAACGTTTCTCCTCCTGTGTCAGCGTAACATGATTTGTGGTTATGTCTTAGCTTGCTGTACTTTTGTTTTTTCCTGCCCACACCTGCACATATTCCAGGGATTAACGCAGTAGTCGTAGGATTAGTTGCTGGGCTTGTTTTTCTGTAGCTTGAACTAAATTTCTTACTTCCTTTATTTTTTTTCTTTGTGTATTAAGAAAGTAAAGTTTCATGGATGAGTGGAGCAGTGTATGGACAGAAGATAACGCAGTCCTGTTGCTCATTATTGTGTAACTGCTCACCAAGAATTTTTGTTTCTGGCTTGTTGAAATTTGAGCTCAGTGGTATTTGTTCTTGTTTTTTACGGCTCTTATATCCACAGACACCTACACCCTCAGGGTTAATTGATTAGTCGACAACAGAGGAGTGAAAAAGTAGCAATTGTAACGACTCATTTAACAATCGCTAAGCAAAAATATCATCCCAGCTCTTTGAGTGTTAGGCGAGCAGTCGTTTTGATCCTATTACTCTTTGTTTTCCTGCTCGTTTGGCTATAAAAGGTTCGATCTCTACAAATAATCTGCTTAATCGATTTACCAAACAAGCTGATAACAAATATTTCGTCAATACATCAGCGTTTGTTCATGGAAAAAATCCCAATTTCTTATTTTCATCTTGTGGTTAGTTATATTTCTGCTGTGTTTTCTTGTTTATCTGCCAACAATATTGATGATTCATTGATTTGTTAGACGACTATAAGTTAATTTTTCATTTCCTGACAAAACACATTAACAATTTTTCAGCTGAGCTTCCAAAAAATATAATTTTTGATAAATTAATCTTTATTTTTTAAAATAAAAAATACAAAATACGTTTGGCTCCAGCTCTCAGATGTGAATATTTACTGATATTTGTTCCAGTTTTATTACATACTAAAGGTCATGTCTGAGGTTTAATTAACTGTCACTTTTATTACACTTTTATTTACACGTATAATGTATAAAAAGCTGATTATTGTGTTTGTAAAAGTGCATTGAAACCTTTAACATGTCAGAGCTTTATTCCTGGGAATGATTGTTTCTCTTTTTCCAAACCATATCTCTCATATTTGTGACGGATATTTACGTCTGTAGCACTGAATGCACCCGAGCTGTAACTGTAACTGTTTATTAGTCCTGTAGAGGAAATGTAGAGTCAATTATTAGCCAATAATCCATCAGTGACTAACCAAATTATTCACTTAATTTTATGATATTACAGTATTATTTTCTTAATTTTATAAAGTACAGCTTACGTTTCTTTATGGTAAAAACCAGAATTGAGGTCAGTATTTAGCAATAACACCAACTGTGGATCTGTGGTGTCGATGGGTTTGTTTTTATAAGCGTGTCTTTCATACAGAAGATCCAAAAGATCCATAAACTTTTGTTATAATCCAAGAAAATTAAAAAACTAAACTAAAAATGTGATATTGAGGAAACTGATGAGGAAATACAATAATGGGATGGAAAAAGTCGTCAGTTCAGTCGCTGTCAGACGTTCACGATCACTTCCTCCATAATTTTCTGCTCATTCTCATATTTGTGTCAGACTTTACAAGACTTCACAGGTTCTTACCCGACTTTATTTTTATGTCCTTGATCTGGTTTGTTGTTCTGCTTGAAGAGTTCATGTCTGTTTTTAGCAGTCTGCACAACGTTCGGGAACATTTTATGGGAACTCGGTCTCTTCCTGCCATCTTGAATATGTCGAATATTAATCTCAATTTTGCATTTTCTTCAACGTCATCTCGTTCTCTCGTCAGATATCGTGCTCTATTAAGAGCTGAAACTCATGTGTCTAATATTTAGGTTGTAATATTTCAATCGGTGCTTTCACAAAAATCGCAGTAACGATATTATCGTGATATCTAAAGATTTTTCACCTGATATCTGAACCTATTAACTGTCAACACGTTTCAATCTGACGTCAATATCGCAGAAACCTATGAATGGAGACCTACAGATTTACTGACTGTAATGACAAAGTTGTGACGTGTTTGAACAACATGTGAAATGAACAGTAAATTAAAATCATATAAACATATGTTGTGACATTGATGACGAATTATCAGTACATAGAAGATTTAATACCCAACATGTTCCTTCATAACGTGTCTGACACCCAAACCCTTTCTTATCCCCACGTTGTTCCCACCAGGAAGAGGAAAAAATGGAGATGAGTCATAAGTTTGGTGCTCAGCTACAAATCTAAACCTGCTTCAACACTTTGATATGAATCTGGTGTTTTTTTTGCATTATAATGCTAATAATTAATACAGTTTTAGCTAAACTTACTTTAAAGTTCAGTAACATATGTTTATCATGTTGGTAGTAATGCTATAGTTGAGTCTCCCTGCTGATGCTGCCTTCGACTCCATTTTATTTCAATCTCGTGTATTTTTGTATGAATGTGATTTGACTAAGACACACATACAGCTATGAACACTAGAGGTGGGAATCACCATACATCCCACGATACGATATTATCACAATACTTAACGCACGATACGATATTATTGCAATTTTTTAAAATATTTTGCGATATTCAGATTCTGTACATAAAGGTAAACTTTATCAATATTCATTTGATCTAATATCAAAGTCTCACACTCAGTCTTTCTCTCATTTCAGTTTTATTGTTGACAAACTGAACGGTTTGTATTACAGTCTAGTCCAACTTAACTGAATCAACCATCTGGTACAATTATAGCTATTCTGAACTATGCAGTTTATGAAAACTATGCAGCCCCTTCAGCAACTGAAGAATTTAAAACAAAATATAATTTTACATTAAATAAAAAACTTAATTAAAATAAAACATGTCTTAAATTAAAATAAGTAAACTGTCACATTTGGACAGTGAAGGAATGTCAGGATTCTTGCTCAGAAAAAGGATCAACATGCTCTGAAGTCAGAGCACAAAAACCTTTTTTGTAACAAAATATCGATTTCTGCTGTCCCTGTATCCATACATTATTAGCAAACAAAATATCACCATGCTACACAGTATCCATTTTCCCCCCCACCCCTAATGAACACCAGTACTAAGAGTGTAGTGTAACCTAAGAAAATCTTACTTTTTTGACATAATATTGAGCATTGATTTTGTTTTTTAGTTATTGACATTTTTTAAAATGTAATTTGAAGTAGGATTGACTCGTCAATATTTAATCTCATAATAGTTTTTTTATCATTACGAATAAACCCAAAACATTCTTACAGTGACCCAATAAATATTATTTAGGGTTTTAGATCAAACTTTTTAAGGCTCAAACATATGTATGAGGCATGTTTCTAGTTGTATGTTGTTATTACAGGTTAAAAATGAGTATTTATAGCAGTCATGAGACTCAGTATTCAATGTGTAGTGTATTATTATTATTATACCACTCATTTAATGTAAATGAGTGCTTTACAGAAGTGTTACTGAGATAACGTTGTTCCTTAACGAACCTGCTTAAAGCTGAAACTGTTGCATCTTTATTAGGACGGAGAACATCTGGTTGTTGTGGCTTCTTCTGGGGTGATTTTCATCTAAATCTAATGTTTCCATCTTTGATTAGTATCATTTTATAAACACATCAGTTTTATGGCATCTTTGAGGCTTGTTAATGTCAGTAATGTTCCCACGTCACTCTGACTCATTTAAAATTAAAACTTTACTCTGTTGCTTCTTCGTTTGGACTTCAAACCCGTGTTTCTGTGACTGTCTGCATGTCTGACGGTTTATTTTTCCTCTGTAGTGTTTTAATAATTGTCCTCTGGGGCCACGCCGCTGCTGTAATTGTGCAGTATTCGTCTCCAGCGATCTTACATGTGTTTTATTCTCGTATGTTGCAATGTTTCCACGGTGACGCTGTGTTTTATTTAATCTCCTGCGGTTCTGTAATTTCAGTTCCTATAGCTGAGTTTTTCTGACATGCAGCAGCGGCGACCTTGTGCTGCTGCAGAAGAAGAGTGTTAATATAAAACTCTGAGAGGCTGATTCATGTTTTTGGTGTTTTCGTGAGTCTGCTGAGTTCACAGTGACGTAGTTAAATGTCATCCGCTGTCTGTTTTTACGTTGTGGTGCTGTTAGTGTTGCTACCTGACTCCATGTGTAGCTGATATGTATATTTTCTGCCCTATCTTTCTAAAAATTGATCCTGGGCCTGCTGCAGCTGGTCTGCAGAGCTGCAGCAGCGGGTGGGGGAGGGCTGCTGGTGGTGGTGGGATAAATGGGGGAGGGCGTTCTGGGTGGGGTAGGGTGGGGGTTGTGGATAATCAACACAAGAGTGGGAATTTGTGAATATTCAGGGGGAAGGAGGAGGTGAAACGTCACAGCGGCTACAGGCCGAACAGGAAGGACTGGTTGATGTTTGGGAGCTGATCCTTCTGTGGAAAGAGCAGAAAATGAACTCGATTTTATTTTGTGAATCTTCGATCATGAGTAAATGGAGAGCAGCTGCACAGCCCGCCACACCCTGAGCTTAGACACTGAGCTCTCTTTATTTTTATGTGGATAAGAGGCTGGGTGAATGTGACCTCTGCCTGATTTATTTCAATTCACGCAATGTGGAAAAAACTCCAAACCACGCAGCTCTCTGCTGCTCCCTTTAATATCAGCACTTCAGTAGTTGGTGGACTCAAAGTTTAGCTCTGCAACAGAAACTTGGTCCCAAATATTTAAAGATTATTTTTTTAAAATGACCAATTTCCTCTTTCTTCTATCTTAAAGTTCATATCATACTTTACAGGGACTTGTTTGCAAGTTTATAGAATATATATACACATATGCACACATACACATATATGAAGTAATCGGTGTCTTCCTGGTGTCTGACTTTTAATATATTAACATAATCCTGCTTTTAAACAAATGTTCAAAGTATATTTAAAGTTAGGTTTTACACTTCTGTTGCCTTTCTCATGCATGTTTTTAACACTGAAGTGAATTCGATTTATCAGTTTTCTCCCTTTTTCTGTCTGTATAATGTTAAAAACAAACATGTATGGCTGTCACAAGTCACTAGTATTAATAAGTAAGCGAATAACAGGAACGTAGTCCCAAATAATTGTGTTAAAGAGTTTGGTGGTGTGTGTGCTTTTTTGTTTTTTGTTAGGGTTGATTGATCAAACGTTTTAAAGGCCTCTGTAGATGTTTATATAACCCTACAATTCAATTTACTGTAATGATCAATATTTCAATATTTAGTCAGTGATATTAAGGGAAACTTGGTGCTTTGATCATAATTAATCAGCCTAAATTTTCCCAAAAGGTTCCATAATACTTATTTAGGAAATTCACTGGCTTTTTGATATACGTCGATGTTACTAACTTGATATTCATTAATCCAGCTTATGAGACTCTCGAAGTGTATTTGTGATGATATTTGTCTTAGACATTCTAATCTTCTTCTTATGTTTGTAAATAATACTATAAATACAAATTTAGTGAGAGACTCAGCTAAAATGTGAAGTGTATTGTAATACTGTAATTTCCTTCACAGGGTTAACTTAAAAATTACAAGATTAACTGAAAATTCATTAGAAACTTTTCTTTTTTCCATTGCTTAATTTTTTTTATTATGTTTTTGTCGGGTATTTACATATAAAATTAAGTTGATCATCAAGAGAAGTTGCCAGCTGTCATAGGGCGAGAGGCGGGGTACCTGGACAGGTCGCCAGTCTGTCGCAGGGCCAACACACAGGGACAGACAACCATTCGCACTCACATTCACTCGCACATTCACACCTAGTGGCCATTTGGATTATCCAATTAACCTATCCCCACAAGAGAAGTAATTTAACAATGAAAAGACAAGTTAACTATACTCCAGTATTATATTAAATACTGTTAAATATTGATTAAATACAGAAACCTTGATATTAATATTATGCTTACTGGGTAACTGCCCCAATGTTTGCTGTTACTGTAGAAAGTTATTTCTTTCTTTACTCATTTCTAAAGTCAATACTGTTAGCCTGGTATCATGGAGCACGTTAGCTCCTGAAGGGCTTTTGGCAAAAACACAAAAAGACTACAGCTGCAGCTAGCTCTCAGTTCTGTTATTGGTGATGCTGCTAAACTAGCTGAATATGGTGCTGGTTATTTGGTAAAGTTAGCTGATACAAAGACAATTATAAAATGAAAAGTCAAGTTATTAGATTACCTCTGGGAGCTTACATTAATTTGTTGACTTAAAAAGCTTAGCTCATAAAAAATAGGTGTTAATTAACACTAGCTTGCCTGCTAACATTAGCCAGAAGAAAGCTAACATTAGCCAGAAGAAAGCTAGCAGTTAGGGTTGGATTTTTATCATAAAGACTGAACACTGCCTTTATAAATTGCTGATAGTTTTTTCCTGGTGAAAATCATCTTTACTTTTCACCAGATTAGCTTCAGAAAACTAATGTTGGCTAATTTGGCTAATATTGGCTAACCTTAGCTTCAGTGCTAACGCAGACTTTAGCATCTCTAAAATTAGACCTAGCTTGTGGATCTGAGAAGTGAAGCCAATATGGAAGTTGTTATAATTATTTAATAATATTAATATAAAAAAAATACTTCATTATGTTGTTGTTGTTTTTTCAAGCTTAAATATTTTAAATGTTTTTTGTTTTTGTTTTTATAAGTTTAGTAATAATTTAACCCTTTAAAACCAGTCAGAGCGGGCATGCTCAATTGTGCTCTAACTATTTTTAAATCTCTGTAGAACTGGAACCACGTAAGCTAGCACAATAATTTTTTTGCATTTGAAACCAGAGGAGTTGTACTTACATCTTATGCCATCAGCTTGTCCTCGGTCACGGTTTCCTTCCACACATAGCTTTGCAAAAATTGCATAAAAAGCACTTGCAGCAACAAAAACACAATATTCCAGAAACAGGCTTTGCCGATAAGATCAGCTGTTCATAACACTTCCTACTTTGGAATAGATGTCAGCTCAAACTATCGCATGTCCGTCATTACCTGCCTGAAACCGGAAGTGACGTCATTTTCCCGGAAAATGTAGTTTTTTACCTTCAGGGACTGTTTTTCTGTTTAGTTTCTGGGATGCTTAGAACTCAAATTGCACTGCTGGAAATTGTTTATTATGATGCATATGCTGTTTTGTTTTTTTGTTTTTTTTGCAAATTTGCATTACAATATTTATTTTCGTTTTCCTGCAGCATATAAAAATTGGTGTATCTCAAAAATAAAATTACAAATTTCCTGTTGTTGGAAACTATTTTGTGCAACTTTTGTATTTACAATTTTGAGGGATAAACAAAACGATTTTCAATTTTTTTTGTAGTTTATTGCAGTTTTTTGCAAACTATGGACTTAATGCATACATGTTATTAAAATTTGAGCTATAACGCTTGTATTGGTGCATAGCAACTTGAAATGCTCCGAAAAAATGACACTACAGCATGCAAAAATATAAAGATAAGCTCTGGCGGACTTGGTTCTGTGGTAGGTCTTAAAGGGTTAATTATTGAAAATGGAATCAGAGAATTTGAAGCTTTCATGAACCAGCACATGTCCACACCCACATAGCCAAAAATAGCTGAAAGTGTGTTAAATCAACATTGTAGTGGCAACTTTTATAGAGTCAACTCTGGATTCCTACACTGATGTTTTACTTTTTGTAGTTTTCTGAACCCTCAGTTATAATTGACGCAATGTTAGCTGAACATTAGCTGAACTTCAGATAATGGCAGTTATATAAAAATGTCTAATAGTGACCACAAATCTATAAAATGTATCAATGTATGCCCATAATTTCTGAAAATATACATAAAATTCTATATAACTGGTTTCTAAGAATAATAATGTGAAATAATTGAATGTTTACCCAGAGGAGGTCCGTGTGGTGCCGTAATGACGACTAATGCAAACTCATCTCCCCGTCAACTATAAATCAGTTACTGGCATCACCTGGTCGGCTATAAATGGACGATCAGGGCAGCTGTGACTCATTGTTATTCCAGTGTCACTGTCTGTTCATCCAACAGTTATTTAGCACAGATTTCAGCCATAATGATGAAAAGTAAACATTGTGCACAGACACACACACACAGATCTATATCTGTGGGTCAGTCACATAATTGTTGCAGCTGTAACGTGAGTATTTTGGGGCTTTAAACAGGAAGCTCATATGAAATCATTTTAATACAGAATGCTGACAGTTTGTTGTTGAAAACAACTGCAGATTATTTATTATCTGCAGCATCCACAGCCTTGTTTCTGTCAGGGAGAAATGTTTGCTGAATATTTCAGGTCGCTTGCAGCTTTCATGCTGCAGCTGTGGGGAGTATATTAGGTTTCATTCAAAGCTGTTGTAGATATTCTTTTTTTTCTGGCCTGTAGCTCTGAGCGGGGATCACAGAGCGGTGGAGGCTGCATGATGGATTCAGTATCAGCAAACGGCAGCATTTGTTTTCTTTTTTTGGTTTTTTACAGCTGCAGTATTTTCCACGTAGTGCTGTAAAATCTAGATCAGCATGTCTGCTGCGTTCTACATAAAACAGCACGCGTGCATTTTCCTTTCATTTTATCATCCTGCTGTTTTTAAAGATTTACGTCTTCAGGAACCAGCAGCGCCGAGAGGCACACAAACACAAAGTGCTGCGAAACACACGCACACATTATTGGATCTGGTCTCTTTTGGTGACGCCCACAACAATATATAGTAATCTTTGAATACACTCATGCTTTCATGATTTTTTTAAAACAACATCTGAGGAGAAATGTGTTCAAACTAGAGCTGAAATAAATCTCCCAGACTGAGAATACAAAGCAGCTACGCCTCTAATAAATCACAATATATGCAGGAAATGGACGTGCATACCAAGTTAGCGAGGCTGTTTAAGCAGATATTCCCCCAAATGCTCACATAAGTGGTGCTTGTGCCTGTTCTGTGATGTTAAGCTGCTCACATTTATACTTACAATTATCATTGTGAGTGTTTCAGTGGGTGATGGCTAAAGGAGCAGGTGCTAACTGGGCCTAAAACGAGCTAACAGAAGCTGCTGAGCGCTAACGAGGCGCTGCCTAATTTAGAAGTAGACTCGGGGGTTAGGCAGGAATGCAGCCTTTAAACAAACAGTCAGCATTCAAAATGGACAAATGTTTCACCGTGTGCATCGTCATCTTCTGCACATCAAAATACTTGTTTGTCATGCATCTGCTGTTTGTTCTGCGACATGTTACATGTCTGTGCTGCTGACTTTCACCTGAAAGTCCAGCTGCAGCCATCAAACAGTCTAAAATCTCCCTTTGCAGCGGTGATGCAGGTTATTTAAAATCGAATAATTAGAGACGTCTCGGTCTCGCCTGTCTTTAGCCAGTGTGTTTCAGACATGATGG
The DNA here is from genome assembly GCF_056152115.1 of Neolamprologus brichardi. Classification (NCBI taxonomy): domain Eukaryota; kingdom Metazoa; phylum Chordata; class Actinopteri; order Cichliformes; family Cichlidae; genus Neolamprologus; species Neolamprologus brichardi. The sequence continues at coordinate 32,600,293 of NC_142113.1, read as the reverse complement.
ATCTGTTTTTTGGGACCAGATGTAGTGCAGTGCTGTGTTTAAGGACATGTAACACACACAGGCACATTTCTGAGTCATTCATTGACACTGATGCGTTCCCAATGGCTCTTAAACATCAGGTTTAACCCCACGCGGCATAAATGTAGCCCCAAAACCAGCCGTCAGCTCTTTAAAATTCCTTTAAAAACAACACTTTGGTCTAATGCTTAAAGATGGAAATATGTTCATTTACTTTGTAAGTGTGTTTGGTTTTCTGCGACATGTGACCTGAATCATTCGCTCGATTAAGGAATCTATTCTACGTCGTGCTAATCCCACTTCCTACTTCCTGTCACAGCGCTCATGAGTGAGGCCTCAGTAAACAGCAGCGAAAGGAGCTCAGCAGTTAAAATAATAATGATAACCACTCACTTCTACACAAAAAGTCCAGTTTAAAGAAGCACTCGCATCCTTTTTCTCACCATGAAGCTTTTTGCCCATCAAACACTAGCCGTCTGCTAACGCGTGCTGATTGGTCGGTTTAGGATTTACCACAGCACACCCTCGCTCGATGATAAATAGATGGTATAGGCATAGCAAGACCTAACAGAAGCATCCAGGTGTGTGGACGAGGCAGATTTGGGATGGTTGAAGGTCACAGAGGTTCTCCGCTTCTGCTCGCTTCACGCGTTAAACCAAAATGGCGGATGCAGTAAAGCGGGTTAAGGTGCTGTGATGATGCTAATGCGAGCTAAAAACAATAAAGATTATCATTTAAACTTCAAACAGTCAAAAACACAGAAAAATAGATAAAGTGTTGAAAACAGGAAGTTTATTTTGATGTGTTTAGGGGACATCTGTAAATTGCAGTTTCACTCTGTTGGACAAAGAAAAGTTTATACCAACTATTCTTTTCTACATTGTGACCTGTAATAGAATAAAATATTTATTTTTAGAATGGATTCATTAAACATCCGACATATCAACACTATGTGTTCGTTATAGGCTCGTGTCAAGCAGTTAGATTTGTTTGACCGTTTTTATAACGATGACGTTGTCAGTGGAGAAAGTAATACTTTGTATATAGTATACGTAGTTGTGGTTATTTATACATCAGAAGCCCACTTCTGCAAAACGTCTCTGTGATCTTAATAAAAATAACCTGAACTGAAACTCTGATCAGAAGTGTGAGCCGGAGTTTCCTTTGTCCAACGCGCTAACACGTCTTTGAATGAGGCACTCTGAAGCAACTTTAAGCCCAAAAGCAGTTTGGAAACATGTTTTTTCATGTGAACATTTATGTTCTGAATCGAGTCGAGGTTGGTGCACGTTTCCTTTTCCTGTGGGTTTATCGGTGTGGAATAATCACACAGTCTGCTGACTGAAGCTGTGGCCCAGGATCCAAAATGGCAGCGCAGGGCCCTCCTGACGGGCACAGATCCGGTGGAGTTGCCTCCTTCGGTTTCCGAGGCGTGTTCGGGTTTTGTCGTTTCAGCTCTGGGTCTCTCACACAAAAACAAAAACGGTGAAATCAAAGCTGTGGGATTCTTCGCCCGGCGGTGGGGACAGTGTTGGCTTTCAGACGTATGAACGTGCTCCAGGTGTGCTCGGTTTATTGTTCCTGTCGTGTAAACACCCAGAACAGTGAGGGTCGGCTAAGTGGGCGGTAAGACGTATATTAAATGCTTATTAACAGCTTATTAATGTACATTAAGCGGCTAATGGTGCCGGTCTGTAACAGAAGGTGATTTCTGCTTCATTTAGATCACGTTATGTTTATTTAATGACATTAGAGATTCAGTGAGACATGGACGGTTGGCAAGAGACACGAGGAGACGTGGTCACGATGTCCTGGAGAAAATCTCTCATACTAATCAGAGACTTCATGTGCAGGGAGTTTTCAGCTTTCTTTGTCTAAATTAGAAACATCCTGTCTCAGACAGGAAACACAGCCGTGCATTTGTTATTTCCAGGCCGGACTATTGTAATTCCTTATCAGACGGCTCTAAAACTTCCAGCTCATCCAGAATGAATTGTGCCAGGACTGCAGGCGTGGCGTTCTCGGGTTTTCCATCTGTCTGTTTAGACGTTAACAATGGTGGATGTTCACATTAAACATGGTTATAGTTTCAGATAATGAGGTCAGCGTGTAAACGTTTAATCCCCGTGAGCCAAACACTCGGCTCCGAACGGTGTGATTTTTACAGAGATGAGGGGATTTCCCAAAGGTGAACTCCGCCTCTCGCCACGTGATGGTTTAGATTAGCTCCACCCCTCCCTCCACCCTGAAAGAGTTTAAAGGTGCAATCAGTAATTTTTTAGGTTATTTAATAGATAAAAAATAAATATAAGTGTTTAACTCATAAATAATGTAGTTGCATGTTTGAACGAACTGATGCATTGTCATAAACTTAAAGCGGGTTTGTGGATTGTGGAAGCCGCCATGTTGTCCCACCATCTTTGAATACAGCGGCTGTGAAGAGCATCTCTTTCCTGACGAGCTCGGTCTGAGTGGAGGAGAAGAGCAGCTGTACCAACAGCAGCTAACAGCAGCTAACTGCTGCACAAATGGCAGAGCTTACCAACAGTTCAGCCTGTCCTCAAAAACTCAGTTTGTCTGAATCACGTAATTCCTGTCAGACTGATGGTGTTGGTCGGGCGCTTCTCACGCAGCATTGTCAGCTGAGGTAAACGGGGGAGTCCACAATCTGCTCTGTAAATTTCATGATTTAAACTGTTTTTATATCAGTTTAAACCATGACACTGGCGCCACCGGACACTGGTGCCCGGTGGTGCCAGTGTCCGGCAGCCTCGCCTCTGTCAGTGCGCCCCTGGGTGGCTGTGGCTACAATGTAGCTGCCATCACCAGTGTGTGAATAGAGATTGACCAACCACGTGACTTTCGCGCATTGCATGTAGCAGTGACAATAATACTGTATGCTGTAATCGTACTGGGCAATTAGTGATACAAAACAACTGTTTTACCCTGTGAATAAAAGTATATGTTTTTGTCAATGTACCATGGTAATAACAGAAGCGAAACGCAATATTGTGTCAGGACAATTCACTATTTATGCACAATAAACAAAGGAGCGACAATTTCTGTTCAGCGCCAGACTTGCTTGTAACCTATATCACCAATTATGTTATGAAAAATGACGTATTAACTACAACAGAAGACTGACCTTTGAGGGAATGCTTGGAGCAGACTAACCTGTGAGCTGGATGTTCTGGGACGTTATATTTGGTCTTTGAATGGCTGCAATCCAGGCCATCCGTCGCCTCTTTTTACTTCAGAAACATGGCTCGAACAATTTCTCTTCAACGACGTAATCCGATAAAAAAAACGATCTCTTTACCCGTCGGCTTCCCGTGGCTGTCATGCGACCGGCTATTGCAGTTAATAACACAACAGCTTCTTGCCATTTTTTGTGTTTCTTTTTATCGCTGTGTAACTGTTTTCAATTGAAAGCCTGCGTGCGCTAGTACCTCTTGCCACGAGTTCCCAGAATTCTTTGTGGTTTTACCCCTGAATGACGTCACATTTTCAATCTCTATTGGTGGATGTGTAAAGCCCTTTGAGGTCCTTAGGGACTAAGTAAAGCGCTATACAAATACAGGCCGTTTACCATTTAAATATCATAGAACTGATAATGTGTCTGAACTGGGAAAAGTCTGCACTTCTGTCCTTTCACCAGTGCTAATGAGTGCTAACGAGTGCTGGTTGGTCAGGTAAAGATTTAAAGCGGCGCTTCTTTACAAGGATGACTGTGTGTGCAGTTAAAGCCCAACAGAAAGTTCAGTGTGCTGGTTTTGTTGGTTCAGGTAACTGAAATCCTCCACAGCTGCCGGCTTCCTGCCCCAAATCAAAATGGCGGCTGCTGTGACATCCTGTATATTCCAAGGACACTTGCCTAAAATCTAGAATTTATTTATTTATTTAACTTGATCTATTTTCTCAGACACTTCTACCACAAAGATTTCCAGAATAAAACAGTTTATCACACAGAATTGACTTTGATGCTCTACAGCTGAGATCCTGAGACGACCAAATGAGGGACTTCCTGTCTCTGTGACATCATACAGAGCTAAAAAAAAATGCTAGAAACTGAGCCCTTGTTCTTTCTGTTTTCAAAGTTTTCAAAACAGGAAGTGCAGAGATTAGGTGTTTGTAAGTATTTAGAAGTTCTCTGGCCCCGCCCCCCTCCTTTTTTATGAGGGGTAGCCAGTAAGATTTGACCCGAACACAACAGGAAGGTTAAAAGAGAAGCAGAAGCTTAAGCGGCTTCTTTCAGGACAGTACATGAACAAGGCTCAGTATAAGACAAAGGAGGATTATTTCAAACTGGCTCATGCAAAGCCTCTCGTGTTAGAGCAGATCAACTTTAACATATCTACAGGTGATGATGTCAGAAACTCAGAGCTCAGAGTTTTTATTTTGGCTCCGGTCAGATTCACAGCTTTGAGTACGACTTGGTCACATGGCTGCAGCCGCTCGCAGGAACAGTTTGGAGTAACGCAGCAGGCTGAATGATTAACTACAGCAGATTTATGGTGGCTTCCTCCTAAACGTGTCCTTCGTGCTGCCGCAGGTGAAAGAGAAAGTAAAACCACAGGAAAACGCTGCTGCAGCCGCCGTTTGTGTGTTTTTAATGTGTCAGCGAGTTTCTGGCATTTTAAATCAAACTTTGAACGTTTCCGTCACTCAGAGGCGTTTAACGTGTCGACAGTCTCTGAGTGGAGTTTCCATGCGGGAAAAGATGGCACGGCTCCATCATCAGTGTCGATGTCAGAGGTGTGCAGAGTTTATGGCTCAAACAAACCCTTGAACATGTGGGCAGACTCTGAGCTGTTTCCTTTGACTCCATCACTGAGGTATCGGCAAGTCTAATATTAGGTCTGTGAATTGTTGCAGCATTTATTGACTTCAAAGAGCCTTGATGTGTTTATGGGTCTGAAGTTATTTTACAAAAATAGGAATAAGGTCTGAAGATTGTGGTTTTTGGAGTGTGTCATTCGGGCTGGTTTGTAGCCTCGGTGATTGTTTAACCCAGTTTAACCTGCAGGACCACCAGAGACGGCTGCACAGTAGGAAGATGAGCCACACGGTCATATGAGCCTTTAGATTTTACCCAGAATGCACTTGAACAGCTCAAACATCCAGGACACCAAAGCTTATTTCAGACGGACGTTAAACTGCTTCCTCCGACAGATCCTGTGACGCTGACGATTTTATTGCAGCTTAAATGTGTTTTTAAACTCTGAAATTTCAGTGGTTAACGTCTAACACGTCAACGTCCCGTAACTCTGAACATTTTTATTGTGCAAAGGTAGAAATTCATGAAATGTAGTGACGTTAATGTCCAGGGATAAAATCAACTGATTCTGAGGAGTCAGCTGATTTTAAAGTTTTCTCAGATCTGTTTGGTTTTATGAAGCAGCCTGTGATGCATTTAAATGGCTTCTTTGTTAAAACACTTCAGTGTGATGTTACAGGAAGTGTCCCTGAGAGGACGGGATCAACTTCACACAAAAGATTTTCAGTTTGAATTTTGATGGGCTGATAAATGTGAAACAGTGAAACCGTGTCGTTCGTCGTCATGTTTTCTCATCCTTCTTTCTTTCATGTCAATAAATTGTTTTCATAAACACATTTTACTCTTATTCTTTGACTGTTATTCGATTGTTGTGTTTACATGAATGACTGTGATATAACTCTCCTGTGGGGTGAGGTTCAGGCTGTAACTCTGTTGTCTGTCTCTCTCAGTGGTTGGGTGCTCCCTCCTGCCAGCGAGGCAGTTACGCCTTCTACAAGTCGGTTAGCAGCCGAGCTCAGCCCGACGGGCCCGTCCAGGTGTGGAAACTCGGCGAGTTTTACTTCATCCGCTGTGGACCGCAGGATCCTGTGTGCATCGCCGAGGTGAGAAAGCTTCACCGAGACTGAAAATGTCTCCTGAGCTCGCCGTTTGGGTTTCTGGAGGGAAACTGGACCGTGTCCTGAGGGTGGACGTTGAGAGGCGGTGACGTGGGGCGGAGGAAGACTCTAAACAAGGGGAGGAGCTAAAACTGAGCCGGACCCGAGCAGAACGGGTCTCTGAGGCACCTGCCAGTTTATATAAATATGAATGTTAGCATTTAGCATCGCAGCCACTAAGCCTTCATATAAGGACGGCAGATATGAAGCTGTGGGAAAACTCGGCTGTCCCGCTGTTGCTCCACAGACAGCCAATCAGAAACAGGGATTTATTAGCTGTTTCTGTGTTGAGCTCAGAGGAGAAATTTTTAAAACTCGCTTTGGAACAAAAACAAGAAAAGTTTGACTTTTTTGGTGTTTTGAGCGTCGGTGACGTGAGCACAGAGAAGGATGTTGCAGCTCCTCAATGTTAGTTTGAGATGAGGACGTCAGCCAGGTGGCCGCGCCCTAATAATGTGAACTGAAAACCTTCTGTAGATGAGCTTTACCTCTGAGGTCCTACACTTCCCATAATGCATGTGTGTGACATCACTGAGTCGGGCCGACCACGATGAGTAAACCGCGCCAACGCTGCAGATCGAGCCTTAAATGTGTCGCCATCCTGCTTCCTGCCTTACGTGAGCTAATCAAGACTAATATCATGTTTTATTGAGTCCCACGGCGACGCTAAATTTAGTCAATTTAGGTCGTGGGCTGAGCCAGTGAGGACTCGTGTAATGAGATTACTTCGTATTTAGGCTGATGGTATTGATGGAAGCTAACGAAGGCTTTTTACATACTGAGGCCGTATCGGTCACTCGAGCTGCCAGTGTGAAACAAGCCGTTTGAGCTCCTCCCCCTTTGAGCCAGGTCACTTATGATTGGCAGCCCCTCGTGAACAGTGGAGCTCAGAGCTTTAAATGGAGAACTTGCTGCTTACTTCTCATTCTGTTGCTCTTAATCCAAAGTGAAGTTGGCACATTAAACCAATCAGCTTCGATGGTCAGGAGAGATGCATAGTCAAAGGTTTTCTGCACATGCTCATTAGCATTTTTCTCTGTGGTTTAAGCCTCAGGTTTCAAATCGACACCTTAAAAGAAAATAAACCTTTAATCTGTCTTCTGGTTTTCATGGTGAACCTTCGCCCAGTTTCAGCGTCTCCTCTGTTTTTGGTCTCCGCCAGCTTCTAATAGAAGTATCAGAGAAGAGCTTTACTTTGAGCACCACATGTGACAAAGCAAATTATCAGACTGTTTATTTTATTATTGCTCGTTAATAAAAGTGTGAGGATGTTATATAATTTCAGCAAAAACTCAGTAAATCTGAAACCTGTTGAAACGAGAGCAGCTTCAGCAGAGACACAAACCCAGAGCTGGCTGCACACCAGCAGCATGCTGGGAGGGGGAATGGGACCAGGCCACAGGGAGGCTGCAGGGTCGATCCAGGATCGTCTCAGTGTGATGAAGTCGTTCGTAAAATGTGAAGATTTTTGGTTTCGCTTTCCTAGAAAAGGCTGTGTGCAGTTTTATTCATGTTCAGGTCTTAAATAAATGTTTTCTGTTTTTCTGAAACCAAAAAAAAAAAATCACTTGAACTCATGTTGGGGGCTTCATGTGTTTGTGTGCTCCTCCCCCTGCGTGACTCTGCACGCCGTGAAGCGCTTCAGCTCCGTGCACGCTCGCGTAATGTTGTCTGCTGCCTGTGCCGGGACAAAGCGTTCCCGCAGGTGCACAGTCGAGGTGTGAAAGGCTCAAATTCAAAGGCTCTGCTGTGATAATCGATCAAGCTGATGGTGGACAGACTGTTTAACGTTTAGGGCCTCGGTATCAGCGACTCGGCTCGAAGGCAGTCGTGGTTTTAGGCTTCTGTGTGGAGGCTGTAAATGTAATAAATCAGTCAGAACGATTGAAAAATAAACGTCGTTCATGTGCATCAGGTGACCTTACTGTGGGAGGACCAGACCCGGCGCCACCTGCTGGCCAGCGCCAGACTCTACTTCCTGCCTGAGGACACGCCGAAGGGCCGGACCAGGGAGCACGGAGAGGTGAGTCACCTCCCTGTCAGTTTGTTTGTGTGAAGTGCAGGTGTATCCCCACAGCGCCGCCACGGCCTGAAGCTACTGATGATGCTTAAGGCTGTGACAGCCGTGTTCTTATTTATGGATTTAAACTTGCATTCCTGCCAACGCCAGCTTTTACTTTCTCATCTGTTTTTGGTCTTTATCAGCTACCGTAGCTCATTTTAATGTGCTTCATCTCTGTGTCCGGCTCCCACCAGACTGTGGAGAACAAAAAATGCCAGTTTTTGTTCTCCACCAGCTTCTAACAGGAACATTTGACCTTAGCTACAAACCAAGTGCTTGCTTATAGACATGTGACGTATAAATTCATATATATACATGAAATTGGTGGAACTGGTGCAAACAGTTCATGCGTTCTTCTTGTCTTGTTTGGACTGTTGCTGTTCCTCTTTTACGCGTCAGCTTCCGATCTCGTATCTTTCCTGTTTCAAAGCCTCTTCATTGGCTTCCTGCTGGCTTCAGAGTCAGTTTTAACCTTCAGCTCTTTCCCCATATAGACGAGTTTTGACCACTCAGTGTATATATATCCACGAAGTCGTGGTTTGATGACCATTAGAATAGTTTCCAGGTTTTTCCAAGGGTAGCTGCCTGGTGCAAACCCAGTCGTTTGGTTCTGTTAGCAGCCTGAAATATGTCAGAAGCTGCTCAGCTCACAAAGGGTTCCTCCTGGTAGGATTTCAGGGGGTGAAGAGTACACCAGAGGATATCTCAGAGCTTTTATTGACTCACTCGTCTAATCGATCCCTTCGGTTTTAAAACACGAGGACTTCGGGCCCTCGAGGTGGTGGCTCACAAACTCTGGGAGGAGTTTTCCTCAGTTATTCTTTGTTTTGGACTCAGAGGTTCGGAGCTGGTCTAAACGGGAGTGCCGAAGCCTTTGGGTAACTATGCGTCCGACCTTGTGGCGTCCGTGTGTCTGATTTATTGTTTTATCTGTTTTTCCTCCGTGGCCTTGTCTGTGAAAGTAGCGTTATGTATCAACTTTCCCTCACGTTTGAATCCTGATGACTTGACAGGAGATATCCACGTGTATACGTCAGGTTTAAAAACACATTTAAGCTCAGCTAAAAACTGCAAATCAACTTTGATCCAAGTCAAAGTCTGAGGATCAGCGTCACGCTTCAAATAAACAGCAGCAGAGAAACAGAAGCTTGTTTCTGACAATTCACCAAAGGGAAAATGTAAAAAGTGCATTCTGGGTAAACTTTGTGTGACAGGCGACTGCTCAGAAAAATTTACCAACATTTTAAAACCAGACTCATCTTCTGGCCCTGATTCCCTCTGGATTGATATCAATGTTTGGATCAATATTTCCCTCACACTCGCTCATGTGAGTCATTTCCAACCCGAACAGGAGATCTAATCTCTCCATTGAGTCCGGGGTCGTTCACCTGGAATAGCTCCCCTAGAACGTGACCACGACACATCCCAGTCAGATACCCGAACCAGCTCGAGTGGCTCATGTCGATGTGACTTAGACTCCAGCAGGGAGTCTTTGCAGAGCCTGCAGTAAACCACCCAAGTTACGTCCCTGACGCTTTTCCACGTCTTCGTACGTTCCCTCTCGTCCCGTATCAAATGCATCTCGTTGAATCCTCACACTGAGGGGATGATCGTTATGCTCTCAAGGATAAATTCAAACACTGCTGTGGAAAAAAGCTGGAAGCGCGCAGGAAGAATCGATGGCACTGAACAGAACAGTCGCAACAGCTGCAGACGGCGTCAACCCGACGTGTAGTTGCATCTCCCGGGAAGTGGACGCCAGCTTATGGCGCCCAGCGACGCGTCAAAGAAAACCTCATTTCCACCGTTTACATCCACAATTTCGTTCTTTCGGCCATGATCTCGTGGTCACAACTGAGGATAGGAAAGCAACGGCTGAGTCGCAGATGTGATGGAAATCTCTGCTGTAACTTTCTGATATAGTCGACTTCCATCCATCGTCCCGCTCCTGGAGGAGCTTTAATTTGAAAATCAGGGGCAGACATCCTGAATCGCTGGAAAATGTGAATTAAAAACAAAACTTTTGCCTCACCATCTTCTACGTTGAGGGCCTGTAACTGCAGATATTTGAAGTATGAAGGTAAAATTGGCTTCATTAAATATTCTAATAATTGCCCTTTAATCTCCATCTTTGGTCTCCATCAGTGTCTCTGCGGAGAAGAATTCCTGAGTGAACGTGCTTCAACAACATCCATTAGTAACCTTGTCGCAGGAACGCTGCCTCCTTCTCTTTTTAATCCAAACACTGCGAGCAGGCTGACCTTCGGACGGCGTCTCCTCGTGCTGATAAAAAAAGTCTTAATGTGACTTTTTTCTTCTCTGCTGCTGAAACAAACGAGCATTCAGGAGCAAACGTTAACGATATTTTCCATCTGCTCTCCGCGGCCCGATATCGTTTCACGATCAGCTTAATGACGCGCTGGTGTCTGAGGGCACGAGTTACATACAAGTGCTGGATTAAAAACGAGCAGATGTCAGAGGAGAGAGAGAGGGTCAGATGTGTTTTTGATTAGCACAGTTCACATGCAGGCTGCAGCTCAGCCTCCACATTATGAAAAGAAACCTCTGGGAATGAGGCTAATGCATTACCCAAATGTAAATCCTGTGACTCGTCTGCAACCAAATTTTCCACATTTTCAGCCGGGATATTCCACCGTAGACGAAGATGTTTGCAGAAAACAGCTTTTTATGGGACCGGCTGCTTTTAAAATGAGAGATTTTTACTTTAACTCGATAAGTTTAATCAGAAAGCTGAATTCTGCTGATGCTGCTCATCTGTCAGGACAGTGTGTGATCATTGTAATAAGAAGGTAGTGAATTATTTTACATTCAGTTTACCAATGTTTTTAAAACTATATGAGGGAAACAAAATCACATCCACACAGCCTGTGGGAGCTACAGCCGACCTCTGACCTAACCACAGCTCTCTAGGCACCTAACCTGAGTTCATTAACCCTTTAAATCCTCAATCATTGCTGTAGGTTTCCTTTTCTCTCCTGAGCCGTACAGAAGATGGTAAACGTGGTCACACGACACCAGCCGGCCGTCAAACACAGTGCGGACACGGTTCTGCGCCAACGTCCTGCCTGTGATTTCTCCACCACAGCCTGCATGAAATTCACCAGTTTGTCTGCAAATACTCGCAACTCACTGAAACTGTGGAAGTGCAGCGCAAACATAAACTGGACGTTGGCCTTCAAAGTAAAAGTTGTCTTACTGCTGCCACCGACACGTTTCACAAAGAAACTTTTATTTTGAAGGTGCAGCATCATCATTTCATTCTCAACCAGTCGGCCGCTGGTTTTCACGTGGTTCCAAACTCGGGTTGGTTTAAAAAAATAGATTTTCCCAATTCAAATAGATTTCAGAATAAAGTGAAATCGATTCATTAAATCCTGAATCCATTTTTAATTATAAATGCATTTTCCCAGAAACGCCAGAATCTCAGGTTAAAGCACGTTTACAGTTTTGCTTCCACCACGATAAACTCACACTCCTGCACAGCTCTCTCTCTCTCTGTACTCAGGGACCAGTATTATGTCTCCCGTTGTGAACAGTGCTGTTGGCCGCTGTGGTTTGTTTTGTTTTTTTAATGACCTCTGAGAAGAAAAAGCCTCATTTCTGCTGTTCAATACCAAAGACATATAACTTTTTAAAATGATGGCAAATTGCAGAACATTGCTCGGCTTCACTTCAGCAGCATCAGGTAATCTTTATATGATGATTTGTGTCTTTCTTGTTTCATGTCTTAGGCTGATGGTATCATGTCTTGTTTTATCCTCAGTTACTTGGACCCGAAGTCGTCTGTGTGACGCTCACACCTCTGATAAGTGTCAGCTTTGTTTTTATACATAGATATAAAATATGCATACGTGCTGATAAATGATCAGAATTATAATATTCTGAAAATTGTCCGAGTCAGAATTGAATCAGATCAATTACAGAGATCTAAATCGACACCCAACCCTGACCAGTCTCCAGGCCTGCGTGACTGAGACGATGATGATGGTTTTATTGTCTCAGCGGTTCCTCGAGTTTCTGACTTTGGGACCTGAGGAGCGTTTGGAGGCGGGCATTGAAGGTTTGTGTCTCAGTGAGTCTTCAGGACTCGTGGTGGTGTTGGACGCAGAAGTGCTGGAGTGACGCTTGCGTGCTGCTTCACGTGTTCATTATCTGTGCAGCCGGTTAGCTGACGTTAGCAGAGCGGCTTTTATCCGCTGAGCGAGTTCTCGTTGAACCAGCTGAGGTGCAGGACAGGACGTGTTGTGAGTTAGATAAGGAAACAGGAAGTGTAACACGGCTCTTACACTACGAAAAATAAATTCCTGCCTCTCAGACTCTCGTCTCCTCTCGCAGGACGAGTGATTTCAGATGTGGAAGCTCGGTGCGTCTTTCAGTCGAGGGTTTTGTTTATTCATGACTCCTGCAGAGCTCCTCCTTTGCGGTGTTAATGAGCTCTCACCTGGCTGCAGCCCAGGGGGCGGGGAGGGGTGCTGGAGTTTTTTAGAGGCGGGTTGGGCTCTTTTGTCTCTGCCTGAAGGACGCAACAAGATCACAGCTGACGAGCCGGGAGGGGAGGAGGCCTCTGCGGCTGCAGACTGGACGATCGGTGACTCGGATGTTTGTGGGCTTCTTTGATTCAGTGAAACTTCAGTGACTTCATATGTAAATGAGCTGCAGTTGGCCTCGTTTGCATAAAGTGCAGCGCATCTGAGAGCCAGATCAGCAGAAACGTGCTGCTTGTTTAATGTTTGATTTGAGGTTAAAATAACATCGCGGGCCTGCTTTTAATTAAGCTTCTGTGTCTCATCCAAACCCAGAGGGACCCGAGTGTTGGCTTGAATTCGCTGCAGTAGCTGATCTCATTACGGTCTTTGCACCACCCGTGTTGTGACCTGATGGCTGCTCTGATCCTGCTGCAGATGTTTACACTTTTGTTCCCTGCTCATTTTTTATTATTTTGTCTCTTTTTCACACAAGCTTTGAGGTTAAAATTGACTCCTTCACAGCTCATCCCTCGGTTTTATTTTGAAAGGCCTGTGAGCCAGCAGCGTTTTTATCAGTGTGTTTAAACTTTTTTAAATTAATTAAAAATACAACCTTAAAAAGCTTGCACTCACCACAACGCCACCCTGTGGTCCAAACTGGTATTGCCTGACAGCGCAGCCCAGCTCCAGTTCGGCTTCAACTGATATCTCCTCAGAGCAGCACATGGGTGACTTTTCTTATTCTCCTGATATCGTCTGTTAATCCTGGAAGATTTAATTACTAATTAATTCCCCTTAAAGCCTTTTTTAAAATCAAAAACAGAGAAAAAATATAAAAAATGTAACAAAGTAAAACTAAAACAGGAATGAACAGACAGTTTGTACAGGAAGTTCAATGTATTGAAGGGACATGAAAAGATGGGCAAAAACCAAATGAGAGCAGATATGAGGTCAGGTCTGGTTGCTTTCTAACCAAGTTTAAGATTATATGCAAAGAGTCTGTTTAATGGGAATAGTGGAAGCTGTGTGTTTTTGTACAGATAGTACCGGACGAGTTAGACCCAGCCGGCTTTAACTGGAGTAGATTCACATCCACTGGTGGACGCTGCCGCTGTGGGGTCATCGTATCGGCTTCTAACACCATTTTAACGGTTTCTCAGTCCGGCAGCTCTGAGATTATCAGATTATTCAGGGGAGACGTTGCAGTTTGAAAAGATGAGATTTTGTCTGAGCGGCGACACCTGTCGTTCAGGAGAAAACCGAAGTGGTACAAAGCTGTGGCAACGTCACCGCTGACGTGCAAAGCCATCAACGGAGTCATCTCACCCTACCCCGCCACCCCCTCTATCACCCCAGCCCTCTGCATCATCACAACATCATGGAGTCTCTGCCTGCTAACATACCTCGTAAAGGTCGTACACCCATCCTTAACCCTTTAAGACCTACCATAGAACCAAGTCCACCAGAGCTTATATTATATTTTTACAGGCTGTGGAGCCATTTTTGGGAGCATTTCAAGTTGACATACATCAGTACAACCATTATAGCCCAGATATTAATAATATGTCTGCATTAAGTGCATAGTAATTACATAAATTGCAAAAAAGTGCAATAAACTACAAAAATTTAAAATCATTTTTGTTTTTTAACATATATTTCTAGTTAGAGAAATTTAAGAGGCTTATCCCTCAAAACTGTAAATACAAAAAAGTTGCACAAAATAGTTTCCCACCACAGGAAATTTATTTTGAGTGTCTTCATAGTTTTATTTTTGAAATACACCAATTTTTATATACTGCAGGAAAAACGAAAATAAATATTATAATGCAAATTTGCAAAAAAGCAGCATATGCATCAAAATAAACTATTTCCATCAGTGCAATATGAGTCCTAAGCATCCCAGAAACCACACAGAAAGTCATAAAGTCAAAGATAACTTTTAAAAACACCAGTATAGGCTCATGAGGCCCTGATGGTAAAAAACTACATTTCCGCAAAAATGGCGCCACTTCCAGTTTCGGGCAGGTCATGGCGGACATGAAAAAGTTTGCGCTGACGTCTATTCAAACGTAGGAAGTGTTATGAACAGCTGATCGGATCGGCAAAGCGTGTTTCTGGAATATTATGTTTTTGTTGCTGCAAGTGCTTTTTATGCAGTTTTTGCAAAGCTATATGTGGAAGGAAACTGTGACCGAGGACAAGCTGATGGCATAAGATGTAAGTACAACTCCTCCGGTTTCATATGCAAAAAAAATTATTGCGCTAGCTCACATGGTTGCAGTGCTACCAGGATTTAAAAATAGTTATGCAAAACAGAGCGTGCTGCTCTGACCGGTTTTAAAGGGTTAAAGCAGCCCTCTCCATTTATCTGAGGTAAAAACAAACAAACTGTAGTTCCTCTAACGTCCACTTGAGGCTCCAGCGGTGAGTCCGTCCTCACAGGCTCAAACTTTAAAACGTCCAAATTTTCAGCAGAAATAAACACGTTGACAGCCTGCTACGAAAACCAGATTCTGCGCCTTCGTATCAACCACACCGCGCTGAATTTTTATCTAACGCCAACTGTGAATGTTTAATTTAAGCTTAACATTTGCATTGTTATGTGTGATGGTGAATAATTGGCCCACAAAGATGTGAAACTCGGCTTTTTATCAAACAGGACACACCGGATGTTTCTGTGACCGTGTCGTCAAAGGCAACGTGATGCCAACAAAAGTATAACTGTTCTCTTTACATTAAACAAACTCAGTGAAAAGCTTTAAACGTAGCTCCAGCAGTGTGTTATTCACCAAAACATGAAAACATCTGAGTCCTGCACGGACGTCTGCCCGCCGTAGTAAACTTCCTCTTTCATTTTCAGGTGTTGCGTCACTTTGACTTACACATCATCACTTGTCTCTGAGCAGCAACTCTAAATGTCGAGACGAACATGAGAAGCTGACCTGTGGCAGAGCCAGAGGGCCTGCGGTTAAAACTTCAGCAGCGTCAAACTATCAACGACGCTTTAATGGAGACGGGCGCTAACAAACACGAGACGGAAAAGTGGATCTCAGCTCAGGAAAGGCGGTGCTGCCCGTCACGAGTTGGTGTCAGAAATCTTATGAAGCTTAGTGAAGGGCCGACCCTCGAGCATCAGTCGTGTTAAAGCGGCGCCTCAAACACCTTTTTAAACATCTAATCATCTTTTTTTACTGGAGAGAATCATTTTGAAGGGTTTCTCCTTTTTAGTTCAAACTGGTTCATTTATTAGAAACTCTGCTTTAAATCTTTAAGCCGACTCCGTCTTATCTCCCTCGCTCTCCTCACGTAAAAGTCAAGACTCCAGCGACAAACCAGTCGAGGCGTTTTCTTCTATTTGCACACGTCAGCGCTCTGTTTGCCTCCATGTTTGAACACAAATAGGCAGGTGATCGTTTGACAGGTGCTGTAGAGCAATGTTTAAAGCAGCACTTTAATCAAACTGATGGGGTTTGTTTTTCTCACGCTCACCTTCTGCTCTTAAAGTGATGCTCAATCCAAGTTTGGTGCCTTCAGAGTACAGTGGCTCGATGTCAGCCTGTCGAGCGTTAAATGGTTTGAAGCAGACGATAACTTCAGCGCTCAATCTTCTGTTTGTGTCTGATCAGGATGAAGTTCTGGCGGTGTCCAGGAAGATGGTGGTGCGGGTGGAGGACCTGGTGCAATGGTCGTGTGCGCAGCCGGCAGGTTGGAGCAGCAGCCTGAAGGCGTTGGTGTGCGGGACCAACGGCCTCCACAAACCTCCGCAGAGCGGCGACGGCAGCAACGGCACGACGGACAAAAGCAGCGAGCCGCTCAAAGACAAAACAGAGAGTAAGAAACTCAGACTCTCTGCAGATGTTTGCAGATGTGAACCAGAGCCAGTTTGTCGGTGTGGAAATGCTGCCGGTCACACTCCTGTACATGTTCCAGCCTCCCTGTTAGAGCTACTTTTATTTTGAAAGGTCAGCAGTGAGGCAGCTAAAGCAGCATTAAAAGAACAGAATCATTGAAATTATGGTTAATCTGATGGATTCAGTGCTGTGGTTATTTAGACGTACACAGAGAGAAGGCATAAAACTATAAATTAGCCCAAAATAATCTAAACATTTTATCCTGATTAGCCTGCATGTGTTTTGAAAACTCTTGGGTCTCTATCCTGGATCATCTTCCTGTGTATTTCCTGTATCCAGAGGAGTTCCTCAGGGCTTCACAGTGGGACCACTGCACTTCCTCATAAAGAACTGGCCACCCACCCAGAGATCATTGTATTTGTGTTTTTGTGCATATAAACATGTTTTCCCGATTTTAGAAACCTTTATCAGTCCTTATTCTGAATTTGATCAAATTTCACTTTCCAGCTTGCTGAGCAGAGCGAACAGGATGTTCAGTGCTCTTTACTTCCTGTACCCAGAGGAGTTCCTCATGGCTCCACACTTGGACCGCTGCTGTTTTCCGTGAACACGAGTAATTTTATCATTATAAAGATCATCTGTGTGATGTTATACAGATGGCTGTCAATGCCTGGTTATGCTGGAGGTTTCTTCCTGTTAAAAGGAGTTTTTCCTTCCCACTGTCGCCAAGAGTTTGTTCATAGTCTGATTGGTTTTGTAGTATTTTAGGGTCTTTACCTCACAGTATAAAGCACCTTGAGGCAGCTGTTATTGTGATTTTGTGCTATAAAA
Organism: Neolamprologus brichardi; assembly: GCF_056152115.1. Taxonomy (NCBI): domain Eukaryota; kingdom Metazoa; phylum Chordata; class Actinopteri; order Cichliformes; family Cichlidae; genus Neolamprologus; species Neolamprologus brichardi. Next base: position 32,583,109 of record NC_142113.1, on the reverse strand, counting down.
TTTAACTGAATATGTTGTGACCAGTTTTTATGCAGACACGTCTTTTGCTTATTAAAGATGTTCTGAGGTAAATATTGATTAAATACTTCTCTGGGTGCTGTGGTTGGACCCGGACTTGATGCCTGAACATGATGGCGATGGCGTCACGATGGCGTCACGATGGCGATGGCGTCACGATGGCGATGGCGTCACGATGGCGATGGCGTCACGATGGCATCATGATAGCATCACGATGGCATCATGATGGCATCACGATGGCGATGGCATCACGATGGCGATGGCATCACGATGGCATCACGATGGCAATGGCATCACGATGGCGATGGCATCACGATGGCATCACGATGGCGATGGCATCACGATGGCGATGGCATCATGATGGCGATGGCATCACGATGGCGATGGCAACATGATGGCGATGGCATCACGATGGCATGGCGATGGCATCACGATGGCGATGGCATCACGATGGCATGGCGATGGCATTACGATGGCATCACGATGGCGATGGCATCACGATGGCATCACGATGGCGATGGCATCACGATGGCAATGGCATGGCCGATGGTGATGGCGATGGCGTCACGATGGCGATGGCGATGGCGTCACGATGGCGCGCACTAATATCCACTGTGGCCTAAATGTGCTCTGGTACTTGAACTCCGGTGGTTCGGGTGAAGAAATCGGCAGCTTATTTCTTTAAACTTACACTTGAAAGTTTTGTGGTTAAAATAAAACGAATATTTGCTCTGAAATGAAAAAGTAACAGATTACTGTTTAAGAAAAAAGGATGGAGGGAGGTCACACACATGCTCACACGTTCTAAACTGAAGAACGATTACAGGCGTCTGTAGCAGGGAAACGTTGGTGACGTCGGTACTTTCATGGCGCCAAAAAAACGCCAAATGTAAATCTCGATTCTGTGTCCAGGTGAGGAAACTCGTAGCAAGTTTAATACCTGTGCTGTGGAAAGAGAGTGCACGTTTCCCACTGATGGGATTTTAACCATGAGTCTCAGCCTGGGTGGGTTCTTGTTTATCTCTGTGCATACATGTTTAATAAAACCATAATCAGCGTGTCAGAGTGGGTTAAAGGGTTTTGCAGAACGAGCTGGTTTATGTGGAGCGAAGCTGCTTCTTTATCTTTCATTGTTTTTCTGTTCTGTGTCGGCTGCGCTGCAGGTCAGCTCACTGAAAAGGAGGTTTTTAATCCAGAGTCCTGAGAAAGGAAGCAGGACGCTGTTTGCATGTTTATGAATGCTGCCGACTACCTGCAGCACAGTTGAGCCTTCTTTGTAATTTCAGAGGTTTCCCAAACAAATCGGATGTATTTGAGGGTGACGGCTACAGAAACGTCAAATTAAACATCTCAAAAGTGCCGCCCGGTGTTTGCAAACACCGCCGGCGCCTGCACAGCGGTAATCAGTAACCGGGATACTCGTGTTTGTCGTGTATACAGAGACGTTCAGAGCCCGGAGACAAATCCGGGGCCTGACGGAAAGTGGGAAGCGCTGTGTTTGCAGAGCATAACGGAGCGAACGAGTTAAAGCCACCGAAACAAAAATAACCCCACCTGTGTCTCCTCCCCTCAGACGGCCCGGCGGAGCACCACGCTGTCAAAGTCATCAGCTACCCCCAGTACTGCCGCTTCCGCTCGCTGCAGCGGCGCATCCAGGACGGAGCGAGGGGGTCTGCCCTGCAGGACCCCCACCTGCTGGCGCTGGGAGGCATCAAGGTGACGCCCAACACCCGAGTCATGTACTGCAGGGACACCTTCAACCACCCGACGCTGGAGAGCAGCTCCGGCTTCTCCTGGCAGTTCAGTGAGTGTCAAATGTTGATGATTAAAATGTGCTGACAGCGTTTGTGTGCGATGAGTTTAAATCATCAAAATAAGAAGCATCACGTTCTGGATTACTGTTTAATCTTTATGGGCTCAAGTTGTGGTCGTAAATATTTTGTACTTGTAAATCAGGATTTGTGTGTGGACCAAAACATTACGTATCAAACTCTGCACTCAAGTTTCAAGTACGAATTTTGACCCTATTTTTCTTTCTTTCATCTGATTGGCCACCATGTCAATCACAAATTTGACAATCCAATCAGAGAACAGGTGGGTGCTATATGGAGCTTCAGGTCCTGAGGGAATAAAAGCCCTTTTACATGCCGGCCCAGCGTTTTCCTTCATCACCACGAATGAAAACAGTCTGTGGTCGTCTCAGTTTGGTGATTTTTGTGTCACAGGTTTACCTGCAGGGACCTCCAGAGACACAGTCTTCATTGGTGGGGATGGTTACAAAGCTTTCTTCGTTATGAATTAGCGATACATGTTTTTATTGAACATTTGAAGATAAAAAAAACAAACTCTTGTAGACGACATGAAGTCAGAGATAGAAACGACAAGGAGCAGGTGCATCTAGTGCAGGTAGAGCTGCTGCACACAAAGCTCAGCAGCCAGCGCAACAAATTCTGGATCCTTAGCTTTTAGTTAGCAGTTAGCATTAGCAGCACATGCTGCGTCCGATGTGAAAGGACCTTTATGCTGCACAGCCATGGTCCCGGGTCAGCCCTGACTTTGTGTTAAAATAATCCTAAAGTAATAATGGTGTTTCTAACCACTGATATAGCACAACTTTATCCTTTCAACAGCTGCTGACAATTAGAGGACCTAGCTGCTGTCGGATATTTACACAGAGATCCTCCAGCTTCAAACTGTATCACCCTTCAAGGACCTGCAGTTCAAAAAAGCACCCCTCAAACAGCCAAACCCATCTGTTCTCTGATTGGACAGTTAAATTTGTGATTGACATGACATTGACCAATCAGATGAAAGGAAGAAAAATAGGGTCAAAATTCGTACTTGTAACTTGAAACTTGAGTGCAGAGTTTCACACGTGTTTTTTGGTCCACATACAAAAAACAGATTTACAAGTACAAAATATTTTTGACCACAATTTGAGCCCATAAATCTTTTCTGCTGCTGAAAGGCGACGTTTGTGTGTAAGATGAAACATATAACTTGGTTTTGAAAGCCCTTTGACCTGAAAGCATCACTTCCTTCCTCAGTACAGCTTCCTGTTTTCCTGTGAAACGCTGCCCCCTGCTGGACAGTCCTGAGCTTTTCCTCTGGTGTCTGCAGGCTGGTTATAAAAGCCTGTAGTGAGATGTTTTCAGGTTATTTGAAGGTTGGATAAACTCGTCCACATCAGTGCTTTAGAAAAAGAACAACACGCTTACTGAGCAGATCAGGCTTCAAATCAACCTGTTAGATTATCCACTGATGAGGGAGAGGGGACGACCTCGGAGAAGGAGGACATGCAGAGGGTGGTGTGACGGAGGAGGACGGGGTGAGGTGGAGGCAGATGACCTGCTGTGGTGAAGAAGCAGCTCGAGTGCTCATCGCTGCTTCCTGCTGAAGATCAGCTGATCCTTTTTTCTTCTGTTTCCCGCCGTCACGCAGACTTTTTAAATTTTACTCTAATGATCGTATCGTACGTCTCCATGTCCTCAACGGGAGCGCCGCGCTGAACGAAACGTGCTCACACGTATGATTATCCACATCTTTTGTCTTTTCAAAAACATTTTTATTATGAATCCGTTCTCATGACGATCAGTTAAACCACACGAAACACCAAAACCTGCGTCTGCGATGAAATTCTTTGTGTTGTTTCGCCGCTAAATCAGGACAAAACCGCCGCAGAAATTACGCCTGACACTGTCTGCATTTTCAATCATCGCCAAGGCTGCGGCTGGAAGTTAAAACCAGCCTCCTCGTGTGTCTGACATGTTTGTCTGCTCGACTTTTGTAAAATCAGATCATCTGCTGTCGCCCTGCACTCGGAGCTAAATGAATAAATCCCGTGTCCGTCTTAGACTGGATAACCTCCGTCATGTGACCCCTTTAGACCACCGCCCACAGCAGAGCACTGCACCTGAGCCATGTGCTGTTATTTAGTTCTGATTTTTAGTTTGTAAATGCGTCACAAAGATCGCCTCAAACAAACACAGGAAGGCCTCCGGAGATGTTTTTAATTTACGCCTTTATTTTATTTTTCCTGCAGGATGTCCTTCTCTCAGTCTGCGAGGACGACCTCGTAAGAGGAGAGGCCGCGACAGCAAAGACTCGCCAAACTCCAGCCAGTCGGAGTCGTGGATCGAGAGGATGAAGGTGCGTGTGGCGATCATCTGCTTCAGGCTTCAGATCCTCCTGTAATACAAACTCTGCTGAAAGTGAAATCAAATCCTTTCAGGAAGTAGATCTGGTACCACAGCGCTGTGAGACTGGAGTAAAACATGAACTCTCTGAGTTATTAGACGCTCAGAGCTCTGCTGTGAGGCAGGTCTGGGCAGTTTCAGCTGCTTTGTTTCAGCGCACGTGTGCACCCAGTCGCTTTGTCAGTGCTTTGAATGCATTCGTGCCCCCACGCAGAGGTCTGCTGTTCATTTAAGAAAAGCACGAGCCTCACATAAGGAAGTGGATCCTCGAGTCTCTGAGCGCTGCTGGATTATAATCCTTAAACTGCTCCGAGGTTTGACCTGCGAGGCTCCTCACAGCGCCCTCTAGTGGCCGACGTGCTGCAGACGCGAACATGTGAGCCTCGCAGCAAATAAAGGCGTTTAATAGATTCAGTTTCTGACCGCCAAAATAAAGGCACAGAGCAGTTTTAATGTGACGAGTAAAACAACAGGAAGTGCTGAGGCGTGCAATGATGACCTCACTGCGTGTTTCCCCCTCAGGAGAACGTGATGGGCAGCGTGGAGGTTGGCTGCGACGGCGGCTGGCTCCCTCACCCCGAGGAGCAGCTGTTCCTCGATCAGCTGTTCGCCTTCATGGACCGCCACGGATCGCCGATCCACAAAGTGCCGAACCTGGGCTTCAAGAAGAGTGAGTCCTCCACGCCGCCGCTTCTTCTTCTGCGCTCTACAGAACGCTCCTTTTCTTTCTTTCCTTTCCTTCATCCCTCCTTCATGACCTTTCACTCTTTCCTTCCTTCCTTCCTCCATCCTTTCTTCTTTCTTCCATCCTTTCTTCCTTCCTTCTGTTATCCCCCCTTCCTTCCTTCCTTCTTCCATCCTTTCTTCCTTCTTCCATCCTTTCTTCCTTCCTTCCTTCTGTTATCCCCCCTTCCTTCCTTCTTCCATCCTTCCTTCCTTCTTCCATCCTTTCTTCCTTCCTTCCTTCCTTTCTTTTCCATTCATCCTTTCGTCCTTCCTTTCTTCTGTTATCCCCTCTTCCTTTCTTTCTTCCTTCCTTCCTTCCTTCCTTCCTTCCTTCATCCATCCTTGCCTTCCTTCCTTCCTTCTGTTATCCCCTCTTCCTTCCATCCTTCCTTCCTACCTCCCTAACTCCCTCTCTCTCTCTCATCCCCTTTTTCTTTCACTCTTTCCTTCCTTCTTCCATCCTTTCTTCATTCCTTCCTTCCTTCTTTCTTCCATCCTTTCTTCCTTCCTTTCTTCTGTTATCCCCTCTTCCTTCCCTTCTTCCTTCCTTCCTTTCTTTCTTCCTTCCTTCCTTCCTTCATCCATCCTTGCCTTCCTTCCTTCCTTTCTTCTGTTATCCCCTCTTCCTTCCATCCTTCCTTCCTTCCTCCCTCCCGCCCTCCCTGTCTCTCTCTCATCCCCATTTTCTTTCACTCTTTCCTTACATCCATCCTTCCTTCCTTCCTTCCTTCCTTCCAGAGACAGACGAGCTCTGACTGCGTGTTAAATAAAGTTTTGTGGTGTTGAATGAAGGTTGGGTGCCGTGTCAGAGGTAAACACATGACTGCTGAGCTTCATCGGGACTCCATGTTTGATCTGTGGGGGGGTTGAAACCACGTTCGTGTAGTGAGGACCTTCCTGCCTCTGCTGTGTCCTCACCGCCTGCTTTAAATGTTTTTGTGTCTCCTTTGCATGTCTGATGTTTCGCCGCCGTCCTCAGTCGACCTCTTCCTCATGTACTCTGTGGTCAAACGGCTCGGGGGCTACAAAAAGGTGAGTCACCTCAGTTTATTTCAGTTTCTCTAAAATAGTAAGAGCTGCTGATTTGCTGCACGACTCTGTTATTAAAAACTTTTCAGGTTTTCTGTGACGAAGGTTTAAATAAAGTTTGAACATGTTTCAGCTCAGAGTTTGTTTCACGTGAGATTAAATCGAACCTGTGAGGCACGTCTGAGTGTGACTGTGTGTTTGGTTTAATCCAGGAGGATGAGGTCAGATTATAAATCAGCCTGCAGGGATTTATTTTAAAGTGAAATCATGAAGTTTTTGTGCTAATCCTCGTTAGCTCTGTCTCCGTCCCTGCTGAGAAAACTGCAAACGCTGATTTGAGTCTGCTGACAGCAGGCCGCTCGCTCGAGGCGTTTCGTAGCTCATTTAGATGACGCGCATGCGTCCTGGGACTCGAGGCCGAGCGGTCTTTCCTGTCCGACCGCTTTAAATTCCCCTGTGGGGTGGATGCGCTGACGGTGCTTCATGGTGTAAATTGATCAGACGGTTTCTGCGGCCGCTCCCTCAATAAAGTGAAACTGAAACCGGCGACGCCGAACGTGTTTGCAGCCAAACTAAAACGTTATCGTCCACATTTAAACCTGAAGAGTTGAAACATGCAGTAACTGCCAGACTGGAGTTTTTATTGTAAATATAATTAAATATTCATTTGCACAGATGAGTTTTCATTTGTCTCACAGTGTCGTCACACGTCTGCACGTCAGGATTAACACACAGACGATGGAGAAAAATAAAAACTGATCCACTGATTGACTTTGTCCTCATGTTTGCGTCTGTTTGGCCTCGTCTCCATTGGTCGCAGAGACGTCACCTTTTTGTCACGCTGCTGTTTTTAACACAAACGTGGAGATTAATGAAGCGTCTGAAGCTCTGAAGTGCCAGAGCTCAAGATCAGGATCAGATCATCTCTGCAGATATATCATCAGTTTTTATTCGTCTAAAATTATCACCAAAAAAAAGTGCATTGATTTTTATAATTAACACGTTATGGCGCTGCATGTCTGTGGAAGAGAGCCGGAGATTAATAATAACAATGATTACATGCAGAGAGGTGTAGAAACACACAGTGACCGCAGAAGAAACACCCAGTGCATCATGGGAATCCCCAGCAGCCTATTGCAGCATAACTAAGGGAGGGTTCAGGGTCACCTGGTCCAGCCCTAACTATATGCTTTAGCAAAAAGGAAAGTTTGAAGCCTAATCTTGAAAGTAGAGATAGTGTCTGTCTCCTGAATCCAAACTGGAAGCTGGTTCCACAGAAGAGTCTTTGTAGATGAAACCACTGCCAACAAAATTAAAAGTATAAATCAGTCGTCACACTTTCCAAATGGTTGATGTAGTTACACGTGTCTAAACAGTAGGGGGAACTAAAACTGATGTAAACCAGGATTTAGGTCAAGTTTTCCTCTCAAAGTCGACTCTGATACTTCGACTCTGAGGAGTCGGAGGCGGCTCGACCTCTTCCAGGATCAAAAGGCAGCTGATGGAGATGCCCAGCTATTCAGCCTGCAGTGGGGTGAAGACCTTAGAGTTGGTGCATGGTCTCCACTGCAGGCTGAATACCTGGGTCTCCAGTTAAACTATCATGATCCGGTCACCACAGTCCGTTGAGGGTTACTCCTCGTTATCTGACTTTCTGCTTGTTTTCGTGCGGCAGGTGACGACAGACCGTCTGTGGAAAGTGGTTTACAACGAGCTGGGCGGATGCCCCGGCAGCACCAGCGCTGCGACCTGCACCAGGAGACACTACGAGAGGTGAGACAGACATCATCTGTGACTGCGCTCACCGAGCGTTTCAGACCGTTTTACACTCAAACGTGAGCAAAGGGAAGTGACGAGGGTCTGGAAGCAGAGAGGAAAACCAGCCAGAGGGTTTCGTACCTTCATCCAGCAGGTCAGAGGTCAGCGCTGGATGAAGCGGTCATGAGTGTTAGAGAGCAGGAAAGCTCCCTGTACCTGAGTAGACCATGGCTCTTTAATATCCTGACAGATGTAGTGGAAGTACTGACAACTAAACCCTTGACCTTTGACCTGTAACTAAAAGGGTCCACATGCTAAAGTTCAGGTTTCTGTGTCTCAGGCTGATGCTTCCTTATGAAGAACACCTCAGAGCGGGAGGAGCAGAGTTTAAAGTCCCAGAATCCCCGGTGGTGCCGAAGCCCAGAGGCATCAGAGGCAGGAGACCGCATCCCAGAGGCAAAAAGCCGGGACCCAGACCCCGGGAGAGGAAGGTGGCCACGCCCCCTGCTGCTGCCACCATACGTGATGACGTGAGTTTACAGCTTTGTTTTCATCTGTTACTAACTCTGCTGAACGCTGATGCTCCGTAACAGATGGTCGGGTGATGCTGCGATGGGGGGACGCTGACGGTGCCGCCTCGGGGCGGGCGGTAGAAACGGTATAAATTTATACCACTCTACCGCGATAGCGCGTGTTGATGGTGTCATCAAGCTGCGCCTGTGTTGGTCGAAAGCATCGCAGCTGCAAATTATGGCGGCAGTCACAGCAAAGAGATGAAGCACTTTTGGAACATGGGGAAAGTCAAAAACTGCGCTTCCTTCACTTCTGTACCGTTGATGCATTAATGCTGAATTCTCTGCAGCTGCTCTGTTCCCATGTTGTTGCAGCATATTAATGACTAACCTTTCATCGAGTGGAAAAAAGTTGGCGTTCATCCTGCAGCTTCACTGTTTATGCTATGCTAACATAGCTGTGTTGCTAGCACGTAGCACATCATTATATACCAGCTAGCCCGACTTCAGTAACCCTGCAAACGTCACTGCTTTGATTGGCTTAGTCGTTTCACCTGCAGCCTCTCTTGCCTCTGAACAGGTCCCAAACCCGAACGGCACCATGGTGGCAAAGAGAGGCAGAGGCCGGCCGCCGGGCACGCGAAACAAGGCCACGGTGCTCGCTCAGGCAAAGCTGCTGGCACTGCAGCAGGCGAAGGTCAAAGGCAGCGCGGTGGAGATGACGCAGCAACAGCTTCCAGCCGTGGGCCGCGGAGGAACTGCTGCCAGCATGCACAGGGTAACGACCACGAAACACTCGTACACGCCTCTGAGGTTTGATTCGACTGCGTGTGATTCATTTCCTTCTCTGCTCCCTGCAGCCGGCCATCCTGCCCATCACCATGCCCCTCACCCCGGACCTCGCCCCCCTCGCCGGCCCCTTCATCTCTTTCCAGCCCAAACCGAAGGAGGTGAAGACGGAGCGAGGGGAGTCTGTGGTTCCCGCCACGGGCGTGCTCCTCTCCGCGCTGCCGCGCCACTTCATCGGCAGCTCTCTGAGCGGCTTCAGCCCCATCAAAGGCTTGTGTCCTTCGGACGTGTTCAGGAGCCGGCTGGGCCTGCAGAGGCCCGAGAGCCCCGCCCTGACGCCCCAGGACCCGAGCCAGCACCATCCCACCATCTACGCCCCCCAGCCGAAGAGCGGGAGCCCAGACACCCCGCACCCGAGCGGGGAGCAGCCACAGCCCCACCCCCTCCAGCAGCACCACACCCATTGCTCAGGGTGTAACATGGACGAGGGGGGGCCGCGAGGAGGCGGGCGAGAGGCTAGAACCCGGCCCCCCATGCCCCCCCTCCGAGTCCTTCCCGTGAACCTCGACTGCAGCGTTCAGGTGTGTCAGCTGATGAGGACTCGTTGCTTGGGCCCGTCCCAGCTGCAGATGTTCACGCGCTGCCTGTCCGAGGCGCTCTCCCAGGACCTGAACGCCAAGCCCGCCCCTCCCCCCGAGCAGGCGCTGCCCCTCAACCTCAGCAAACGGTTCACGCCGAAGAGACCCGCCGCGGAAGGGCCGGAGCCGAGCCGGGCCGTCGTCAACGGGAACGCCGACCAGCTGCCGGCCAAGAGAGCGAGGACCGGCTTCACAGAGCCAGCTGAGGAAACGCGCTCCAGCTCCGCAGGAAGTGCAGCAGGAGGCGCGGCGGCGGTGGGAGGAGGAGGGCAGGTAGAGGTGGAGATGAAGAACCAGGATGAACCCGCAGATCTGAGCTCGCCCAGCAGGATCAGGGCCTTCCTGCTCGGCCTGCCGCCCTTCAAAGTCAAACTGGAGGAGGATCTGAACAGCGTGCGGTTCGGGAAGTTCGTCCCTAAAGTCGAGAGCGGAGAGGATCCGCTAAAAGATGTGAAGAAGGAGGATGAGGAGGAGGTGGCAGTAGAAAAGATGGCGATGGAAGGGAGAGACTGCGGCGACTGCTCCAGCCGCGGCGCCGCCAATGCTGACACGCAGTGTTTTTAACCCCCGCCGCTCTGATTTGTTGGAAGATCATGTCAGCGCCTGAACCCACGGGAGCGCCGAGCTTTCGTTTCTCCATCTTCACCGTTTTAGTTTTTTTCCACTCACGTCGTCGGACGAACTCTGCGGAGGAACGGCGGCTCATGACAATCACGCATCTCACCGGAGACGAGACTCGGACACGCACTGCCATAACCTCCATAACACTACGATTAACTCCGCCGCCACAAAGTCAGACTCAGTGTCCATCTATGGGTGATGCTATGCATCGGGACTTCATTAACTAGCATTAAGAGTGTACTGTAGTTTGTAGCTTTGAAATCGTTCTCTACGTCTGTAGAGACAGAGTTATTTTCTGATAAGGTGTTTAGATGTTACGTGAGCAAAAGAAAAAAGAAGCAGCTCCTCTCAGTCTTCACGTTATAGCTCGTTAAGTGAAGCGTTTATAGTCCTGTTCGTTAGCTCTAATGATGTAAACTTTCTCACACACGTGCCTTAAACCGGCGAGCTGCTTCGTCGCCGGCTTCAAACACATTCTCTTAAAGAGATACCTTGATGTTGGACCTGCTTCCCTCAGCTCTCTTGTAGAGCTGCTTCCAGGCCTGAGAAAAAATGGCGTTTCAATGTTTCTCAGAGTTCGTCAAGCTCGTAACGACTGCGCGGACCCTCCACCTCATTGGTTTCCTTATAAAACCCTCAGCAGCTACGATGGCGCCCTCATCACTACCAGCCTTCACGTTAGAGCTCGTACCAAACTCGTAGCCCAAGCATTCAGACTACCTCAGGTTCTTTTATAGTTTCTCGCCTGCTTCATATGTTCAAGGGGAGCATCCCAGCATGCATTAGGGTAGGAGGCCAGTCCATAAACGCACATACATGGATGCCAAGCATGTGGAGTTAAACCGTTAAAACACGCCTTCTCCCCAACTCCTACAAACTGGATTTGTTAGGAACTACTTTTAGTGGCGGATTGATCCGTATATAGGGGTGTTTAGGGCAGCGTGATATTGACACCTGCACTTTCTGAAACATTGACTGAGGTGAGATCAGAAAGTTCCAGCACAGCTGCTCGGGAGACGGGCACCAGCTGACCTCCAGCGTTGATTTCTCAAAGTGGACAAAGTCAGACGGAGGGATCTGAGGGAGGGGTTCAGGAGGTGAGCAAAGATTATGAATCACCTGGTGCAGGGGAGGGATAAATTCACGGTTTGCAACTTGATGAATGTGGAGAACCTGACGGACTTCACCTGCTGAGCCTCTCAGGAAGTCTGGAGTCTTCGTCTGGTTCGTAGAGCGAACGCTCGCCATCCGTGATGGTCAGAGCGACTCCGTAGCTCCAAGCTCTTTAATGTGAAACCAGGTTTCCGGTCCTTTGACGGGCCAGTATCTGGGACTTTCTGATCACCTCGAGCGCTCGAGTCGTCTCCACCCCGACCTCGTTACATCTCGTTGTGAGAGCGGCTCTCTCCTTTGCACCGCTCTCCGATACGACAGTCGTGGACTTTAAGCGTCGGACCTGTTAGTTCGGTTTCTGTTCGATTCAGTCGTGTTTAGGAAAAAGCTCCACCAAAGACTGCGAAACGGATCCTTCATCACTTCATCATCATCATCCTGTCATTTAAAGCGCTACATAAAACCCAAGCATCAAGGTATCCCTTTAAGTCGCCTTTTCTTGTTTGTTTTCTGCCACAGACGTTGGTTCAGATTTGCACACCTACTGTACACACTCGCTTTTCCTCGTTTCCTTCCTTCCCAAGTAGTCGAATCAACTACGACACCGAAATTAAGTGGTGCTGTTTGCTTAGTTTTGTTGCCATATTATTGTTGTTATTGTTGTTGTTGTTCATTTCATCGCCATCACGCGTCGAGAGGTAGCCGACCTAATTTTCCTGAGAATTTTAAGAAAGTCTATTTTAATTAAAAGAAACCGTCGGCTTGTTTATGAAAATATGTGCAGGATCTTTTTCCTCCTGATTTATTCGACTGTTGGCTTCACGTGAGGCAAATGAGTACGCGAGTAGAGATGTACACACTCAGTCGGTCGTAGCTGGGCAGACGCACCAAAGTACTCGACCGGGACTTTTCCGTAACCTCTGTCGGAGTTTTAGGACTTCAGGATTTTCTTCTTCACTCGTGGGGAAAATGAGCAGTAACCAGGAGACGATGGTGAATAACACAAAGTCATATTCCCCTTCATGCAGTAACAACAGTGAGAACAGGGTAACTACTGTACATAATGGCTCTGCTACTTCCTGTCACCTTTATTTATTGCAGGTGAGGCGCTTCAGAGGGAACGAGTTCATACAACCTCCAAACGTTTCCAAAAAACGCACGTTCTCTCGGTTTTATCGTCCTGCAGACGCGGCGAGTCTTTTCAGGCTTTACACTCGATTTTACACAAGAAACGTGACAGAAGTGGTCGTGTGAAAGTTTCCACCTGCACCTTTAGCTTTTGGCGAGCTGTACCGCTTACTTTAACGCACAACGACGACGTTATCAAAGGGGGACCGATTCTGCTCATTTCCAGCTCTTTATTTTTATTCTTCAACTCAACCAGAGCAGCTTTGCATGACTCATAGCTCAAAATAATCCTTCTTTTTATTAAACTGGGCTTTAACTTTATCGTATGTCTAAAACAAGCTGTTTTAGCTCCAGTGTCTTTAAGGAAACCCTCCTGAAAAGCTCCTCCTGAGGGGCAGCAGCCAGTAAAGCCTACAGTAGAGGGGCATGTGTGCAGATGACCCCTTAAAAGCACCCCAGGAGTAACCGATGAAGACGAGGTCACATTTCAAAATGACTGGGTTTGCATCAAATGTTAGCGAGGGTGGTCTTTGCATGTTCAGATATTCTTGGAAGAACCCGCAAGTCTTTATCGATTAATACTGAGGTGCTAGAACGTGTCACTAAGGGTACCTTCGCTGCCAAAAAGCAGGTGTTTGAAGCGCAGTTAACTTCACAAAACGTTCTTCTTCTTCACAAAATCGCTTTACTCGCCATTATGTCATCCTGACCTTTGAATCGACTCGTCTTCCTCTGTCGTAGGACCTCGTTCACTTTGATTCACCTCAGCTTCTCGCTGGGCGCCTCCCAGTCAAACCATAACTCCACTGGACCAGTTTTCTCTTTAATCTCTTAAATCTGTTTTTATTTTTAGCTGCATTTATTGTTGACGAGTCAAAGTCGGGTGAAGGGAGGTCTTCTAGTTTAGAGCTGGAGAATCAGGTGAACCCAGTGTGAGACCAGGTTTTCTCCTGGTTATTTAAACTGAGTTTGTTAAAGTTTCTTTAGGTATAATTTCAGTTTTTTTCTTTTCCCATTTGATCTTAAATTTTCCAATGTTTACATTTTGTTATGCATGTTCAGCAGATCTTATATCCAGTGTTTTGCACACTACTCCAGCATCAAGACTCAAGCGGCACTGCTCATTTCTGTAAAGTTCTTCAAATTTAAGTGCCTGATACTTTGGATTGGAGTGAGCTCATTGGCCTTCACAACGTTGACTTGAACAACGGCTCCTGCAGTCGGATGGCGTTTCTTTGACCTGTTGCGTGAAACGAGTTGGAGGCAGGACGCTCGCTCAGCTCCGTCTGTCGGAGCAAACTGGACCTAACGAGGACGCCGAGTAGCCGGACGGACATTCATGAAGAAAAATGATCAAATCTTTTTTAAAAGGTGCTGCACGCCACATTTTAACATCTGAAGTTGCTGCATCAATGTGACTGTTAGAAAGAGAGAAAGCTTTCCTCTGGCTTCTATATCAGTGTCAAAAAATTAGCTACATGTCAGATGCTCCTAAACTATTTTAATCAATTCTGTATTTTTGAATAAATATTGAATGTTTGGCCGAATAAAGTGTTTCAAAAAAATATTAGAAATTTTTTAAACGGAGTTAGAATTCAGCAGATTTTAAAAAAAAAAAACTGGGACGTTGTTGTTTCTACTTATGTGATTTTCTTTATTTCCTGCTGCACATCTGCTCCAGGTTCAAATGTTGGTCTACGTTCGAGTCCTCCTGGCTCTGTATGACATCACAGAGAGGGGATGGTCCTCTTTGGCAGAGAGATTAAATGTTTCCAGGTGTTAAAAATGCTGCTTGTGGCACCTTTAAAAACTCTTGGATGTTACACACTGACGAATGTCTCACTCACATCTGCCTGTGATCTCATTTTTAAATCACCTGACACGTTTTTGTTTTCATGATTTTTGTCCCGTTTTGTTTTTGTTTGTTTTCCCCATGGAAACGAACCCTGGATCAGAAGCATCTCGTGTTTTTTTTTCTCTACAAACTGAGTTGAACTTTTGGTCTCAGTCAACCGGAGAGAACGAACGCTTCCCCGAGATGTTTGATTTGAACTGCAGGAGTTTGTTTTTGAACCCTCTCGATTGATTATGTTAAACAGAACTTCCTTTTTGTTTCTGTAAACAGCTAGCAGTGTCAGGTACCATTCCATTTTAACACTGTATATTTATAATAAAAGTAATCTGTTAATAATCCCTTTGTAATGTTTCCTCCAGTATTCACGATGTTCCTTCACACGAGGACGGTGTTCAGATGGAAAAGTCTCGATGTCACGAAAATTTGTATGAGATGATATTCAAATATTTGAGTGAGAATTTGAAAAGAAAACAATAATTTTTTGGCAGTAAAGTAGATATCTCAGAATAAACTGTCTTTATAGTGTTTTACAGGCAGATTAAAAAGAATGTAAAAGTTTGTCACAGTGGACGTTAACATTTCAGCCACTGCTGTGTCAGGTTTATGGAGCCAGAAGTGACCATATTTGGAAAAGAGGGTGGAGTCTTGTGTTATCAGCTAATGCTAGTTGACCTTTTACACCAAACACACCAAACTAAGGTTTCGGTCACAGAGGCATAGAGACGGGTTAGTTGCCATCTGATAGCCACAGCTTCACAGTATTTGCCCCGAAAGCCTTGTGATTGCTTTGGTTGCTAGAAGATTGGCCGTAGTTTGCATGAAACAGGGAGACCTCTTTAAAAACACTACCTGGTGAGCTGTGAAGAAAGTCGAACAAAAGCCAGTGCAAACCAGAACCGGAGACCTTTCACCTTCAAAGTAAAAGTTCTTTTACTGCTGCAAACAGTTTCAAGAGTAAGCTTCCACAGCAGCCAGCGTTTCACTCCTGAAAGACGACGATGTTAACAAGTAGAAATATATGAAGTTGGAATTATTATTATTATTATTATTATTATTATTGTGTCCTGCTGGTAAAGCTTCCAGGCTGCCTTTCCTCATAGTAGCCATCCCTCAACGCAGTATCAGGGATTGTAACATCTAGTCCTTTCATTAAATCAGACTTTTATTTTTTTAATCAAGCTTTCAAAATACTTTGAGTTACAAGTTGTGTGGGTTATTTTTAGAACAAAGTTTTCCTCTTAAACGACGCTGGAAGTTGGATTTGAAGAATTTTGGAAATTGTCTTTTATGAAAACACAAAATGTGACTAAAGTAACAAAAGAGAACTTCTGTAAAAGCAGTAATGTTACAGACAGTCTGTCCTGTCCTGCTCAGCAGTACAAATATTAAGTCATTTGTTTCCATAAGCAAAATAAGAATTAACTGTTTAAAATAATCTTTTGATTGTGACATTATTCTTATTTTATATCAGATGTAAATTTGATTATAAAAAGGTGTGCGATATTTGCAGATAAGCAAATATTTCCCCGTGTATACTGTTAGCGTGAACCACTCAGCCAGGGGTTAGCGTTTACAGATGGTTGCTAACTGGTCTCTAAATCTGTAACTCTGGACATTTCTTTGTCTGTTTTTTTTGTTTTTAAATAAACTTTTGTTAAAAATAGTAAATTTAATGGCAGATTATTTAACATCACAAGTGTAGATGTAATAATAATATAAATGATGTAAGAATTTTTTGTATCCTTATACATATTATATATACTAATAACACTTAGTGTCCCCCCTTAGTGGCCCTCTTCCTATTGAAACAACAAAAGTTGTATCCAAGATGGCCGACTTCTAAATGGCCACCATGGTCACCACCCATCTTGAGGAGTTTGCCCCCCCACATATACTAATGTGCCACAAACAGGACTTTAATATCACCAACCATCCCCATGTTGTTACGCTGTATCCATATAAATGAAAAAAATCTCTGGACACTTCCAGGACAATGGAGGAGCCACGGTGTCTGCTGGCCGGGGGTGGGCTAACAACTTGAATCTGTTTTTTAACAGATTTGACAATGGCCCACTTATCACCTCTCCCACCCCCCAGGTTCCATTAACCCCCCTCCAGTTGCCGCCCCCCCTCCGGGTGCAATGCCATTGTCACCTGAGCTCTCCTCTCACCACAACCCTGCTTCACCCCTATCCACACATCTATCCACAACAAAGCCAGCCCCACCCCCCACTCCAGCCCAGCCTCACATCTACTTCACAGCTGATCAGGTGAGAAATCAGCACAGTTCCTGAACTGTGGAAGACTTCCTGTGTGGTTCCGGTGCCAAAAATCGCACACCCCAGGGAGCCCAACCACTTCAGGTCTGTTGCCTTGACTTCTCATCTGATGAAGACCATGGAAAGGCTCATCCTGCACCACCTTCGGCCACTGGTGGCCTCAGTGTTGGACCCCCTGCAGTTCGCCTGCCGTTCTGGAATTGGGGTGGATGCACGGACAGGGACAGGAGCAGGATTGACTATTGATTATCTTATCTTATCTTATCTTATCTGATCTTATCTGATCTGATCTTAAATGGCCCACCCTGCACATATATGATTGGAAAAATTATGTTGACTTGATTTTTGGATGTTAATGATGATGATGAAAACTCTTCAGCATCATTTTGATTTTTGCTCTTCTTTTTTGAGCAAATTCCTGCTTTTTAAAGTTGAACAGTAACAATAATGAGCTCCAGATTTTTCTAAACCTTGTGATTCCTCAATCCGACCACTAGATGGAGCCAGAGACCTGGAAGAATTGAGTCCCGTGTGGAAGCTTTTATTATGGAGCGCAGAAACACTGACCGGTTTTCTCGAGTCATCTTTTTGCTCTCATGTTAGCTTCTCTGTGTAATTTGTTGTCATGAAAAAATGTAATTAAGATTATAATTATTTAATTGTTATTTATTTAATCATGATTAAATTAAACATTCTTTAAAAAATATCCTCCAGATAGTTTTGAGTCTAAATTTAAAGTAAAATATTTGCACTCAGATTTTTATTGCCAGCTTTATGCCTAATGAAACACAGGTTCTTGTGTTGTGAGTGACTAGAAAGAGTTGTGTCCCCACAACAGTAGCAATACAAGAACACACTCACACACACATTCCTCTGCTGCTGGACTTTTAAACTCACCGTGTTTTAAAAAAAAAAGAAAAGGCATCCTGAGAGCAAACACTCAAACCGAAGAGGAAATGAACACATTCCTGAGTCTGCTGCAGGAGCGCTGTTACTCACAGTGTGTGTGCGCACTGTTTACAGAAGTCTGTAGATGAAGACATGCAGGTTTGACCTTTGACACCAATGACCTAACTCATGGAGGTGACGTCACAATGAGATGAATTTTAAGGAGGGTGATGTAGTTCAATTAAACCAAAGTGTGTTAATCGACACTGATGTTTAAATTAACACAAATAATAACAACACTGTCAGATGTTTCAGCACAGCCAGCGTTAACGCAAACGCTGAGTGACTGTGTTGTTACACCAGTCATATCATAACATCAACCTCTCATCTGACATAGTTTTTCAAATTATAATAATTTAAAAAGAAAACTGTGAAACTAATGAAAACCAGCGTGAAACATGCAGACTAGTTTATTCTTTGCTAACGTGTCCATCGGGAACCCTGAATTCACATAATTTTGTAGTCTTTGCCATCTTTATTGAAATTATGATGTTATAGCTGTGTCCCAAAACGTCGGCTGCATCCTCCAGAGGCCGCATTTGAAGGCCGATTACGTCACAGCCAGGCGACGAAGGCTGTCCCAATTCGTTTGAAGGATGGGTCGGGTGTGTCGTTCGTGGCCCACCATATCCCAGAATTCATAGCGCGGCCCAGCCAAATTTCAGCTGCCAACAATGGCGGCCGCTACTGAGTTTTAAAATTACTCTTATTATTCTTTATTACTTATCTTTCTGGGTCACAAAATAAACTTTTAACATATTTTCAGGCGAGAAAGTAGCTGTGTAAATTACAAATATCTGCTTGGTTTATCAAGATATCGCATATTTGCAAAAGTGTGCCGACGTTTTCGGAGACGTCTGTTACCCACACGCTCGATAGCGAGCCGGGGGGTTCAATGGTCACTCCAGTCGGCGAGAGCACCGGACTCCCGGCTTCATTGTTTTCAGACCCCCGCTCTTTCACTACTCAGGTTAAACATGATATATAAGTCACTCCGATAACTTAAAAATGTAATTTCTTTTACCCTTTTTCGGTGTTTTATTTGTTCCGGAGTAAATCGGTTTGGCTGAGATCAAAGTTATTAGATTATTAGATTAAATAAAACTTTATTAATCCATCAGGTGGTTTCCTCCGGGATTTTCACGCAGCTGAATAAACGTTAAACAGAAAACTGATTAAACAGAAGTGTGAGACGGTCGAGAATTTACGCCAGTGTCCTGTTATATTTTAGATAGCAAGGAGCAGACGGCCGAGTTTATTAAACTCCACCGACACAGCGGTGACGCTAATCTGAAGGCTAGACCGTCCAGTTTCACAGCCTCGCACTTCCGGCCTTCTCGGTCTTTGAAGGTCCCGGCCCACGTAGACCGCGAAGGCCGGGTCCTCCGAAGGATGCAGCCGACGTTTTGGGACACTATTTGGCTTGTTTGTGCTGCGGCCTCTCTGAGACCACTCTTCAGCTGTTACTGTTAATTAGCTATAAGCTTGCTGACCAGGCTAGCTCGTGTTAGCTGATAACTCAAACACGGTCACAGGCAGGAGCTTTAAAACAATGGTGACTTCAAGATGGGAACCATCCATTTTTACATACAGTCAATAGTTTCGACATACAGTTGTTTTTTTCTTCTCTCTCCTTGGAAAGAACTGGAAATGTTTGCCGGCCTCAGCTTGTAAATCTGTGCTCAGATTCCAACTCTGGCTCCTTTTTGGGAATAAAAATGTCGTTTTAGTTTGAATGATGAGCTGAGAGTCGGATTCAAATATCAGCTTTTCTATTCACCTCATGAGGAAATGTATTTTTCTGTGTCATGTGTCTAAAACAGCTGAAAGTTTAGATTCAGCCACTTCATTTTGAACACTTGAGCCTCTGTGAGACGTTTGTGTTCCTGCAGACTTTGTGTATTTCGGTGTCTTTCGGTCTCTGCTCTGGATTACAGAACTCACCGTGGGGCTCCGTCTCATTGGTTTGGTATGCGAGTTGTGTTTTTCCTGCAGACTTTTAACCCCTTGAGACTCATAAATATTTCTTTCTGAAGTCTCCAGTCTTTGTCTGCACTCAACTGTAAAAATAAAAACCAGACAGGAGAAAGAAATCGAATAATGTCAATGAAAACACAGCTTCAGCTGCAAAGACAGAAAAGTCTGACACTGAGAATGTGTCAGACGGTCCGAGTGCAGATTATCGTCTGACAAAAACAAATTAAACGAGATGTTTTATTGATCAGAGGTTCCTTTTGTTCGTCACGACTCCCTGAAACTGAAATGGAGGATGTCACAAAGGGACTCACGATGTGACTGAAACATGTAAAAACGAATCTACAGTTCCTAAATAACATCTGAAACGCTCACAGCACCACAGGACGTGCTTTAGGACCTTTTGATTGATCCACCCTGTGAGCCTGCTGTGACCATTCCACCAGTGAAAACACAACTCAGAGTTATCTTATGTCTCTTAGATGTTTCCAGTCCTTTAAACACATTTATAAACTCAACAGTAACTCTGATTTGATCACATTTAGTCATAAAAACATTGTTAAACTGCATCACAGTGGGGAGGGAGGCAGCTGCAGAACATATCCTCCTGAGAGTTGCTGCAATAAAAGAGTTCACCATCAAATCGGTTCGTTTACTTGGACGTTTCTGAGGGAAACCGAGGCAGCTCGTGTAAATGACCCAGATTATTTATCTTATTGATATTTTTCAAACAGTTAAATCCCTGAACGAATTATACCTTATAATATAGATTAGACTCTTATTTTGAAATTCGGAACGGGAAACTTCCGGGAAGGAAGATCGTACTGCTACTGTTTGCCATAGAAACGGTTAATGAGAAAGTTACCGTTTTCCATCCATCTTTAAATTAGCATCTAGCTGGAAGGCGAACAGGTATGTTTGTTTGTTGTACTTGTTGTTTACATTTCGGACAATTTGTAAATGTATTATTTGATTGTTAATAAGTTTATGAGTGATCTAGCAGGCTGATGCTAGCACCTCCTGTGCCTTTTCTGTGAATTAATTAGCATAACGGAAACGTGAATCAATCTACCAAGTGAATGTTTATTTTGTTTTATGTCATGATTACAGCTCTTACGATGTGTCTGTGGTAACTTGAGAATAAATGGGTTGGAATACCCACCATGGTCCATCCGGAATGATCATTGAGTGCATCGTCTGAATAAAATCTAGCTGGAATGCTACAGCTCGGAGGTGTAACGGCCTCCTCCACGCTGGACATGCTTGAAACGCCTCACCTGTGGGAGGCGCCCGAGTCAGATGTTACCGCGGCTGGATGTAGAGGAGCAGCATCTCCGTGAGAATTAGCTCTGTGTAATAAAATCGAATGGCACAGCGAAGCGGCACGAAGCCAAGAAACAGCTGAAACCTGTGATTAGAAAGTAAGCCGGCCCCCAAACTGATATCAGCTGACTGAGGCCGATAAAATGTTTTCACCATCAGTTTGTCGCACAGGTAAAAGCAAAGAAATCTCCCAAAACCTTCACAACCTCGCCGCTCTGAACCTTACTGACGACACGCCGGACAGAGGAGTCAGAAGGGTGAAGGGTCGCTTGCGGGGAGCTTCACAGAGAGCAAGTTTGCCTCGCTTAACGCCAACGAACTCCTGGGAGGATCCGTCATTGTGCACCGTGTTTGAAGGCGAGACCATGCTGCCCATCAGGCCCCAACAGTGGAGTCTGGAGGTGGGAACAGGCTGATTTCCAGCACACAGCCAAGGAAAATAAAGCAGCTGCAGCGGCCCACTCAATCACCGAAGGAATCTGTGGAAAAAAGCAAAAGTCCGAGTTCACAGAAGTCAAGCTTTCACATTCATCTGGAAGAATGGGATAAAAATCCCACCAGAGCAACGCCTGTGCTCGTTTCTCCAGGACCACAGGACACTGAAGGAGTCCAGTTAGGAAATGAACATCTTTAACTGGGTTTAAACTTCAGCTTCTCCCTTTTTGTCCCTTTTTCAGGTCACGTGATGTTTCGTGTATGAATGATGATTAACGCCTCGTGATGTGAGATCTTCAGGCTTTAAAGCTCTGTGAAGGTGCTCTCACACATGCTGGTTTAAAGCTCGTGGTCACGGCGTTCAGAGCCGATCTTCAGCTCGTTTCACACCCACACAGTTTTTTTTATTGCTCTACGCCTCTTTACTTGGTCGGATCTTCATAATTTCTCTTCCTGCTGTGATGAACATCTTTCATTTCAGAGGATCCAAACGCGTCGACTCATCGGAGGAGCAGATTTAGGAGCTTAGAGACAAACTAAATGACAGAGTTTGGATTTGTGGAGCTTCTATTTGATCCCATCAGGAAATAAAGGAAAACTAAGAGACGTGACTGATGATGGACAAAAGGGGAGACGCTCTGTCTCACACACAGATGGGAAGTGAACCTCTGCTTTTCCTTTGTCTTCCATCTGTCCACGTGTCGGCCTCCTCCTCCAGGCGTCCCTATGTAGATGCTGATCAATGGATCGATCAATACCCCGCCGTCACACGGCAGCGAGGTTTGGACAAAGGACCAGAGAAACCTTTTGTTTCCTCCAGTTTTTACTGCAAAGAAACAGCAACGAATCCACCGATTTATCCCATTTATCTGCTGGAAACTTCAAAATAAGAGCGTGTGAGATTGAACCAAACATCCTGTGTGTGCGTGAACGTCACAGATTCCTACTTTTTCTGTTCCTGCGTCTTATTTTCTTTCACTGGAACCAAGCGGATATGAGACTCGTTTAAACGAAGGAAAACAGAAAAGACTAAAACTGCTTCTGTGTTGAGCAAAAACTGAACTTCACGAGTCAAAAATGGTGCGAACCTGCACGAATCGTGAGTTTAAATACGAAACCCTGAGCGTGAGAGAGCGGCCGCTGTTTAATCCCAGTCGTGAGGTCATTATTTTCAGTAGGCGGAGCTTCTGTCTTAAATGTCAGAGTGAAAACATCGAGCTCAGTTTGGAGGATTTCATCTTTGATGGTGCAGCGAGGAGACGGAGGAGGGTGGGACTCAAACCCAGCTCGCTGTTTTTAACCTCGCAGTGTCCGCCCGCTGTTAGTGAAACTGCAGCGGATTGGTGCAAACCAGAAACCGAAGCCACGGTGACGTCAGCGGCTGAAGTTTGGAGTTTGGGTCACGCCATCTTGGTTTTTGGGGCGGGAGCGTTTACACTGGAGTAAAGAAACAAAGTGTGCAGCAGCGTCACACCTCCACCTGTGTCACCTCCACCTGTCAATCAAACAGGCCACGCCCCTATGTTGGCGGCCCTCATGAGCTCAGCACCAACGCAACGACCACAAAGGAAACGTTTTCTGCCCGCCACGACGGCGGCCGGGTAAAAGAGGCCGATGGAGTCAGATTCTGTGTTAGTGCCTCGCTGAATGGCGCCGGCGTTCATCGTCCTCCAGGATGCTCGGTCTCTCCCTCGGCGTCCTTTCCTTCTGCCCATGATGGCTTCTCTCCTTCGGCCTCCTCCACTTCTTTTCCCTTTGAGTTTTCCTGATGTGACATCATCGATCCGACCCTCCTCCTCCTCCTGATGAAGCACGTCGACACGTTTCCTGTTTGTGTCCCAGCTTTGCTCCCGTACACGAGGACAGGTGTGAAACCTTTCTGTTGCTGTGGGTCGGGCAGACGACGAACTCCAAAAATGAAACATTAATCGACCTGAAAGTCAAAGATTTTCACAGTTTGAAGTTAAAAGTTTCTTTTGTGTTTCTAATCATTCAAAACGTAAAATAAAAACTCAAAGATAGTAAAACTGTTTTGGCCGACATGCTGTAATCGATCATCGATCGATAGTCCTGATGTCGGCAGCGTCAGACCCAGCGATGCTGCTCGCACTCAGACCTCCTGAACAAATGAGGGGCGGGACTAGTCACAGCGAGTCCAGGAAGCACGTTTTCATCCAGAAAGCTGAAAGTGAGAAACATCACAAACAGATTTTTAAAGGTTAAACATGACAGCTCAACACACTCTGACCAACGCGCCGTCTTTTAGCTCCGTGTTTGGTCTCCTTCGCCTGTAAAGCCCCGACAGACGCCTTCAGCTCCACACAAAGCCATGAATCGTTTCACGTGTCGAGCCTTCGTGCTGCAGTTAGGCTGAGCAGAGCGAGCTGTCAAAAACTGTCACGTGCATTTGGAAAAAGCTGCAACGCAACATTGAGGATTCAAATATACGTCACACGTGGACAAAGACTGTACGTAAAAGATGGACGTAGCCATTAGTTTCTGGGTTTTGCAACTTTGGTGCGTGGACCACTGTCCTGTTGCTTTTTTTGTCTGTTTTACAGTAAGAAGTGACCATATTTGGATGATACTGGAATTTTCAGGTAATATTAACAAACATGATTAATCAAAGTAGCCACGCCCCTAAATCCAGTATCCAGCTGGATCATTCGTGAGCAGGAAACTCTGCTGGACAGCTGAACACAGGAGTGTATGAAGGCGGACTCACTGCTGAAGGCAGCCCCAAGAGTCCTTGATATAAATATGTAAAAGTTGTGTGTGTTCCTGTGTGTTGTGTACTGTTTGTTTGTATATGCGTCTTTCTTACTGCTGTTACACCCACATTTCCCCTCGTGGGACAATTAAAGGATTTTTCTACCAAAGTGGCCACGAGAGGAAATGAAAAATAAAATAAAAATGAAAAAGATTATTTTAAGGCTGATTTAAACATTTTTTTTAAAGTTGCACTCAGAGAAATCCTGCTGTGCAAAATCTTTTTTTCTTTTTCTTTTTTGAACTCGATTCTGCATCAAATTTGAAAAGTTTTCCGCCTCTACACCAGCTTTCATTAAATTCATCTCGGCAGGTTTTTGTGCCTAATCTTGAATGATGGTGCAGAGCTGAAAATAGTTTTTTCATCAGAGCCTCGCTGTACCCACTCCCACAAACCGGCCGAGCACACAGTGTTTCAGTCGTCTGACAGGAGAGAATGCTGGCAGTAATTTATGATCCCATGATGCATCAGTACTGTGAGGAGTAAACGTGTGCACGGTGTAGTGTGGAGGTTTTTGAAAGGTGCTGCAGACTTTTGCAGTCGTGGTAAAGTGTCAGTTATTTAGTGTGGAGCTAAAGGGTCGCTTTGCATGCAAATAAACACAACGAGTGCAGCGGGGTTCAGAGAGCTGAATGGTGGGCCGAGCGCGTTTCAGCAGCTTCACCTTGAACATAATCGCTGTCTGTGCCAATTAAAGCGCCACCAGCGCCCCCGCCCCTCCTCCATTATCCTCTGGCCTCTGAGAGCCGAGGGAAGGTATGTGGGCTCGGCGCCAGCCGGCGGGCCCGCTCGGGAGACAAACACCGAGGCGGCCTGCGTGGGGTTCAGCTCTCTGAGGCAGCCTGGTTTCCACAGCAACGGCCACCGCCGCCAGCCGGGAAAAACCTCCTAAATGTCAACTTTTCCAGGAAACGGGGAGAAAAGAAGCTCATTTTAAAGTCTCATTGCTCACAGGGTCCCCAAAAACCCTCAAAGGCTTCGAGAGACATTCTTGGGCCATTCGGTCATCAGAGATTCGTTTTGTCCGAGTTTGGCGTCGGTAATCTCCAGCTTCAACCAGATTTTATAGCTTTCATACAAACCTGATGTGTCTTTGCACTCCCCACCACACTGTCAGTGTCCTGTTTAACTCACACTGTAAGAACGTCTTCTGTTTGTTTCACCTCGTGTGATCGACAATAAAAGCTCAGGCTGTTTTTTGTTCCATGCTGTGAAGAGTTTAATGTGGGATTTGTGTGCTGCTGCCACACATATCTCACGTTTCATTTGTCTGAACTTCAGCGTCGTAACACAGCAGCTCCTCTCAGTCAGAGCTATACCATCACACTCACACGTCTGCTTTCATGATGCATTTAGGGATCACCTGTAAATTGTAGCTAAAACAAAGAAGACTTGCAGTAGCAGTATGTAACCCCAGTGTGCCCATGTTCACCCTCAGAGTGCCAAACTTACCCAAAATTCACCAAATTCTTCCTTTAACCCTAAAACTCTTAATCTGAAAATCAGACAGAAATGAACTAATGTTAAAAGTCGAATCATCTTTTATACATTAGTTTTTGGCCTCCATGTTTCAAAACTTTAGCGTAACGCCTGTTGAAATGTTAGCTTTCTGAAGTCAGAGGTTCGGGTTATCAGCCAGGTTAGCTGACACAAGGCTAACCTGCGGTCGCCACATCCTCCTGTAGAAGCTTCAAACGACTCAACGGTCTGAGTTTTCATGGCTGAACTGGAGGAAATCTCCAGACAGCTACAACAGTAAGAAAAATAATGCTTGGGTTCAGATTCTGTTACCAACTGAGCGGTGGCGGCTACTTTCAGGGACCTGCAGCACGTTTTTCTCTGGATGCAGCCGCTCTTTGTGCAGATGAGAGCCTGACGTCTTAGTAATAAGAAAAAAACAACCTTTGTGTGTACATGTGGTGATTAAACGTGAACATAAGAGACTCAGGAATGCATTAATGCCACTGAATGTCCTCACAAAGATAGTGAAACAAGTGTGTGTGTGTGTGTGTGTGTGTGTGTGTATTAGCTCCTCCCCCTGCACACAGAGTGGAGCAGTCGCCCCAACAGGAAACATCTTTGGCCCAAAATACGAGAACCGCTCAACCAAACGACCTGAAACTCAACACTGAGCTCATCGACGTCCTCAGAAACACACCAGCTGAGTCTGAAGTGGATCAGCTGACCGTGGACGCTTCTGTCCATCTAACTGTTTGAAGGTCAACATGAAGAGCTGCTGTCAGTGCAGAAGTCTCATGCTGTTGGCAGCACGTCATACTCAGGTACATTTCTGCACTTTAACATGAACATTTTGGTCCTTTTTCATTTCAGTTTTTTTTCTCATTTATAGTCGTAGGAACATCGACCAATCACATTTCAGCAGGTAACCTGAAAATTAGCCACTGTACATAAGAATTGATGCTTTTTACAAGTTACCTCATAACTTCTATCATGTGTTGATTGATTGAAATCCACTGTGATGTTGTTAAGAAGCAAAACTACAAAAAAAGTCTTTGTCAACAAATTATTGATCTCCCTATTTCTGTTCTCTCAAAGATTAAATCACCACAAAAGTCTGAAGTCGTGCTTCATTTGGTCCACAGATGAATCCACTCGAAGCCCAGACCTCCCGCCGTCCTGCTGATCTGACCGACAACACGTTTAAAAACGTCTGCGTAACAGCGATGAGTCTGACACGTCATCAAACAACGAATGACACACAATTCATGTTAAAAAACAAAATCAGGCTCAGGTAAACAATCTGTGGAAACTGTTTAATGTTCAAATGTAACTTTATTTATCGAAAGCAGACTCAACATTTAATTTCTGTGTTATAGTCTCATCTGTGTTTCTTTGAATGAAGCTGTCGACATCTGTCTGCGCTGCAGTTTTTCATCTGGTAAATACTTAATTCAGATGGAGCAGAGTATTTATATTAATACTAATGTTGAAAACACAAGAAACAATAAACTGGTTTTAACTGTTAACTTCACCCGTCTTCAGTATTCAGCTTGTTTCCTGCTTCATGTACAAACTGCCTCCAAACCAGTGTTGGGGAGTAACGGAATACATGTACCGCCGTTACGTATTTAAAATACAAAATATGAGTAACTGTATTCCGTTACAGTTACCGTTTAAAAAGGTGGTATTTAGAATACAGTTACTTTGTTGAAATAAATGGATTACACGGCGGTACTTCCCCGTTTCATATTGTGGCGGGTCAGGACTGTTTGGGTTTGTTTGACAGCTACGTTCTGTTGTTCCAGGCGGCAGCGTTACGGTTGCCATGGTTACAGGGTGACGCTCTCTCTCTGCGTGTTTCCTGGGTGAGAGAGGCCTTTTTGTTGTTGTTGTTGTTGTGCTAAGCTAACAGGCAGAATGCTACAGGTATAGCTCTAAAGAATGTAGCATCATAGGCAGTGTAGTCCGTGCTGCAGGGAGAATGGACTGCCATACCCGTTATGTGTCTGTGAGCGAGGGAGGGAGAAAAAGGAAAAGTACGAGCTGTCATCGAGCAGAAACGGGAGCTGGAAGCATGTAAATATAATAATAACCACTGCAGCCAAGAAGAGAGCCTGACGAGCCCAGCTGTAAGTAAGCTATTAAGACTCGACTGTACACCGTGTTCGTGTTTTCCTCTGAAACAATAAGTTCTGTTGGAGCAGCCTTTCAACGCCTCTCTCTGTCTCTGCTAGCAAAGTTGACCCAGACAACAAAGTAAAGCTAGTTTTCAGCTACGAGCCGACACAGAACCCACCGTATTAGCCAGAGGTCCCTTTACTACGGTTCGGAGCCGCGGACCTTCAGTAACAGTAATAAATCACAGCAATAGTACATTCATGTAGTTGTAAACAGCATGATAATATATTAAGTAATCCAAAGTAGTCAGAATACGTTACAGAATACATTTTAGGGCATGTATTCTGTAATGGAATACATTTTAAAAGTAACCTTCCCAACACTGCTCCAAACCATCCACAAAACACTGGGAGTGCGATCTGGCGAGCGGTCCTGAGACTAGTGACGGGAATTCCAGCTCTTTTTAGAGAGCCGACTCTTTCAGCTCCCAAGCGGCTCTTCAGGTCGCTTTGTTGCTTTAATGAATTTATTATCAGCAACAATATAAAATTATCCACAAAATGAACTACTAATGTAAAAAAATGTTTTTTTTTATTTATTTATTTATTTATTTATATGTTTAATATATAAATATTATTTTATTTACTCACACCACACAAAATGTAAAAAAATAAATTATAATATACAAAAATCAACTATTTACAATTCAGCTTTCAATTTTCAGATCTTTCCTTTTAAACAAATTTAAAAAGGAAACAACACAAAACACTGCAAACCACAACACAATAAAATGCAACTGTAACTGCGTGAAGCGAAAAAAGTGAGAGAAAGAAAAAAAAAAATCTGGCATCATTCACTTGAAAGAGTCGGCTCTAAGAGCCACTTCGTTCGCGACCGTCCCATCACTACTGGAGACGGTCTGAGTCAGGGATTGGTCTGAGTCAGGGATTGGTCTGAGTCAGGGATTGGTCCGAGGAGGCGGCGGTGTCATCAGGTCCTGCTGACCTCACAAACAAATCAGCCCACAGAGGCTGACAGAGGTCAGCTGTTCCAGCTGCTCCTCAGCGCTCATCATCTGATCTGCTTTTTAAAACAGGACCGCCATGCTGGAATCCATAGCAACAGGCAAACTTACCGGGCAGCTCTGCCACTTAGTGGTTTTCATGAGAGACTTGTTATTAAGAAAACATGGGACCCACATGCCTCCAGACGACTTCACTGATGCACCACCCGACTAATGGAGGCTCCTTCTGAAGTGGTTGATGCCCCCATTACAGTCCTAAAAAGGTTTTTAATCCACAGATTGTCAAAGAAGAAGCCCTGAAAGCTAAGAGGAGGAGGAGGCCACCTTTGGTTGCTGCACTCACAGTTTGAAGTCTAAGTGCAGCCATCTTGGTTTGTTTGGAGCTGGAAGTGACCATATTTGGACAAGAGGGTGGAAGTGATCAGCTACTCCTAGCAAGACTGGTTTTTAAGCTAATGCATCACACTGACACTGCACCCTCTAATATTGAGAGCTAAATAACAGGCTAACAAACTCTTAGACTTTAATTCACCCAAACTTAGAGGACAGACTTCAAGGACGCAGCACAAACTCGCACCGCAGGTCGAGTTCAGTGACTCCAGACAGCCAAGGCCGAGACTAGCAGCTGCAGCTCTAACCAGAGGAGCTACACGCCAAACCTGAAGCCTCAATCAAGTTAAAAAAGAAGCGTTTTAAAAACAATCACCTGCCGTGCTGCAATTATAAACGAGGAAATGATCCACAGAGACCCAAACTGTTTCTGTAAACGTGCTTATTTCTGCTGTAAAGTTCAACATTTTTATGTGAAAGTCTACGACAGGAGCCTCTGGTGGCCACCAGAGGAACTGCAGGTTTTACCTGCTTCCACCTGACTATTTCACCAAACTCAGATCAGAGAAACTTACAGAAAACACAAAGTAGGCACATAATGTTTCATGTGTTACTCTGAGGAAGATTACAGACTCCTTATCACTCTGCAGGTCATCAGCTAATGAGAAGATTGGTGGTTCAATTCCCAGCTGCTCCAGTCTGCGTGCCAAACATCCTGATGTGTTCATCAGTGTGGATCTTAGACCAAAAGCACTTACATGTAGAAAGGTCCTGTTGTGAGTGAGGCATGCTGGGTGCTCAGGAACCCTCCACTTACCAGTTAAAGCCCCGCCCACAGAAAAGCTTACATCACAGGTCACTCTCACCTGGTGCTGTTCCAGCTGGAAATGCTTCACATAATGAGATCAGAAACTCCTGTAAGTCCAACAGCTTCACTTCACATAGTTTTTTTTGTTCTCCTGGACCTGTGTGATGTCACAGGGAAAGACCAGAGTAGATTAGAACAGAATAGAAAAAAACTTTATTATCCACATCAGTGGGAGATTGTCTTTGGTTCACCAAATTAAAACACTGAGTGACACTGCAGAAAGCACAGCATTGTTCTCAAGCAAACCTTCAGAAAAACAGCAAGTTTGACATTCACACCTGGTTTCGTACTTATTGACCTTCTTTACCTGATATTTCCTCTTTGCTCGAGCTCCTTGTTTTTTGTAAGTGCTGTAAGACGATCTGAGTCCAGCGCATGTTAAACAGTAACAGCAATAATGTAAAAGTAATGATTTACCACGGTGACACGCACATTCACACAAATCTTCCTCCTTTCGGACAAATTGAAACTTTAACTGTTTCTGTGCAGCTGCAGGAGTTGAAAGGTCGGCACTAGGACCCATCGGACAGCTGACCGGCAGACCTTCCGGCGCTAGGACCCCGCGGACACCGCGCTCCTCTCTTTGTTTCCACCAGTCAGCGCCTCCTCCTCCTCCTGCTGCTGCTGTCGTCCTCCTGTAGTCTCACTCCGAGTCTCTCTCCATCAGCAGCGGCTGGATGCTTGCAGGGACGGAAACATGGCTGTGAATCTCGGCAAGAACCGGCTGGCCCTGCTCACCGCCTACCAGGACGTCATCGACGAGACCTCGGACACCGACTGGTGAGTCCCGCGGCCCTGCTCTCCTGTCCTCTCCTGGTTCTGCTCCCGCTCCTCTCACGGCTCCTCTCGGGGTTTCGTTGTTCGGGTTGTTGCGCGCTGAGGATGCACAGGGGAGGACTGGGGCACCACCACCTTCATCATCATCGTCAGTACAGCTGGTGTAAAGTAGGGACGGAGGGGGGTGCGGTTGTTTCGGGTCTGCAGAGAGTTTGTGTCAGAGAGCTGCAGGTCTTTTTTTTTTTTTAGGGGGCGGGGGGGTCCCGAGCTGCCCCGCAGTGCAGACTCAGCGGGGAAATGTGCGCCACTGTGCGCGTAAAATGCGCTTTGTTTGCCTTCAGTCCGCCGGGACCGGCTTCACTCCCAGCTGGAAGCAATTTCAGGCTTTTGTGCAAAGTGATGCAGAGGTGTGTGTGTGAGAGAGGTGGTCCAGAGATACTGATGAGCCCCTGCATCCTTAAACCAGCAGGAAGAGGGGCGAGGCCGGTGGGTGGGATGGAGGGAGGAGGGGAAAGAAGGGGTGGAGGCTTCCATCATCCCCCTTTGTGGCGTTTCTGCACTGGGAAATGGTGCAAGAGGGTCAGTAAGGAAGTTAGTGAAGTCAAAAATTATTCATTTGGCCTGCCGAGCAGTACGGTGGCCCAAAGGTGCAAAACACAACAACACTAAGAAAAACGCAACAACTTTTTAGAAACATCAAATAAAAAAAAAAACGCTACAGTGAAACCAAACTGGACTTTGTTTTGTAAAAAACAAAACAAAACCAAAAATACAACAAAGAAGTAAAACTATGAAGCAAAATAACAGAAAAGAAAAAACAAAATAAAAACACAATTACAAGCAAAACATTTTTTAGTCGTGTAGGAAAACCCCGTCAACATTCAGGGAAAGAAACACGTCTTTGGAACATTCCAGGAAAAAATGTGACAACATTGGGAAAACCCCCAAAACGATTAAACATTAAACCAAAAAAATGAGATTTAAGAAAACAAGAACATTTCACAAAAGCCCGACAGGAAGCAGGAACAGCAAAAAAAGGAAAAATTAGCATTTTGGAAAATGATTTTTGAACAGGAGACCAACACAGGAAGTGACTAACAGGAAGTGACTAACAGCAGTGTGGTGATCTGAAACTATAGAATAAGAACAACTTTATTTACCCGAGGGAAATTCTTTTGTCATGTACATGCTCAAAACAGCAGGAGAGACACAGGAACAGATGACTAAGATATACAATATATACAATAAGAATAGTAGTATACAGTACAGACGTGTATATAGAAGTGGGCGGGCCCAGAGTTAAAAAGGCGATCATTGAAGTGATTTTGTTTACTGAAATATAACGTTTGGCTATTTGTTGATCGATCAGTATCGGCAGTTACTGCTGCCGATAAATAAAAATGTAAAGAGTAAAGAGGAGAAAGGAGAAGCGCCCTTCGGCCATGTTGTGAGTGTTGAGTTGGGCAAAGTGCAAACGAGTAAATAAAAATACATAATAAATGAAAGAAAAGAATATCGGCCAATATATCAGATCAGTAAAATCACCAGATATCAGTATCGGTCTTAAAAATCTGATATCAGTCTGATATCAAAAACTTGAAAAAAATCAGTTTTCAGGTGTGTTGTTTGGCACCTCTAGGCTACCGTACAGCAAACCATGGCCTAAGTAAAACTATGTGTATATGAAGTGCTGCTCCCAGCTGCTCCCTAATGGGATCAAACCAGCAACCTTTTGCTGGCAGATGTGTAAACCACCACATCTGGAGCTGCTGCACTGAAACATTATTATTAATATTTATTAACAGACAAAGATCAGGCTTTAATCTCTAATCTTGGAATTTTATATAACAGGTTTTCTGTCTTTGAAGAAGGCAAACAGACCAGCGCTCACTGGTTTAACAATGACTCACTCCCACAGATCAGCAGCCCCACTGGCTGCAGTGATGTATTAAAGTAAACGTTTATTGCATGGACTTTGGTGCTGAAACACCAAAAGCACTCTCAGGTTTAGAGTTTGTCATTTCGTAGCCGAGCAGGAAGGTCACCAAGCTGAATTTCCCCGGCAGCCTGTGAATCCAGAGCAGCAACGTTTTAGGTGAATCCCAGAGAAAAAAAAGAGGAATTTCAGAAACCTCGGCCTGGTTTTGGTGCCGGCACGTCCTTCCTGTTCTCTGTTTGTGTTTGACTCAGAAAAAAAAGGGGAAGGAGCCGATTTGTTTAGTTTCAGAAGCTGCAGCATGTAGAGGAGCTGGTTAGCTTAGAGGAGGTAATATTTGACTTGGACTTCAGGTTTAATGTTAAACTCCAGCCTCTGTCCTTGAACACGATAAGGCAGCAGTCATAACAGCTCCACCTGTTCCCCTGATTAAAAATCAGAGGTGTCCTTTGTTAAAGGTTGTTTGGACACAAACGCTGAGTCTGAAACATGAACCTGAGCCATCTGCTGCAGGTCGCGAGGCCAGGTGAGGTCACGAGGAAGCCTAACCGCCTCACTCAGTCTGTCCACAAGGGGGCGTGCACATGGATGGTAATATAGTATAGCTTGTTGAACTCTGAGTTGTTCTGTGTGACAATGTTTGACAAGGTAACTATCTGGGACGTTTCTTTGAATTCTGAGTTATTTTGTCACTGTTTTCAGCAGGGGTGGGGGAAAAAATGGATACTGTGTAGCATTGTGATATTTTGTTTGCTAATAATGTATGGATACAGGGACAGCAGAAATCGATATTTTGTTACAAAAAAGGTTTTTGTGCTCTGACTTCAGAGCATGTTGATCCTTTTTCTGAGCAAGAATCCTGACATTCCTTCACTGTCCAAATGTGTTTAACTTGTTTTTGGCAGCAATAAACATGACAGTTTACTTATTTTAATTTAAGACATGTTTTATTTTAATGAAGTTTAAAACTTTTTGATTTCATGTAAAATTCTATTTTGTTTTAATTTACTTTCAAATTCTTCAGTTGCTGAAGGGGCTGCATAGTTTTCATAAACTGCATAGTTCAGAATAGCTATAATTGTACCAGATGGTTGATTCAGTTAAGTTGGACTAGACTGTAATACAAACCGTTCAGTTTGTCAACAATCAAACTGAAATGAGAGAAAGACTGAGTGTGAGACTTTGATATTAGAGAAAATGAATATTGATAAAGTTTACCTTTATGTACAGAATCTGAATATCGCAAAATATTTTTAAAAAATTGCAATAATATCGTATCGTGGGATGTATGGTGATTCCCACCTCTAGTTTTCAGTCAATAACTCAACATTTAGACTCATGTGGAGCAAAAACCAAAACTCTTTTTCAGTGGCTGCAAACAAACACGCTTATTTGTGAAAAAACAAACAAACCTTATTTGCAGAGCCAAAGTGCGCTTTGTCCTCTCTGAACATGTGAGACGATCAGGGTTCAGCGCTCAGGTGATGTGCGGCAGTCTGACCCCAGCGTGAGCTTCAGTCACTGTAACACACGAGAAACGTGAATGTTTCTGTTTCATAAGTAAGAAACTTCATCACAGCTGTTTGAGCAGGTTTTGAGATTTGCAGCATTCAAACGGTTTCACCGGCTGAATCATCAAAGAGCCGAAAGGCTCAGTGTGGGATGTGACCCCAGGGGTCCGCAGCGTGATGATGGGAATGACGTTTGCTGTTTGCATCGTTAATAATCTCATTTAAAGGTCTGTGGAACCAAAATTTTAGAATCTGATTCAACAGCTTTTACAGTTTCAGATTCTGGAAGCTGAAATCTCCAACAGTTCATCAGAGTTTCACTAATATGGAGGTTTGTTTAAAAACTGAGCTGTTGGGCTGCTTTTGGTTTATTTACAGCAGATTTTGTCATCGATACAAAGACAGACATCGAGGACAAATTTCCACCTCTGTTCCCGGAGACGTGCGCTCGTCACAGCCTGACACGAGCTCTCCGAGGGTGCAGAAACGTCGCTGTTCAGGTGTTAATGGAGGCAAGAAATGGAGCTTTTTCCACCCTCGAGTCTCTCGTGGCGTCACCAAACTGTAAAAGTGTAAATTACGTGTTTATGTCAGCTGAACTGCTCGTGCGAGCGCGAGCTGTCAGGTTGAAAGGTTAACATTTCCTATAACGGCGTTCGGATTTAGTGGGATGATCCGGCGGGGCGGAGAGACGATGCGGAGGGCCTCAGGCCTGCCCCCGTTTTTCACACTTGATGGGATTCGAACAAAGGCAGAAACCTCCAAACACGCTGACCCCAAACAACACAGGACCCCCCCAAACACCCTCCACACCCCCGCCCTCTGCCCTACTCTGCTTTCCCACAGAGCGGATTTAGGAGCTGGATAAATGCAGTCTCAGGAGCCTCTCCTCAAATCTGGTTTTTCGGGCTCACCAGTCCAAACAAGACGAGTTCTTCTGACCTGGTTTTGTCGATAAAATAATAATAATGCATTTATTCATCTCCCAGCAGCTTTACGTCACCTTCACTGCAAACAGAAATACCTTTTTTCTGGAATTTAGACGTTTGGGGCTATTTTTGTGTCAGTCCACCTTAAACAGGTTAAACGTATTTCCCTGTGGTCTGCATCCATCTGTGTGGTTTCCCAGAGATGAGTGCCTCATGATAAAAATGATTGAATTAAACGTCACTCGTGTTCTAATAAGAAACATTATTTGAAAGCAGCAGTGTCCTTTTCCATCAATCATGAAACGAATTTTTGTTTTTCAAATGTTGACGATGAATCGGGGAAAGAAACGTTCAGCAGGCTAATCGATGATTTTTGGATAAAGCTCCGTCGTCGTCTCTTGTAAATGTTTCTGTTGTCCTGTCGGTGGCAGGACTCGGTCAGGAAGCTGTAGAGGTTCGTTCGTTAATTACACGCCGCCCTCACATCACGCTCGTCCCCTGTGAACAGGTCTTATCTCGGCCTCGCTCGCTCGAACATCCGTCGAACTTTAAGCTTCCCCCTCGCTCTTGTCGTCGCCTGCGGCTGGTCTCGTCCGTCACAGGCGGCTCGGCCTTCAGAACGCCATCAGCCGCGAGGGTCTGAGAGCAGCAAGTCGAAGTGATAACGTGCGGGAGGCATCTAGATGACAGATGAGTCGGCAGCATCGCTTATTCGGTTGGGGAGAAGCGTGAAGTTTCGTCCCTGCTGATAACAGGACAGACGAGGCCTCTGTTAGACTTCATGAAGCTCGGAGCATCAACACAAAGGAAACATCTGCATGATGAGTTTGGGTTTAATGATGGCGTCAGGGTAAATGGATTTATCCTGAGCAGCAAACACAGTCACTCCTAAGGACAAAGACATGCAGAGAGAGCTGTTTAAGTGTAAAATTACCAAAAATTTACTTTCCTGATTTAGTCAAATTCAAATATCTGAGAAACTATAGACTCGCATCCACAGACAGCTCCTTCAGGATTAACCCTGATGACTTTAGTGACCCCTTACGATTCATGTGGTGCCATTATTTTTGGTTTTTGACTGATTAAATCGAGCATCACTACTGTGAGCATGTTAGAAAGCTAATTCAAGCCTCACAGAGCTGCTGGCCCGACTGCACACCACTCCCTAATCAGTATTCAGTACCATGGGGAAAAGTGGCATTACATTAGAGTGTAAAGTTCTTGATTTCTTCATTCAAAGATTAATCTAATCAGGCTTTAAGGAAGTGGTGCAACAGACACCGAAGTGCGTGTTAAAGACCAAAGAAAACATTATTGTTATAAAAATATTTTTTTTCATCCACCAGCAGTCCTGACATCTAAAAAAGTAAAAAACGAAAGGCAACGAAAAAAACTTTCTTTGTAATGTCTGCTTGTAATTAAAGAAGTGCTGCATTTGGGTAAAAGTATTACCAATAACTCAGAATTAGAGGAATAAGTGTTTGTATGCGTCAGCTGCATGGAAGATGGAGAAAAATAACAGTGAAATGAAATTATACTTTGTTAATATAGAAGTTAAATAAAGCATTGATGGGCTGTAAACAACAAGCTGTGCTATTATTTATTTTTAATTAAAATAAAAAGGGACTAACAGCACAAACATGGTCTAAAGGTTCAGGTCAGGGGCTCTAGTTAGCTGAGGACTAGCTAACAGCTAGTTAGCTTGTGAGTAAAGGTAGCACTTACTTTAAATTTTAAGAAAATCAATACAAATGTATGAATTACAGTTTTTATAAAAGTGGAAATTAGTAAAAATGATCAAAATTATTTTTTATTTCCTGAAGTGTTTTCTTTGTTTAAAGCTTCCTGTCGGGTAATGCATGCTAGCAGAGTTAGCTTGTAATGGTAACTCTGATGTATAGGGTGTTAATTATATTAAACTTGTATATAAATTGATATAGTAAAACCTGTCACTCATTAGTTTGTGTTCTTCTATTCTGAGACCCTACATTTGTTTTAATACTATTATATTTTACGCTATCGTTTGTTTCGTGGTGTCGCAAAATAAACTCTTTACGGCAATATTTTTTCATTATTTTGATGTCACTGTAGTGGCTATATTAATTTCTTAACATTCTCTCTTTCTGTTACATTTAATATAACCACACTACAGACAGACAAGTGTTTGTTTTTATGCGTTGTCGTTTGCAACAACGACGGTAAAACTACTGCGTGTCTGCTTGTTCCACATAAACCTTTCACAATAAAGCTCAAGATCCAGTTGAGACTTTTCAAAATAAATTGAATCACGTAAAAGAGCAGATTATTTATGGATGAGAAGTAAAAAAGAGTCGTCAGGTGCTAAAAAATAAACCTTAGACTCAAACGTTAGAACAGGTTTTTCCCCGCAGCACGCCGTGTAATAAATACTCACAAAGAAAACGGCGTCCATTACAACTTATGTTTAAAAATGTAACGTTTCATGCATCGGTTAAAACACTCGACTCCAGCTACATGACGCGCAGCTGGAAACACTTCACGCAAGTCGAGCTGCCCGAGATTCACAGAATTTACAGAAAATGTTACATTTTTGTGATTTATATCGTTATCGGACGATAGAATTCTTATATTGGGATATGAGATTTTGGTCATATCGCACAGCCCTAGCTAATGTTTTTTTTTTGCTAAACTAGCTTGGTTAGCAAGAATAGTTTACGGTGATATTAAATGGATAACTACTAATCAAAACGCTTTATTAGATGTTGGACATCACAAAACGGTTTCAGCATTCATTCTCACAGCACTAATAATTCACTTTGATACAGTTCAAACTTTGCTCTCCAGTATATTTGTCGTAAATTTGTAAATAAATGAACTCTGGAGACAAATAGTTTTTTGTAGCAGGCTGTAAACATGTTCATGGAAACTTGAATGTTGCATCTGTAACTCACAATTTTAGGTTGGCATTTCAAAATTTTGAGGTAACTTAAAATGTTGTCTTCCTCTTACAAAAACGTAATAAAACTTCCAGTTGTGTATCTCGACCTGCCTAAAACTGATGAGGACAACTGAATTTGTAAGACTGAAGAGCTCAAACAGACGGTGATGTGCAGGAGGAGGCTCTGGCAAATATGAAGCATGTTACATCATTTTTAAAGCATGAGGGCTTTTAAACTGATAAGACTGGGTTGTTCACTGCCTCAGAGCATTGCAGGCAGCGGTAATGGGCGACTCCTGAAGGGTGAACATTAGGATGAGATTCCCTCTCCAGCCTGTTTATCATTAATTCATCCGCTCCCTGAAGCTAAAAGAAAGGAATGTTACCTCTTGAACCATAAATGTCAGACTGCGGTGAAGGTGACACTGTGAAAAGGGCAGCGGGTGAATCAGGGTTATCCGATATCACAAAATCCACAAACCGCTTTCAGTGTCTGCTGATTGGCCGCAGGCTGCTGTCATACGACCCTTTGACCTGTCCAGCTGTTCGAGGAAGCCATTACCTGACGAGTCACCTCAGACAAAAGAAGAAAATGGTGGAGAGAGGAGCTGAGCAGCAGGTTGAGTCTGTTGGTCTCAGATAGAAGACGTTTGTTGGACCGCTCACACACTTTGGCGTATTTCTCACATTTAATGTTTCCATCTGAGATCATTTTAACGCGAGTTGTTTATTTACCCCTCAGGAAGGTCTGAATTCAAGGTCGACCAAACAATGCTTCACAGCAGAGCCGAGGTCAAAGGAGAAACAAAACACTGCTGGAAACAGCCTGAGGCCGTGTAGTTTAATAAGTTCTTACTTATTACCTGTTACAGGCAGGTGACGAAGGAGAAACCTGAATGAGCTGAACATACCAAAAGATGACGCGCTGTACTAGCATTGCATGTTCTACATTACAGTAAAGTTGTATGTGAACTGTTACTGGTAATGTGTGCGTGTCGTCGTGGGAAAATGACTCCCTACAGACGTGACTTTATTGGGAATTACCACGAAAGATGTCGCTGCTCAGAGATGGTACTTTATGGCTTCTGTGTGAGTTATGCAGGTCATGGACAGTCTGTCGGGATGTCAGTGAGAGGAAGAGTAAACATGAAAGCTGCATGTCTGGGAGGTAAACTGGGCTTTGCTCTGCAAACGACCATGACAGCAATAATCAGATTGTACAGGAAATGGCTGGTTTCTGGTCCTGCATTCGTCCAGAGCAGTTACCCTACCGTCTACCAAAACACATTTAATGGATCATCTGACTGAGGACAAATAGATTTGGAGGTTTAATCTCTGACCTTCTGAATGTGCCCCTTCTTTCTTTTTGTCTCATCATCATCTGCTGTGTTTTTCAGCAGAGAGAGCATTAATGTGCCTTGAGAGCAGTTAGTAGACATGTTGTGTTTTCACCGTGATCTCGCCGCTCTCGCTGCACTCTCTCAGATTAATATAGAACAGGGTCAGTGGTACAACATGCAAAAACACGGGCTTTCACTTTCATCACAGCCGCTTTATAAAACACAGGTCGACATCATCCTTCAGCACTCGCTTACAGCTTCCTCACTTACAGGAGCAAAAATATACAGCGCTAAGAAAAGGCTGGTTTACAACCAGAAATGTGTCTTTGTTTTATTTATGTCTTCCATAAATATGCATATGTGTCTTTGGAAACTTCTGCATAAATTTCACCAGTATGGCATGTTAGAAAGTGGAATTTTATTTATTTTTTGCGTTCTGACTTGATTTCAAATATCCAAAATAAGCTTTTAAAATCAGAATAATTCAAATCAATATTTTAGTTTAAAATCTGGCTAACAGTTTAAATATTTAGCTAAAGTGTGGATAACCTGTTAAAATGTTCAGTTATCAAGCACAACTGTTAAGACTTTTTTAAAAACATGATGGTTAAAACAGTTTAAATTT
The DNA here is from genome assembly GCF_056152115.1 of Neolamprologus brichardi. Taxonomy (NCBI): domain Eukaryota; kingdom Metazoa; phylum Chordata; class Actinopteri; order Cichliformes; family Cichlidae; genus Neolamprologus; species Neolamprologus brichardi. The sequence goes on along the minus strand of NC_142113.1, from coordinate 32,543,161 downwards.
AGCTAAACTGTTAATTACCAAGAGTTTATATTTTAGCTAATAGGGCAAATAAACTAATGAGGTTTTAGCTAGCAAGCTCAGTTATTAGCTAAACAATAACTAGCAAAAATGCTAATGTAAAAGTTTAAAATATTAGAGAAAAATATTCTTTATAGTTAAGTAGCAACTAAAAGTATGGCTAAACAACTGTTAGCTAACAAGCGCAAGTGTTTGGAGTGCTAAAGCAGTTGAAACAGTTAGCCAAAAAATGTTAATTAAAGGAACTGTTAGCTAAAACTGTAGCTACCAGTTTCAGCTAAGAGTGTAGCTACCAGTTTCAGCTAAGAGTGTAGCTACCAGTTTCAGCTAAAAGCGTATATATAAACTGTTGAAATGTTTAGCTAACAATGGCAGCTGTAACAACTATCTTATGTTTATCTTAACAGCTGCTGTTGAACTGTTGAAATTGATCAATAAGATACATGTTAAAAAAGAGAAATTATTGGCTAAACATGTGGATAAAAACTAAGCTTGTAAGTTAATGGTATGAATAAACAAGCGCAGTTGTTAGCTTAATGTCATGGATAATTCTTAAAAGTATTGCTAGCAGCTGAAATGTTTAACTGAAAATGTAGAAGTGAAATTGTTGGTTAACAACCACATTTAAGAAGTTCACTATAATGGTCACTATAATGTAATGAGGAGCTGTTTAATGGCAGATGTATTTTAAGCTAATATTTAGAAGTTAAGATGGTCAGCTAAAGAGAGCGGTTTTATTCAGATTACCATTTATAAGCTAAGTATTGTTGATCTAGTTTAAACTTCTTATCTTATTTAATCTTAAAGGTTGGTGTTGATGGCAGCATTACAAATGAAAAAGGCTGGAAACCACTAATTCTGTCATTTAATGATGTAGGTGTTTTTATAGTTGGCCTCTTCTTCCTTCCTCTCATCTTCTTCTCACTCTCTTACTTCTGATTCCTCCCCCTCATCTAACAGTTGACATTTATATTTAGGAACTTAGCTGATGCTGTGAAGTCGAGTGAGATTTGATGGCTGCTTCACCAGAATCAGCTTAAATAAATCATGTCAGTGACGTTCGAGGCAGCCAGCAGTGAGGAGTGTGAGCACTGAGGGAAAGGGAGGCGATGATGGAACTGAAAAGCAGGAATGCTGCCTCAAGATATGAGAAGAAAGTGGAGAAAAAAAACATAGAAAAGAGGCCTGACCCTTTTAATTGGTGTTAGTTTAATGAAGAAATCAATTAATTTCAGTGGGTTTGCTTTCATGGATGAATCATTTTCATAGGGTTAATTATGTAAATTTTGAAGAGTGGGTTGTAGCGAGGCCTCTTGACAGTGTCCAGAATAGAGGAAGCTGGTAGCGCTGTTTGTTTTATGTAAGCCTGGCGTGCTCGAGTGTAAGCTGCTCCACAAAGAAGGGATGATGTGCAGAGTGTTATGTAACAGGAGCCTATGCAGAGGTGTAGCTACACCTCTAAAGTGTAACCATCTCCGTGCAGGGAGATTTACTTTATACCTACCTCGGAAGTCAGCCATATTGCAGTTTGTCATATCTGTGGTGTTTACTTCAAGGGAGCACCTTCCCCCGGGTAGCATAAGCACTCTCCCTGCCATAAGGATAAATTCAGGGAACAAATGTCCCAGTGTCCTTCGATTAGTGCATTTTTCCATTATGTCAACAAAATAAACATCCTTCTAAAGTTAACAGCGATGATTGCTAATTCTTCATCTTAATTATTGTGACGTCTATATAAAACTGATCAGGGAATGTTCTAGTTAGCTACCAGTTAAGAGCTGCTATTTTATTTGTTAATTTTGTTAGCTAAAATTAACAAGTAACAAGTAGAATAGTTATGTAACATAAACATAGCCGAACAGTTACCCATGGTTCATGTAAAGAAATTAACAGCTATTATATAGAATAGCTGAAAGGTTAATTAAATGGCAAAAGCATAACCTGTGAATGGTAAACCTAATGTTATGCTAAGAGTAAATTGTAAACTGAAAGTGTAAAATTATTTAACAGATTTTAAAAAAAAATTAGCAAATCATTTGATACGCTTGTTTCGTACTTATTGGAATCATCCTCGGAGTCCTTCTGTCGTCAGCCATCTTGGCAACAGGAAGTTATTTCGGAAAGAATCAAGCCATGATCTAAATAAACAGTCAACAGTTCATAAAACAGCATGTAGAAAAACTGAGTGGGTATTTAAAATGAAAAGACATTATTGCCACAATAACTGCATAAAGCACTGTGAAAAATATAATGTGCCGGCTTTTAAGTTGCTAGCTTAAATTAGGAATAAAAAACTAATCTATGAGACAAAGGTATACAGTGGGGCAAAAAAGTATTTAGTCAGCCACCGATTGTGCAAGTTCCCCCACTTAAAATGATGACAGAGGTCAGTAATTTGCACCAGAGGTACACTTCAACTGTGAGAGACAGAATGTGAAAAAAAAAATCCATGAATTCACATGGTAGGATTTGTAAAGAATTTATTTGTAAATCAGGGTGGAAAATAAGTATTTGGTCAATAACAAAAATACAACTCAATACTTTGTAACATAACCTTTGTTGGCAATAACAGAGGTCAAACGTTTACTATAGGTCTTTACCAGGTTTGCACACACAGTAGCTGGTATTTTGGCCCATTCCTCCATGCAGATCTTCTCAAGAGCAGTGATGTTTTGGGGCTGTCGCCGAGCAACACGGACTTTCAACTCCCGCCACAGATTTTCTATGGGGTTGAGGTCTGGAGACTGGCTAGGCCACTCCAGGACTTTCAAATGCTTCTTACGGAGCCACTCCTTTGTTGCCCGGGCAGTGTGTTTTGGATCATTGTCATGTTGGAAGACCCAGCCTCGTTTCATCTTCAAAGTTCTCACTGATGGAAGGAGGTTTTGGCTCAAAATCTCACGATACTTGGCCCCATTCATTCTGTCCTTAACACGGATCAGTCGTCCTGTCCCCTTGGCAGAAAAACAGCCCCATAGCATGATGTTTCCACCCCCATGCTTCACAGTAGGTATGGTGTTCTTGGGATGCAACTCAGTATTCTTCTTCCTCCAAACACGACGAGTTGAGTTTATACCAAAAAGTTCTACTTTGGTTTCATCTGACCACATGACATTCTCCCAATCCTCTGCTGTATCGTCCATGTGCTCTCTGGCAAACTTCAGACGGGCCTGGACATGCACTGGCTTCAGCAGCGGAACACGTCTGGCACTGCGGGATTTGATTACCTGCCGTTGTAGTGTGTTACTGATGGTGACCTTTGTTACTTTGGTCCCAGCTCTCTGCAGGTCATTCACCAGGTCCCCCCGTGTGGTTCTGGGATCTTTGCTCACCGTTCTCATGATCATTTTGACCCCATGGGATGAGATCTTGCGTGGAGCCCCAGATCGAGGGAGATTATCAGTGGTCTTGTATGTCTTCCATTTTCTGATGATTGCTCCCACAGTTGATTTTTTCACACCAAGCTGCTTGCCTATTGTAGATTCACTCTTCCCAGTCTGGTGCAGGTCTACAATTCTTTTCCTGGTGTCCTTCGAAAGCTCTTTGGTCTTGGCCATGGCGGAGTTTGGAGTCTGACTGGTTGAGGCTATGGACAGGTGTCTTTTATACAGATGATGAGGTCAAACAGGTGCCATTCATACAGGTAACGAGTGGGGGACAGAAAAGCTTCTTACAGAAGACGTTACAGGTCTGTGAGAGCCAGGGATTTTCCTTGTTTGAGGTGACCAAATACTTATTTTCCACCCTGATTTACGAATAAATTCTTTACAAATCCTACCATGTGAATTCATGGATTTTTTTTTCACATTCTGTCTCTCACAGTTGAAGTGTACCTCTGGTGCAAATTACTGACCTCTGTCATCATTTTAAGTGGGGGAACTTGCACAATCGGTGGCTGACTAAATACTTTTTTGCCCCACTGTAGCTAACAGTTTAAATATTTAGCTAAAAGTGCAGGTAAACAGCTGAAATTGCTACTAAATAATATGGATAGTCAATCACAGTTGAAATTCTGAGGTAAAAAATGAATAAAAAGCTGAAATTTATCAGCTAAAAGTATGGCTAAAGGTGACATTTTAAGCTAAACGTGTTAACATTTTGGTTTAGCCGTTTCCTGTTTTCACTGGCTGTTTTGTGGAGGAGAGCCATCTTTGGTGTAGATGCATATTTATGGGGAATGTGTTTCTGATTCAGTAATAAAGATGGAAGTGGAAAGAAATCGTGGAAGCCCTGAATAGCACAAACATATTTTTGGTATGCTAGCACTCTAGCTAGGTATAAATATACCCAGAAAGAATTCGTGTTAAATCCTGTGTTGAATTCCTGGATTGGTTTGGATTAAGTTTGTCCCTTTCCTCAATTTGTATCTTTTGTTTAAGAATTCCCAAGTATGTTTTTAAAGCTTTTTAGAGTTGCCCATGAATATTGAAAGCTTTAATGAGTGCGGGGTCGAGAGGGCAAATGGATATACTACAATACCATGAAGATATGCTTAATGTTAGCCTCTGTTAGTAGTCTGGTTACAGCTCCAGTCAGTGATTAATGTGTCATTCTTAACTTTAATTGCGTGGGCTGTTTTAGGTTTTTGTTAAAGTGCATCCTAAACCTCCAAAAGGTTCATTCAGTACTTGTTCATACATGGATTATGATGTCAACGGTCAAAACTTTGAAGCATTTGTGTCTGCTCTGCTTTTGTTGGTGTCTTTCCTCCTTCTTTTCTTCTGACCGGTGAGTCGCTGAAGTGCCAGAATGTGGTCGTAACCTTCAGTAAACATCTCAAAAGGAAATCTGGATGGCAGATCGGGCGGCACCTTAGTCAGGCAGAGGTCAGCGTCATGATGAGGAATGAAGAGGGTGACGTTACGTCGCGGTCCAGAAGATAAAACAAGCAAATCAAAGGCAGACAGACTTCAGGGCTTATGGGGATAATCTGACACTCAGATGATGTTTCATTTGCCAGATGTGTGGGGGGAAAGCCTTACTGGTGTTATTAGCATTTCTGCGGATCAGGATTAGTAATGTTGGGTGGTTTGAAAGACAAATTTCTCCACTTTTATGGAAAGAAAAAGGCAGATTTGTCTGTATGTATCTTCTGTATCTTATCTGTATCTTATTCGTGGACTGGAAATGAAGCTAAATGTAATTCTTAAAGTGTGTTATTTATTTATTTGACAGGCTGTTAGTATGTGGAGACTGAAAGCAAACAGGCTTGAGGCTTATTTGGGATGCAGAATAAACCAATTAGGGCATTTGGTGCTGAAGGCTGTGTTTGACCCCAGGCATTCGCTATGCTAACAAGTAGAGGGGGTTTCTGTTCTGTACATTTTTGAGAGCTGTACTGATGCTTGAGAGTCCTTCACCTGTATTATTATTATTTTTTATCTGGAAGCCAGGGAAGGTCTCCAGTCAGATTAAAGTTGATATCAGTGGTGACTGGATTTGAGTGTTTTCAAAGGGATGTGCCTCAGATGAGATGAGATTTATTGGAGTGTATTGCGCTCCGTCAGTGTTAAATTCCCCCTGGTACCTCCCTGCTGATCTGCCCTCCTCACTGACTGATATTTCTGGTTTAGGTTTTGCCTTTTTTCTGTCAGATCTACAGAGCAGGACACAGATGGGAATTTAAAATGTAATCGTACTTACTGTTTAAATAGTTTTTCTTACAGCTCAACTACTTTTGCCCTTGAGAGTCTTTTAGAACAAATAAACACTGTCCAATAAAACTTCAACATGAAATACTTGGCACTGTTACGCCCTGTCCTGATTGGCAGATCACTCCATTAACAGCCACAGCTTAAATTATAACCTGCTTTATCATTTATTTTACCCCAAAATGGAAACTTAATTTACAGAATGAACATCATGCTGCAGTGAAAGAGACTTGAAACTAATAATGAAGATCATAAACAGTTTATCGAAGTAATAAAACAAGCGTTAAACAGGTTCTTTTTCTGATTGACTTTTATGTAATTTGGCTTCTGTCAGAAGTTGATGCAGGCTCCCCCTACTGGTCATTAAAAGTATCCTTTTTATATTAGCAGTCTGTGAATACATACACGTGGATAAAACGTGTATGCAATATTAATACTGCCAAATTACATCAACGGGATTCAATTGCATCTGTAGAAAGAGCTGTTGGCCCCTACAGGAAAACCACCATGATTGTATTAAAAGTATATAAACATTAGTTTTTCTGTGCCTTAGATATATGGACAAAACTTGTGCACGTGCTCCTCTTAAAGGCTGATTTTGAGCAGAGAAAAACTCCCCATCAACACCCAAAAATGGTTAGCTACGGTTTCCTCTCCAACAGAGAGGTTCATTACGTTTATTGGAGAACATAATTGGCTGAAATAAGCACAGATTAAACTGCCAGAACTGGGGGAACACGCTAGAACAAAATGTTAAGCTGATGTTCATGACCGCTGGACGGCTGCATGCTGGGAAGCGTTCCATTACATCCTCACCCTAAGGCTGCTAGCTGTCAAAATAGGCACAATTGACCTTTAATATTAAAACCACAGATATTTAGTTTCGAATGCGTGTTACTGCTACTAGATCTGCAGCTGCTAATCATTAAATCTACCTAAGAAGTCTGTAACATAGAAACTGCTGTTTCCCTGAGCCCAGCGTGGCGTCCCCGTGTTGTTTCTTTGGTACCCGAACATAAAAATATTCATTTCACATGGACAAAAAAAGCAAAACAGCAGAGAAAAGCAGCAAACTGAAAATGAACAATTGTTAAGCTTTTTGTGCAGCTTGTAAAAGAGACCTTAGAGTTATCCAGCTGATTCTTGAATAATTAGTTTTCTTTTGTGTGAACATGAATATGGAGCAGGGGGAATAGAAGGAACACACGAGTGAACATAGGTGTCTACATCTGCTACAGCCCGCTGAGCTGAAAGCCGGGTTTCTGTTAAATGAGCAGCGCTGAGTCCACTTTAGAAAAGCGTTGAGTGTCAGTAGAGTGAAATGAAACTCCAGGCGAGCGTCGGGCTGTCGTCTGAAAGTGAGTTCAACGAGGGAGCGTCGAGGTACAGGAGAGAGAGCCTGCAGATCGTAACCTCGGAGCTTCTCTGAAATACTTTCCTCTCTGTGAGTCATTTGCACTTTGCCCTCGTAGTTTGGTAGCAGAAGGCAACGAAGAAGAAGGAGAGCGAGATTAAATTGGCCAGAAAAGAGAAATCAGCTCATATTTTTAGCTTTGCTTTCACACATCGAAATTCCAACCGAACTTGCAGAGCTCAGCTGGCTCGTGCAGTTAGAAAGCAGCCAGATATGATGTGAGAGACTTTCTTTGTTTCGTAATGCAGATACGTCCATACATCCCTCATAGATCTGAGTGTAACGCTGCTCTGCTGGTCAGTTTCTAATTCAAAGCTGAAGCTGTGGAAATCCTGCTGGAATCAGAACCTGAGCTGGAAATTAAGTCTGGCCTAGTTTTGAATTTCGTGCAATAAAAGAGCAGGTTTGTGCAAACGTTTCCTCGCAAACATCTAAAAATAGGCACTCTTCTAATAAATATCCAGTGTAGTTTCAGTAGTTTAATGATTCGTGTCAGTGGATTGTTTGGACGATTGGAGTCGTGGGGGTTTTAATCTTTAATTACTGCGCGATGGTTCACTGCAGGCTCGTCATCCATCTACTTTAATAGAAGATAATATCTTTATGGAAAGAATTTTCAGGAATCGAGTTCAGGATCTCATTCCGATGTGTTTCTGTTGGCTCCATCGACTGATGGCCTCCATCCATCATGGAAGTTTGAGGCCACGTTTCTCAGCTGGAAAGGGGTGGAGCTGTTCAAGGATCTCTGATGATGTAGCGTCTGCAGTGATGAGGATGCTGTAACGACCTGTTGTGGTGAAGAGGGAATAGGAATGTCATTCATTTACTGGTCAGTCCAAGTTCCTACCTTCACTTGTGGTCACAACTTGTGGGTCGTGATGGAAAGATTTAAGGACTTAAGGAGCAGAAATGATTTACTGTGATGAGTCCTAAAGGAACTGGCTGAGGTGGCTCGGGCATCTGACCGTGATGCCTCCTGAGCGTTTTTGATAAAGTGCTTTGAATGCGTCGGGAGGAAATGCCCGAACACGCTCGAGAGGTGTCTCTCAGTTGGATCGGGGTGTCCCTTAAGAAGAGCTGGAGAGAAGGAGGTCTGAGCTTAGACTGGACCTGGATGAACAGATGGAGGGTGGATGGATAAGTTGTAGGTGTGGTGGACGACTTTGTAAGTATGCGCAGGGTTTGTTTTTTAATAAACTAACCAGTCATCGAGCGTGTCCAACATCAGCATTCATTCGTCTCCGAGATGCTGGGTTTTGACCATTCACCATTACAGACTAGACGTACCCGTTTCCTCTGGTCTGTATTTGCTGCTCTGAGCCTGATTCCTCTCGTCAGCTCAGAGCTGGAAATGTCACTTTTCTTTTCTTTGGAGCTCTGAGTGGGAAAAAAATAAATCACAACTCGAGTCTGATTTAGATGAACAGCCTGTTCAAGTTAATCGAGACATCTGCCAAGTGTAGTACGATACTCGAGATCACTCACACAGACTTGCACACATATGGCAGTAAAATACTGTGGTAGTAAAACAAGGCACAAACTTCTACTGCAGAATTCAATGATGGCGTTATCTCGGCTCTTGTCTGTCCGGGTGTTTGTGGCCGGCTCGTTGAGTGAAAGAACGCCATGATTACAAGAGTTTTTAGGATGTTTAAGTGATTCTAGAGCATGTCACGATTTTCTCAGCCTCGCGATTTGACAGATTCGAGGCTGTCGGCAGATAAAGGCCCGAAACAAGAAAATAATCAAACATGCATATTAAAGGTTGCGCTTTCCCAGGTTTTTATTTGCCCAAACTTTTATCTTTGTAGCACCAGATGTGCAGATCTGCTTCCACTGACACTGCTGTGCTTTTACATGAACTCTTAATAATTCAGTTATAATGGGATGAAAGCAGTAATGAATGTAAGATAAAGCCCATGAAAATGCCATCCTTTAATTACGTTAATGTGCTTATTATAAGCCAGACAAAGAGCTCATGTTAAGGACAGTTTTAGCTTTTTAGACACTTTAGTCTACTGAATGGTAATTACTTTAAACCACTTTATTCCCCTCCTGTTATCTGTCTAATGTAGTAAAAGCTGCAATCTGAGATTTTAGTCCCATTTACTCTCAGATGGTCTGTATTGTGACGTCACTGGTGGTGTTTCTACACCTACATCAGATCTTATTCTGTACTAAAATGTTAGCTATCACCTGTTGGTGGCTGGTTTGGTGCAGTATTTAGCATAATTTTAGCGTTATAACTGGTAAATAATTAACTCTGTTTAGAGGTATGTTAATCTTGTTACCTGATAATTAGGGGTGCAACAATACTCGTATTGATATTGAACCGTTCGATACCCATATGGAAAAGAAATAGTAAAAACTTATATGACTTAACTCATGAAAGTGGCCACTTTCTCATTACTTTCGTATATTGTTTTAGTAAGTATCCAAAACATACAAGTTTCATTATATAATTTTTCAAGGAATCTTATATCTGTTTTCACTCTTGTATGCTTTTCATACAAGTTTCACACAAGACAGAAACAAACTTTATAAGATTTATATAAATCTTTTCCATATGGGTACAGTGCTTTTGGTTCAGTACGCATATGTATTGAACAATACAAATTTTTAAATTTATTTTATCAACTTTTCTTCTGACGATGCTGTCTGTGTTGAGCGCTCAGTGGATCTGCGTTCGACTACTCCGCCTAGGCTTCACTGTCAAGCGCAGATCCACTGAGCGCAGCACAAGCTAGCGAGACAGAAGCTAAGCTCGTTGCAACATGGCAAATTGAACCTCCCCCACCCTCATTCAGATCTGGCCTTTGGAACTATTTTGGTTTTCATGTGACGTATGACCCTGAAGGTAAGCGCGTCATGGACTAAAGTAAAACAGTATGTCGGATGTGCCACACAATGCTCAATTACATGGGTGGGAACTAGTGCGTTAGCGCAGTTAGCTCGTTAAAGTGTTGACGCCGTCCAGCCCCACGCACTGGGCGATCCGCGGTAGCTCGTTAACGGAGATTTGCCGTGTTGTGGCGTTAACCTCATTTCAGATTAACACTGACAGCACTAGTGGGAACACAACGAATATGACTGCACATTGATGTGCTTGATAGTGTTTGTTTTTCCTTAATATGAACTTTTATTGAGAACAGTTTTAACCCTTACCCTCCATCTCCCTGCTTATGTGTTTATATTAGCATAACTATATTGTTGTTGCTAGCCTCCAGGTAGCATTGTTACATGTCAACTAACCAAGCTTCACTAACCCTCCAAACGTTGTCTGTACTTTGTTTTCCGTCTTTGTTCATGTGCAAATTTATAAAAGAGCTGTATCTTTTAGTTTTAAGATACCACACGGATGTTTATAATTTAACATCGGTGTGGTTAGCTAGCTAGACGGACACTAGCTAGCTAGACGGACACTAGCTAGCTAATGTCCTGCTAACTTCTAACTTGGGTAAATGTCATAAATCCTGGATGAACTTTACTGTAGCAGCTGGTAGAACAGAGACACCGATCATTTTGACTCTGAAAGAATTCGGACTGGTTCTAACTCTGTGTTGCATCAGTATTTACTTGATTTATGATCTGAAGAAATGTTTGAACCTGGAAATGGCTAATGATGTTAGACTTAGCTAGCAAATCAATGTCTGTGGTAAAACTGCTCTACCGTTCACCACCTCAAACACTTTCCTGATGGCTTACAGTATGAAATTTTAGTTTAAATTTATACAAAATCATTTTCATTGTCAAAATTGTGGTGATAAAGCCAGGGCTGAATTACGGTGAGGCTAACTTATGAAACTGCTCAGGTTGAGACTTCAAAGTAGAAGTCATCATGGCTGTTTCAGTCTTTGTTGCAGAGATAAGACTCAACTGACAAAGTTTTCAAGATTATTGCCTTCTTTATTCAAACAAACTTTGGACAGTCTGCAGAATTTACACAAACAGACCTTTTCCTAATAATCTCACAACAATCCTGCTTAAGATAACCCCTTTCTATCTTTGGACAGTTGCAGGATTAACCCCTGTGAACTATGTACAGCCTAAAAGTTACCTCTTGTCAAAGATGTTGTGAAATGACCCATGAAATGTCCTTAAAATGGTTTGCTGTGGTATAAACGTTGGGTTTGGGGTTGGCTAACGATATAGAAGCAAAATTGTTGGGCAACCCAAATAAAGTATAAAACTTAACCAGCGCATCACTTCTTTAGCCTGTGCAGAGGTTATTGTTGGTGAAACTCGCTGCAGTTCCTCCTGTTTTTAAACTCTTTGCCCCGTTTTATTGAATAAAAAGCCATCAGACCTGAAGCCACCACCACTGCCAGTCGGCACTCCAGCTGGATTCAGATTGGAAGTCAATGCAGCTTACAGGGCCCATTCTTCGACCTATGGGCCGATGTCATGGCTTTTTAAACCGGTTAACCTTTGCACGAGGCGAGTTTGACTGTAACTGTTCAGGGCTCTTCGTCTATGGATTGTGACTGTCATCTTCATCAAACAGCACATACAGATCAAAGGTCACAACTAAAAAATATGACTATCGTGTTATCAATGGATTGTTGTTTTTGTGAGAGCAGCTGTAATTTTAGGTTTTCTGAAGCTTCCTCCACCTCCTCTTCATCATTCAGCAGATCTTTTTTAAGTCCACACCCCTCTGCTTTATTTCAGCCTTTTTTATTCTGAGCTGTCGGAAAGATGGATCCGTATTTTTGGAAACTTTTTGTTGTTGCTATGTGTCTCTGTTCCTGCCAACAACAACAAAAAGAAGAGCTCATCTTCCTCTGCTCATGAAACTGCAGATGCAGAAACACAGTTCATCCCTTTCTCTGTGCGATGGATGGAGGCCAGCGTTTGTGCTCTGTGGACCTCTGAGTCACACCGACACTGCCTGGGACAGTACAGGCCTGACAGAGACAGATACATCGCTGTTATCTCTGTTTGTTTTTCTGTGTCAGAGCTCATGAGCAGCGTCCATGACATTAGCGTCGCTGCGCGGCGTTTGCTGGCAGCTGGACAGCTGCTGTGGTCAGCGTGTCCGGACCTTCACCACGAAGACAAACCACAGACTCACCACAGTTTGGCTTCACAGGCCTAAGCTCCTATGTGAGTGGATATCTGCAGAGTTCTCTCGGGTGAAGGATGCAAGTGTTGCATCTGATCTGAAACAGCGTGAATAAAGGGAAGCCCTGTAAGAACCACACTTTAGAACATCAACAGCACCTGAAATGGAAACGCAACAAAGTTCATTTAAAGTTACTCAAACTAACAGTAGAGAAAACTGGTATCCATGTTTTATGGCTGTGGGATGTGGGAAAGGTCGGAATCTGACTCTATTCCAGTTGTGGCAGATGGTCGCTACAACCTGAGCCTGGTTCTGCCGGAAGTTTCTTCCTCTTAAAGAGTTTTTCCTTCCCAGTGTTGCCATCTGCTTGCTAATAAGAGGTCATTTGATTGTTGGGTTTTCTCTCTGTTGTTGTAGGGTCTTTACCTCACAATATAAGCTGCTTTTAGGCGACTGTTGTGGCAACTGGTGATGCTGTGGTGAGAGTGCAGGTGAGCGTGACCGACTCGCAACTGATGCGTGGATTCTGGAGGGCGTGTCAAACGTGTGCCGGTGCAGAACCATCCTCAGGCCACCGGGAAATGTCCCGGTTCTCCCGATAGCCAGTCTGCCACAGATACACACTAATTTCACCTAAAAATAAAACGCTTTGGCCAAAGAAAGAAAACCCCAGTCCGCTCACACATTGGCCAGATGGCGTGAATTATAATAGCATCTTCTTCAACAGAGATCTGGATCTGAACCAGCAGGCAGGAAGACTGTTTGTTGGATTGTATGAAGTGTCTGATAAGCTGATGGAGGCGAGGTATAGGCTAGTGGAGCGGCAACGGCACCATGCAAGGTCCAATCAAAGTAGCCATAACATTAAGTATACGTGGCTTAAATACTATTTAAACTTCAGGGTTAGAAGAAAATATCTTGTCTTTAGCAGAAACCCAAACTCTTTTTCAGCAGGCTGTAAACAGGTTTATTTTGGACATCAGTCAGTGGGCAGTGACTTGTTTTTCGGTGCTTCTGCTTTGGCTTCATTTTTTTAGCTCCAGATGTTGATGCTTCAGCAAAACAGGGGACGTCGTTTTCAAATTTGCTTCACAGGTCTGTGGAAACAGCTTCTAATGAACCCTGAGCTTTTCTGATCATGTTTAAAAGCTCCTAAAATCTGAGGAAATTCGGCTTTTAGCACTTCACAGTCAAACAGAAAGAAGTACGGCATTACTTTGTGCAGCACAGCTTTCCGGCTATATTAGGACCACTTTAGTCAAAATTGGACTCATTTTTATCTGCATCAATTATTGCGGTAATTATGTGGCTGTTTGGCTAAAATGGAAAACCAAAAGGCAGACACAACAGGCATCAATCACCCCACTTTAATGTCATGTCAAATAAACATGACATTAAGTGGAGGAAGGTTGCCGAGTGGCTTGCAGCATCAGTGTCGACTGCAGGCATCTCAAAGCTGCTTAAAGTTGCACGTCATATATGAGACGTGTGGAAGTTTGTTGCACTTGTTGTCTGTTTTATTTGATTTTATAGTTTATAACAGCTCAAACTCATGGTCTGAATTACCATTGATGGTTATTATTGTTGGTAGCTGACCTGAGCCTCAGTGTGGTGAAACACACCTGCAGGTCAGCTGTAGCTTCAAAATGTGAAAAATTACATTGGTGATCCACATTTATCATCCTGCAGCGGCACTAAACACACGAGGTGCTTAACCAGGTATTTAGGTCTGACAAATAAGGAGCATTAACCACAATAAACAGCACGGCTTTGACTAAACTGACATGACGTTGATGCACCAAGCAGGAAACTGCCTTTAACGGCTAAATTTGTTAGAGATGGGTTACTTTTTTTGTTTTTTAAGAACTCTTGATTGATGAAGTCGTTGTTTTAGCAGCCTGTCGGTGTGTGGAGCAGCTCCTGCATACATGAATAAATCAAAGGAAAATAAAGAAATGAAAGCAGAATTACAGATGGAGGCAGTTAGCGGTGATGGGGGATGGGAGGAGAGAGCTTTAGAGGGAGCTCATGAGGATTTGGGAAGGGATAGAAACTGAAACTGGTAGCTAAAGAGGTCAGTGGAGGGAGGGGGGTGTAAATACTGAAGGCCTGCTGAGGAGGGGCCTAATCGGACTAAGTGAGCGTGCATGAGGGGGAATAACGGCTGCTAACAGAAGTCAACTTTAAAATTGGCTGATTTTACACGCACCCAGAAATGTCTTCAGTTAATCCCATCCTAATATTTTGTCAACATGGGCAATTTTTTACAGAGTGGGTGTACTTTAACCACTTTATTAATAAATATTGCATCTTTTAAAAGGTTACATTTCTTATAAAAATGTATCTGACACCATTTTTAAAGGCTGCCACCATTCACTGAAGAGGCAGCTACTACCTAAACTAGGACTGAAAGGATGTGTGGTTGTTGTTCCTCATTTCTGTCCATTCAAACTCCGTAGAAGTGCAAGTGAGAGTCTTTAAACAGGTTCAGTAACATCTGTGTTCCTGGCTCATTGTTTCAGGGTCGTTTCGTTTCCTGTTTTGGTATCTTGTGAATATTTCTGCAGATTTTCAGATCCCTCCCTGGATAACAAGCAAAAAAGGATTTTAGAGGCGAGACTGTGGATGTTTCAGTCTGCAGCTGTTCTTCAAATTCAGAGAGTATCCGAGAAGTTAAAACAGAAACCACTGTGGGAACGAATCGGCCACCAAATCCAAAGTGTCTCTGCCAGAGTAGCTTAGCATGATTCACAGTTTATAATAATCCTTATGTTTAAGCTCTTCTGATTGAATTAGAATAGAATAGAATTCAACTTTATTGTCATTGCACATGCACAGGTACAGGGCAACGAAATGCAGTTTGCATCCATCCAGAAGTGCTTTAGCCATGATATAGATATATTACAAATATATATTAGCAATAATATAGATATGTAAGTATATTACAGAAATGGGTCTATTATGGTATGTTATAATGTACACGTATGAAGTATGTTATGAATATTCTATAACTATAAGTATGTACAGGCTATGAACAGGCTATAAATATGAAATAAAAAACTATACAGAAATGTGAACTATGCAAATTATAAACAGATGTAGGATTAAAAATTATCGTATGTACAGAATGATTATTTACACAGAGCTATACAGTAGTGCAGTTAAGATAAGTGAGATTGGCTGCCCCTCATAAACACTTTTAGCAGAAGGTGGGTGGGGCGTCTGTGCCTGAAATGACCATATAAGGGATATTCCATCTCTGTGACATCATCCAAGTCCAAGAGTAGAAAAAAACTGTGTGACTCTGAGTGTTTAAAACCGTGTGAAGCTTTCAGTTCAAAGTTATTAGTTGTACTTTTTCTTTTTTTTGAACCTCAGCCATGTTTAATTTTAAAGTCCACCTTTGGAGCGGTTTGTAGGTGATGGGCAACATGGTGGGTCCACTTTAATCATCGATGTGATTAGTTAAGCAAACTTTTCGTCATTTAAAAGGTTTTACACTGCAAAGGTTGGTGGTTTTAGTTATAATTTATTCCAAAGATTATAAAGGTTGTCTTTTCTGTCAGCTTTGATTGTTGACTTGTCTTATTGAAGTATTTCACTCAGCAGTGCAGTGACACAGCTCGGCTCTCAGCGCTCGACTGACGCGGTTCGCGTCAAAAACTGTTACTGTGGTTGACAGGCTATGACAGCGTCCTTATGTGCCGACACCGGTGTTTTAGCAAAGCGGCTGATGTGGAGTGAAGCCACGTTAATGACAACGTGTACAACCATTGGAGATGTGAGCAGGACAGACGGGACAACTGACGGGAAAAGTGTGGACTTTATACCAGTTTTTAAATTGTGTTGATCGGCCGTAAAGCCAGAGTGATGATAAAAATATATAAAATGTTTGGTTTTCTTCCTGAATACTGTCGTTGTTCATATTTACTGCAGGAAGAAACAGTAAAAACGGCGTTTTATAAGGAAAACGCTCGAAAACCTGCGAGCAAAAACAAACTCCACCCCCCTCTCCCTTTCCTATTCGTCCAAAAAAGCACCATGTCGACCAATCAAAAAATGATATGGCAACGTGGCATCTAGTTGTTAAGTAACGGGGGGAAGTTTTAGGAGTGATGGCGGAGTGGCACAAATAATTTGTGTGGCATCAGATTTGATGCAGAACAGCTGATTGTTCTGTAAATAGTTTGAAATGTTTATTTCTGGCTGCATTTAAAAAAATAGCTGCAAAAAACTTTGTTGTTTGCCAAACTCAGTTACTTTTTTGAAGAAGTAACTATATAATTAATTGCCCAACATTGGTCATTATATGCTGTATTTTGCAGACAGAGTTACAGACTCTCTCCCAGACCACAGACTCATAATACAAAAAAAGTTGTGTTTTCGAAATTGGAGTTAAAGTTATTTTTCCTTCCAATAGTGTTAACATGATACACAGGTCAATGACTAGATTTGTTTAAATTTCATTGTAAGTGGGCTAAAGCAGTTAATTAAAAGTAGTCTAACATAAATGCTGTAATTTGATTACTTTAATAAACATGTAACTTGGATGCTGGCGTGACCACAGTGCACACATCTGCTGTTGCTCACAGTGTCCAAGGGACGCTCAGGGAGTTTGTGTGTTCGCTCAGACACGTGAAAAATTAGAGAGAACATTGGACAGAGCATGTTAAAGAGGAGTCAGAGGAGCAGGAGGTGCAGAGAAAGACGGCACCTGAAAGGTCGCGTGTGTTGTGAAAGCCAACCAGATCCGACATATCCGGGACTCGAGCTACGTTTGGCTTGTTTTGGGCGCTGAAATAAAGGGACTGCACGCCTTTTTAAACAGTGACATCATCCATAATCTGCTCATGTAGCTCTGAAGAAAGGAGCAAACTGACTATTGACGATTATCATGACTAAAAAAGCATTAATTTTCCATCCTATTATTTCGTGATGTGAACGCGACGTATAAACGTGTGTGTCTTTGACCTGGCCTGACCTTCAGTGTCGAGCTATTCAAAGCTGCCGGCTGCTAAATGGCCAGAGCGAATTGTTTATAAAACTTAAATGGGAGTGTGGAAGTGGAGGAGCGGTCCCAGCTGTGGATCGTTCGGGGAGACCCACCTCGCCTCTTCAGCCTGCAGCCGTTATTCCTTCCACATGTGTGGCTGAGACAAGAGCAAACACATGTGGAGGAACGGCTTTATTGTCCTGAGAGGACCTGAAGAGATGCTGCACGAGGGAGCCGCTCAGCAGCTGAATCAGCTCCTCGCATGTTTACGTTAGATACGAGGTTTGGCTGCAGATCGACGATGCTCGTCCAAACCGGCGGGACGTCAGCGCTTTAATGTTAGTGATTAATGTTAGCACCATCCAGGGAAAGAAAACAGCGTGCTGATAAAAGAAAATGTGTCCATGTGCTTCTATTTTCTGCTTTTACTTTATCACTGGACTCCTTAAAAAACATTTTCCTGCCCTCATTAGTGTCTGGTTGAGGTCACCTGTACCCCATTATCCTTTCCGTCTCTGTGGACGTGCACTCCCTCGATCTTTGGCTGCTAGTTCTCACATCTAGTTTCTTTGCACTGTCTGGACTTGTGGTTTTAGGAAACAGGGCAGCAGGGCTCTGACTGTGAATCTGGGCTCACGCTCAGCCGTGTGAGGAAACCTGGTTAAACGTTCCTGCCTTGATGCTTTACTGTACCCCGAGTGCATTCTGACTCATTTCCACGTAGGCTGAGTTTGGACTTATGAAAGACAGCTACTGCCTTCCTGTTCATGCTCTTCTTCAAATTTAATCCAAGCTGTCTTACTGTGAGTGTATGAATGCTTCCCCTGCATCACTGGCTGATTTCCAAGGCTTCAAAATATTAAACAAAGTCAAAAAGAGAGAACAGCTTGTGCATTTGCCGAGCGAGAACCTGACAGACGATGTGGACTACTGTGTAAAAATCCTGATGTACTCTTAGTGCAGCGGAAAACGCCTAATATCAGACTGTAAAGGGCTCCGTGTGGATGGATAACAACATGGATCCTTGTGGAATATGTCTTTGACGTTCACGGGATCACGGGAGTGCAGTGATCCACTAAAGCCTGAGACCTTATGAGTTTGGATTGGCTGTCACTCTGACCCAAAGAGCTACACTGTGTGTTTGCAATTTTGTAAGACGTTACACCAAAGTAACAAAGTAACTAAATAGCGTGTTACTGTAATCATATTACATTTTTCAGTAGAGGTGGGAATCACCATACATCCCTCGATACGATATTATCACAATACTTAACGCACGATACGATATTATTGCAATTTTTTAAATATTTTGCGATATTCAGATTCTGTACATAAAGGTAAACTTTATCAATATTCATTTTCTCTAATATCAAAGTCTCACACTCAGTCTTTCTCTCATTTCAGTTTGATTGTTGACAAACTGAACGGTTTGTATTACAGTCTAGTCCAACTTAACTGAATCAACCATCTGGTACAATTATAGCTATTCTGAACTATGCAGTTTATGAAAACTATGCAGCCCCTTCAGCAACTGAAGAATTTGAAAGGAAATTAAAACAAAATATAATTTTACATTAAATAAAAAAGTTTTAAACTTAATTAAAATAAAACATGTCTTAAATTAAAATAAGTAAACTGTCATGTTTATTGCTGCCAAAAACAAGTTAAACACATTTGGACAGTGAAGGAATGTCAGGATTCTTGCTCAGAAAAAGGATCAACATGCTCTGAAGTCAGAGCACAAAAACCTTTTTTGTAACAAAGTATCGATTTCTGCTGTCCCTGTATCCATACATTATTAGCAAACAAAATATCACCATGCTACACAGTATCCATTTTTCCCCCCACCCCTACTTTTCAGTAATGCCGTGATGTAGCGTGTTAATGCAGTAAAGTCAGTAATGACATTACAGTGACAGTTGCTTTATAAACATCCTTCAGTTGTCTGCACATCGGGTGGAAGTTAAAAATGTCAAACAAACATGTTTGTTTTATGTTTTGTTTTTTTTTGTGACAATAAGCTGATTTTAGTTCATGTGAAGGAGAAAAATGGTGGAGCGGTCTTAAACTCTTCAGGATTGGAGATATGGACATCACTTTTATTTTTATTGCACAAAAGGACGAGAGCATAAAGTGGAAGCAGCATGCTGCTAGCACAACTTTTCCAACAGCATGCTACCGCTAAGCTAACCAAGAACCCAGAGTGATGTTCTAACTGAGCGTATGCAGACTCCGCCCAGCAGCCAGAGCCTGAACTTCAACAGGTAACAAACTGACGAGCTGTCAGGCTGCAGTTTGTACCTGTTCATGTTTCTGCAGTAGGGTCAGTGTGGCGATGGCTTTGGTGCGTCTTTGTGGGCCGGTGTTCAGCTTTGCTTTGTGTTCATATGTAAAAACTCAAAGAAAGGTTGTGTGTGTCCTCATCAGAGAGTAATCCGATTACTTTTTTCAAGTAACGAGTAAAGTAAGGGATTACTATTGCAAAAACGGTAATTAGATTACCGTTACTTTCCCGTAGGAACGCTGCGTTACTGCGTTACTAAGACCGTGATTTTCTTTGCGAGAATGTCTCATGACAGTGACGTAAGCGAGTGCGACGTTCGTGACAACAGCTGTGTGCAGATCAACAATGGATCATATATCGAGTGCAGAGAGAGTATGAGCGTGCAGCGTTTAAAGCGTGGAAGTACTGACCTTACTTTGAGTTTGATTCCATAAAAAGTGACAAAAACATTAGTGTCCGTTGTGCGTGGGAAGAAAACTTCTTTTTACAGCGAAAAAACCCCTAAACTTCCAAACAAGCACCGAGTAGCTACGACGTAATGGGAAACTCACAGAGAAACTCGTGGATTCTTCCACTGACCGCTGCACACCTGCACCAGGGTAACCCTCCGCCTACCCCACTCCTGCTTTACAGGTGAAAATAGAGCAACAGGACCGCTAGTCTTTGACTTTATTTATTTTCTGCTGTGTTTTACTTGCATCTATTTGAAAGACTGAGTGTAAACACACAAAAAAAAATATTATGTGCTGGAATGTGCAGAAAATAGGTTTAAATATTAAACTAATTTCTTCCAGTCAGAGAATGTTGCATATAATTAAATTTTTGCTTGATGCATAAAGTTAAAAGATTAAAACTAATAAAACAAGTTTTAAAAAGAGACTTTTCCATTTGATTACATTTTGTATGATGATTATGTAGAAAAAGTAGAATTGGGCTGAAAGATCTATCACTTTATCACCTATTCAGGTTGTAAATCGTGTTTTTAAAAAGTGACTAAGTAACTAAGTAATTAATTACTTTTGAAAAGAAGTAATCAGTAAAGTAACGGGATTACTTTTTGGGGAAGTAATTAGTTACTGATTACTTTTTTCCAAGTAACTTGACCAACACTGGTCCTCATTAGGGTCTGTAGCCTATCGGTTAGTGGTTAATGTAACAAATTACTTTCTCTGGTAAGTAATTAAACAATACACTCCGTTACTTTTAAGAACAGTAAAGTGTAATCTATTACTTTTTCAGAGTAACGACCCAAACACTGATGACAACAAACCAGTTTCATGCTGCTGTGCTTGTTTTTGAACTTTGGTGAAAGTCAGTCGACACAACTGAGAAGCACCAAAGAGCTGTGAGATAAAGAGACGCTTTCACGCCTTCAAACACTCCACGAGGACCTGATGGTTCAAAGATCCAGTCCACACATAAAATATGACTTTAACTGGTTTGAAGTGTTTTGTGTTCGTCATGACTAATGGGGTGAGCTCGTGTTTGTTTATGAAGCTCGCTCAACTCGTTCGTTAAATTGTCCTGATGTTTGTTCTTCATCTTCTTTAATTGGAAAGAGAAAATGATTGGGATAAACACCGGCTTAATGAAGCTGAGTACATCAGCGGGCTGGATCTAAATGGATGGACTTTAAACATGTTTAATCAGCTTGTGTAACAGTGATCAATAAAAACTAACAGCCAGGGAGGAAAAGAAAAGCTGGAAATTTCCTCTCAAAGTCTTTTTAATAAATGGGAAGAAAGTGAATCTGTCTTCACTCCTATTCTGATGCTTTGACCACAAACTGCTCCTGTTTGTTCAGTT
Organism: Neolamprologus brichardi; assembly: GCF_056152115.1. Lineage (NCBI taxonomy): Eukaryota > Metazoa > Chordata > Actinopteri > Cichliformes > Cichlidae > Neolamprologus > Neolamprologus brichardi. The sequence goes on along the minus strand of NC_142113.1, from coordinate 32,521,930 downwards.
AGAGGTTGTTCACTGATGGCCTTACGTGGGTGTGGTTTACCCAGCGCTGTTGTGATCGGAAGCGCGTCCACAGTTTGTGTGACTGACTCCGCTCGGATCGCCCTCCTTCCTGGAAGAGCCTTTTTGTCCTGCTGACTGAGCCGTGGTAACGATTACTGCAGGGCTGTTTACTTTCTCGCAGCGTCTCTTTCCAGCTGATCCTTCTTTAACTGCAGCGATAACGCAGGACGAGCTGGTCCCATTGATTGCAATCGCCTGCTCCTTTAAATGACCTCCCAATTTTCCTTCCTGGAACTGCACTGCCGTCTTGATTTCCCAGTTATCAGGCTGTAACTATCGAGTGATGTTTGACATCAGGTTTTGCTTTGAAAGTAGAGAGAAAATGTATTTTCATGGAGTCTGGAGATTCACACTCTCTGCAGGTTTTGGTGAAATAAAAATCTGAGGTGAAAATGGAGAAAATCCATTTACAGCATGCTTTCACCAGTCAGACCAATGGGAATAATCCACCAGTGGGTTTCATCATATTAGCGTCACACTTCAGGCACTGACCTTTGTCCATGCTGGGCCTCTTACAGTGAGATTTACCTGGAAGTCTCAGAACGGGCCTTCAGTTAAAGGCACATATGAACAGTTACTTTGCTTACCAGATGATTCGGGATATTTGATAAACAAATGTATATTATGCTGAATAAATTCGACCTGCAGGCAGCCTGGGATCGAACCAGCAGGGCCTCCATCTTTAACCGCTGCCCAGTCCACAAAGCTCTGAACCCCACGACGTCTCCTGTGCTCAGCCACCTACCAGAGGCCCGGCTCCATGATGGGGGCAGTAATGCCGACTCAGGTACGGTGACCTGGGTGGTTTATTTTATAGCCTAATAGTATTTTTTTAATATCCTAGTCAGACGCCTCCTGTGAGGTGAGATTGCAATGCCTCAGTTTTCAAATAGAGGCTGTAAGGGATGGAGGTCTGGGCATCTGCTTCACATGTTGCCCCAGATCTGGATTTGTGTCAAGTGAATGGACTGATGGATAAATTCAACGCTGCTTGTGAAAGACTTTGATATACAGAAAAATCCACCTTCATTCAAGAAAGTCAACCAAATGAGGTCAAGGCGGACTTTAACTCAACGTTTCAATGTCTCAACTCTTTACTCCCCGAAAGCCTAAAAGACGTAAACCTCGAAGTGTCGTCTGGTCGTCAAACAAAGACTTTATTGACGTAAACTGAGGTGCTCGTCGTTACGGGTGAGGTCATCAAATGTCGTCTTTATGGCGGAACAAAGTAAAGAAATAGTTGCATGTGGTCATTTTACCATTAAGACAAAATTAAACAAGCTAAACATTCCCACCTTTGGGAAGAATAAGAAAGGGACCTCTCGCTTTGTGTTACCTGATTGGTTGCTTTGAGGCCTTCTGATCAGAACCACTTTCCCAAATTACCTGTCGAATGCAGTAACAGTGAAAACATTTGATTTCTTTATTCTGATATTCTGATGTTTCTTGCTGTGAGAGAGTGGCTGGACGCCTGTTGTGGAGCTGAGTGAAGCTGCTGCTGTTTGCTGGAGGAAGCTGTGGCTTTGAACGACGAGCCTGAGAGCGGGCAGCGGGTTTATTTAGAAATCGGAGTCTTTCAGACGCCGCCGAATCCAGCACGATTTATCTGAGGATGTCTAAAAATACTCCTCACCTGTCTGTCCGCGCCTTTATCTCTGTCGTCCACAGGAGGAGGAGGAGGATGTGTTTCAGAAAGAAGGAAGAAATATCTCCTAAAGTGAGAAAGTTGCTGCTGAAGCTCAGCGCTGATTGATTGACTGTTTTATGACTTCAGCACCATAAAGTTTCTGACATTAGCACGTTACTCATTCACGCTTCAAGGACCACGAGAGAAGTGTCGGTTTGTAAAGATCATCTCGCTGAAGTAAATCAGAAACATTTATTTCCCATAGAGCCTGCTTTCTGCAGTAATCTATTAACATCACATCATTTTGTTTTTAAGGCTCTTTCTTCCAGACTTCTCAGATCATTCATTATTGCAGCTTACGGCACAAAAACCTCATTATTTAAAAGACAGTTACTTTAAAATGCTCCAAACAGGGCAGAACTTTAGGCTTCAATAAAAATGAAACCGGTGACGTCTATAGAAATCGACCGTCCTTACAGTCGTTACAGAGGATTCAATTATCTTTAGAGACCAAAACAGTTTTTTCTATCAGGCCTTAAACGTGTTTATTTCTGCTGTAAAGTCGCTCATTTTAACCCTTTAAGACCTACCATAGAACCAAGTCCGCCAGAGCTTATATTATATTTTTACATGCTGTGGAGCCATTTTTGGGAGCATTTCAAGTTGATATACATCAATACAACCATTACAGCCTAGATTTTAATAATATGTCTGCATTAAGTGCATAGTAATTACATAAATTGCAAAAAAGTGCAATAAACTACAAAAAAATTGAAAATCATTTTTGTTTTTTTAACATATATTTCTAGTTAGAGAAATTTAAGAGGCTTATCCCTCAAAACTGTAAATACAAAAAAGTTGCACAAAATAGTTTCCCACCACAGGAAATTTATTTTGAGTGTCTTCATAGTTTTATTTTTGAAATACACCAATTTTTATATACTGCAGGGAAAACGAAAATAAATATTATAGTGCAAATTTGCAAAAAAGCAGCATATGCATCAAAATAAACTATTTCCAGCAGTGCAATATGAGTCCTAAGCATCCCAGAAACCACACAGAAAGTCATAAACTCAAACATAACTTTTAAAAACACCAGTATAGGCTCATTGAGGCCCGGACGGTAAAAAACTACATTTCCGCGAAAATGACGTCACTTCCGGTTTCGGGCAGGTCATGGCGGACATGGATAGTTCGCGCTGACGTCTAATCCAATGTAGGAAGTGTTACAAACAGCTGATCGGATCGGCAAAGCGTGTTTCTGGAATATTATGTTTTTGTTGCTGCAAGTGCTTTTTATGCAGTTTTTGTAAAGTTATATGTGGAAGGAAACTGTGACCGAGGACAAGCTGATGGCATAAGATGGAAGTACAACTCCTCCGGTTTCATATGCAAAAACAATTATTGCGCTAGCTCACGTGGTTGCAGAGCTACCGGGATTTAAAAATAGTTACGCAAAACAGAGCGTGCCCGCTCTGACCGGTTTTAAAGGGTTAACCTGGAAGTCTATGGAGACTGACTCACTGCGGAGGCAGCCCCTAGAGGACATTAGAGGAACTGCAGGTTTTGGTGCATCAGATGCTTGCTGAGACACAGTTACCCTGCAGAGGCGATACAGGTGTCGGGTTTCAGCTTCCTGTTTCTCAGCCGTGTGGAGGAAATGCCCTCGCAGGTTTACGGACCTCACAAGCTCCTTTTCTTGGTCATTATCCATCTGCTCCTTCCCTCGTCAGCTCCTTTTCTGGCTTCATTTTCTCTGTAATTAACTCAGATTTGCTCCATTTCTGTCTCCCTCTCCCTGGATATCATGTTTTTGCAGAGGAGGCCTCCCTCATACTTGTCTGCATGTGAGCTCCAGGTGGAAAAATGTGCTCTAATCCTCTGAAATAAACCAGTATTCATGCTGCCATCTCCCTGCCGCCGAGGCCTCGCTGCTGCCGAGGCCTCGCTGCTGCCGAGGCCTCGCTCTATGGATGAATTCAAGTGACAGAACGCAGGGCAGCTTATTACAGAGTGCAGGGAGGCGTCTTTCCCATTTTTATTGAGTTTTACAGACTCTTATTGTGAAGTGAGAGTGGGTGTGTCGGAGGAGGCTCACAGATGTGCTGAGGCGGCGAGTAATTTCATCGTGTTTTCCCCGTTTTTGTGGCTCAGGCGCTGAGGAGGAGCAGCGCCGCTGTGGCTCAGCGGGGTGACGTGGCAGCAGGTGATTCAGCCCCGTGTGATTCATGACACACCTGGCGAGTGGGAGTCGCGAAGGGAAACAAACAGATTTAGTTGTAACAGTCCAGGAGCTCGTCCACGGCGCCCTTCTCCTGAATTTTACACTCGAGTGAGTTCCAATAGGAAGAAAACACCCCAACGTGAGCTGAAACGCACCTGTGGACAGACAGGTGTGCACTTTGTTTTTATTTTGTCCTTCGTAGCTCTTTCCAGTGAAGCTGCTTCTACTTCCTGTGTGTGCGACCCTTTTTTCCTTTCTTGGATTTTTGGACCCACTTCCTGTTTCAGATGAAAGACTTTTTTTTGTTCCTTTGTCTCTGCACGTCTTCATTTGATACGACAGCATTTAATTAACGACTATGAACAAAAAGACACACAACGTCATCCTCTGCATACAAAAATGAGCTTTAATGTTTCTACATGTGCGCTCATCTCTGTGCTAATGGTCATTTGGGGCCAGCGTTCAGAAGAATCTGGGGTCAAACCTGGTGAACTCGCACTGATGGTTCTTCACGGCCCTTTTTTATGAACAGATTTCACTGTAAACCACACAGCTACCCAACAATGAAACATCCCAGCAGTCAACTATCGAGCGGGGCCAGCTGAGTTGGTTCGGGCTTCTGGTTGGGTTGCCTCCTGGGAACTTCCCTTTGAAGGTTTTCCAGACCACGTTTAGACCCGGTTATATATCATGTCTGGCTGGGGACGCCTCAGGATCCCCAAGGAGGAGCTGGGAAGTGTGGCGGGAGAGAAGAACGTCTGAAAACCTACAAAGCCTGCTGCCACCATGACCAGAGCTCACACAGTGATGGATGATTTAAAGCCTCCATGAGAACAGATTAAAACACCGTCTAATTGTGTGTATTGTGCATAAATACATCTGAGTCTTGTTATGAAGCTGACGTGTCCTGGTGTGTTTTCGTTTGGTTTTTATAGCAGCAGCATGATTTATTTTTTATTACTGGGACTGAAAGCTGAGCTTCATACCAAACATACCAAATTACACTGGAGACACTCGGGGTTTAAAGAAAGCACCAATATCTTTAAGCTAGCAAACGAAGCCCACAGATAAAAGATTTGGGATCATTAAAAGTCACGTTTCAAAAACACCGTGAGCCAGATTATGAAATCACCTGCAGGTAACGGCGAGTAAAGGGTAGAAATGTGCTAAAATCTTCTGCACTAAATCGTTACGTTCCCCGCCCCGCACAGATACTGTTTTCATCTTATCGGGTGTTTTCTCGACAATGTGGGTTACAGTGGCAGCGTGGACGTGGAGCGTGCAGCCGTTTAGTTTCACATGAAATGGTGTTGGTGTGTAGTTTTGCACCATCACCCGTCTTTATTAGAGTTATAAAACTAAAGGGATGCCTTCTGTTGCACTCATACATTCAGCTGTTTAATGGTGGTTATTGTAGTTTATACCTGCAGCACTGAGTGTAGCACAGCCTGTGTTCTCCTGACGTTCTGGTTTGTGATTCTTCACATGAAGAACCAGTTTAAAAACTTTCAGTTTGACTTTGCAGTGTTGAGCTCTGCTAAAAGCTTTGACGGACTGAATTCGGAGGCACAGTCACCTCGATGGTCTCAGGGTCTTTGAGCCGTGCTAGTTCTTCCTCCCTTCATGTTTTTGTCTGGAAATGAAGAACGTGAGTGTACTTTGAGTCGAGTCGATGTTGGTGTGAGTTTGATTTTGCAGCTTGAGCTTCCTTAGAGTGGTTGGAGTTTTCTCTCCTGATGGTTTTGATGCACTCAGCGTTTTAAATGAATGCAGCTGCAACATCAGTCAGCGCCATAAACTCTCTTTCTGTGCGTCTCTCTCCATCCAATCCCGTAAGCCCCGACGGGCGAGCTGGCACCCGTGCAGCTGAGCACAGCTCGACTCGTCAGACTTGGAGTGGTGTCCACAAAGAGTCAGCACTCCTCTCTGTAGCGGCTGCAGCCCAACAATCGCACTGATGGTCCGCCTGACCGCTTCCTGTAGATGCATAAAATGATTTCAAAGAGTCGATCTGCCTCCTTTCGACTCGGCAGCCTCGACACAGGCTTTTTACAATACAATGCAATTTTATTTATATAGCACATTTAAAAAACCTCAGGTATGCCAAAGTGCTTCACAGAATGAGTTGAAGAGCATTTTAAGAATCTTTAACTTAAAACATGAGACAGTTTGTCACAATGTAGCGTCTGTGTCTGTGGAAGTGTGCAGTAGCTGTAGGAGTGGAGGAAAAAATGGATACTGTGTAGCATCGTGATATTTTGTTTGCTAATAATGTATGGATACAGGGACAGCAGAAATCGATATTTTGTTACAAAAAAGGTTTTTGTGCTCTGACTTCAGAGCATGTTGATCCTTTTTCTGAGCAAGAATCCTGACATTCCTTCACTGTCCAAATGTGTTTAACTTGTTTTATGGCAGCAATAAACATGACAGTTTACTTATTTTAATTTAAGACATGTTTTATTTTAATTAAGTTTACAACTTTTTTTATTTAATGTAAAATTATATTTTGTTTTAATTTACTTTCAAATTCTTCAGTTGCTGAAGGGGCTGCATAGTTTTCATAAACTGCATAGTTCAGAATAGCTATAATTGTACCAGATGGTTGCGTTCAGTTAAGTTGGACTAGACTGTAATACAAACCGTTCAGTTTGTCAACAATAAAACTGAAATGAGAGAAAAACTGAGTGTGAGACTTTGTTATTAGATAAAATGAATATTGATAAAGTTTACCTTTATGTACAGAATCTGAATATCGCAAAATATTTTAAAAAATTGCAATAATATCGTATCGTGGGATGTATGGTGATTCCCACCTCTAAGTAGCTGCAGTCTTTATTTGAAAGGATCTGGATGATACACAAACTCTCTCTCTTTCCTACACAATCAGGAGTTCAGCACATCTCTGACCTCTGAAGGTTCTCATCTATATCAGTTTGATGTCATCATGTATCTTAGCAACCACCTAGCAATAGGCTGAAATGGCCTGTTTTTAGCATAAATGGACCTTTATGAAAGAATTGTTTCAATCATTTTAATTTCATGACAGTAATGTCACATCTATATCAGCAAACACTGACATATGATGATGTCGTCACGTTGCCTAGCAACCACGTAGCAACATGTTCAAACAACCCATTTGTAAATCTTATCTACCACACTTTTTTTCTCCTCATTGTGATTCATTATATCAATTTTCCAAAAGCTCAAACAAACCAAACAACACTGCATGCAGTTAGCTTAAACTGGGTTAAGAGAAGGATTAGCCACACCCAATAGATTCTGCTCAGTTTTAACTGTTTTCTGTAGCCGAGTCAATCGCTTGATTTTTCTTCCTCCCTTTACATCAACCAATAAAGTTGGCAGTAACGTCACAAAGGCCCGATGAATTTCCAGTTCACTCAAAATTTCAGCGTTGACCAGGTTAGCATGCTAGCACACTGCTAATTAGCATGTCATTACATAATGAACTACACCGAAGACGATTCTGAACCTCGATTCATCGTTACATCAACGCAGTAACAGTTAAACAGACAGCTAAATCTTAACACATGTGAACGTGACTTCTGAAGTGTCTGGAGGAAGTGACACTGTGTTCTGGATGAAAAGGACCTCGATGTTTAATTTATCTGCGCATCTTCGCTGATGTTTCACGCTTTGACTTTAACTGCCTCATGTGGCAGAAAGCTCGCCGGCCGGCTGTCTTAAAGAAGCTTTGCAGCAGCAGTGAGCTGAGGCGCATGAACAGAGCCAAGCACAGCTAAGAAAGGATTAGTGCAGCTGATATCGATCAATCTAAAAGAAAAAAGAAAAGCCCTGATCGTCTCTGAACACTTCCAGTAAATGTGAGTAGAGGAAGGAAGGAAATGGATTTGTTTTTATTCTGAATCAACAAATTAAGGGACGTTTCCAAAAATGAGCAAATCCTGGAAACTTTAATTTTAATTATAAAATATGAGGACTGTGCAGACTAAGTGAAGTAGAGGGCAGCGTTAGACGTACATGTAAGCAGTGTGGCCACCATGCCCTCAGCAGCCGCCCCCAACTCCTCCATACTGTAAACAAATGCAGCACCTCCTGCATATAAAACCCTACAAACAAACAAATGTGGCCAACTCAGCAGGCAATTATGCTTTCACCAGCATGCATTTGGCCAGACAATTAGTGGTTGGTAAATGTTGAGTTTCAGCAGACAGGAGGTCGTCCGGTTCAGTATTTGGGGCACGTAAGCGCCAGTTTGGCTTCCAGTTTGTTGACTGAATCTGCATGATTTAGCTTATGCTGCCTCTTGGAGAGGAAACATGGCCCCGATTTGTTTTTGCCCCTTTGTGCATCGAGACAGCTGATGCCCCGCATGTCTGCCGTCCTCACGTCTGTCCGTCTATGCTGCAGAGACTAGAAAAAAAAGAAAGATGCTGTGTTTGAGCTTGCAGATCGTTCAGAGTGTGCTTTAAGATTTGAATTTAAGATTTGACTTATTTCATTTGATGGTGAACAGATTCCACGGATCCTGAGACAAAGGCTGGATTTTCATCACGCTTGTTAGTCTGTGCCTGCAGGCTGAGACTTCTCTCTCCCTGCAGACCGGCAGGAATCACTCCTCCAGAGTCTTCCTGAGGGCTCAGGTAGCACGGGAAAACTCACGCAGGGAGGACGGATGAAATGGTGTTGGTGTGTGTTTGCTTTTCAACATGAGCGCACACACACATTTTTCAAAGCACCCAGAGGCTTGCGTGTGTGCACACATGTGCTGTGATGGTTGGTTTTGTTGTTCTGAGTCTTTGAAGGCTCCTCGTTTCCCTCTCGGTGGATTCAGCTGCAGGCGAGTCGGCTCAGGTGAACGATTGCAGCTTCACTTGAAGACCAAACTGAAATATGATGCTTTTAAACTGTAAAGAGGTCCTAATAAGCCGTTTCTGTCATATGTTCGGCTCTACTGATGGATGTTCACATTAAACACTGTGAGAGTTTCTAAATAATGAGGTCAGTGTATGTTTACGTAATCCCCGTGAGCTAAAAGCTGCTCTAAATCACAGACTGTATATAAAAGATGGACAAATCCACCGTGACACCAGTGCTGTTTTAAACACTGGTGATTTAGCTGCCAACATGTTATTCTTTTTCTTTTTTTTTGAGCTTGAAGGGACCTTATTTGGATGACGGGTGGAGAGTTAAGTTATGAGCTTAGATAGCTTTGTTAATTCCACGCTAACTGGGGCACAGTGGTATTAAAATCCTAGAATTTTAGAATTTCAGTCAGCAGAACTTGGATTTCTGAGACGGTCTGCATTAAAACTGCCCCTGAAGGCACCACGAGCGCTCAAAGGTCCACTTTAGCTACTCCAGTTAGCTGACGTGAAGGCTAGCAAACAGCTAGCAGGTACAGCCTGTTGTCAAAGTGGCCACGCCCCCAATTTTATGCCTTATAAATATACTCACTTGAGAGAAGAAAATAGTTTTTGCATCAGCCTGTAAACATATTTGTTTTTGCTATAACATCAGACATTTTAATATGGAAGTCTATGAAGACTGACTGCTGCAGCCTCTGGTGGACATGAGAGGAACTGCAGCTTTTGATACTTAAGCTTTGCATGATAAATAAAAGCACATAGCTGGAAATGAGTAGAATAGCTCCACTTTAAAGATCATAAGCATAATGTAAACATTGCATACACACAGTAATCAGTCTTCCACAGTTAGTATGTATATTAGGGGGATTGATAGTTGTGGATCGTTTCCATATTGTTAAATGTGACAGAAAAAACAAGCAGAAGCAGTGACAGCTGGCTCGTGCAGAGTGTCACCAACAGTTTATTTTTCTTTAACAAAGACTTCAGAGCTGAGTCAAATGAGATTTTTCTGCATTTAAACTGGTTTAAATAACATAAAATTTTCAGCTAGCGAGCGTGAAGATCTCACCGGAGCTGAACAATGAAGCTGCAAAAGCTCTAGAATATTAGGCTAAAATGTATCCAGGTGTACCATAATCAGGTAACATTATGTTATAAAGATGTCTTCTCACACAGCGTTCCCTGAGATTTTCCATCAGAGCGTCTTCAGGGGGAGTCTGTGTCTTTCAGCCTCTCCCTCCTCTCCATTAGTCTGTCACGTCCTGGTATTAAATGGGGATTTGGATGGCAGGAGCGTGTCTGCAGCACAGGATTTGGCTGTACATGCCCGGTCCCAGCAGGGGTGAGCCCTTCGGCTCTGAGCCCCAGAGGACGGGAGACTGAGAGGAGCTTTATTCTCCGGACTGCTGCTGCCTGAGAGCTGAGAGGAGGGATTTATGTGGACAGTGAAGCAGAACATCTTCTCAGTCTGGCTGCTCTCAGAGACTAGAAAGTCTGGAAAGTGAAGCTGACGCAGCAGTGCCTTAAACCTGCACTCTTTCTAGTGGCCAGCAGGGGGCGACTCCTCTGATGCTCAGTGCTCGCTCGCTCGCTCGTCTTCAGTAAATCCAGGTATGGTTGGGATCAGGCCTACTTTGTGATTGACAAGTCGCGAGATGCTAACCGAAACTTCGCAAACGAATCTGTTGGTTCCTCAGTTTGTTTTTTTGTTGCTCTTTTTAAAATAGTTAGTTTTGTTTTTGCCGGCCTTTTACAGGACACCGAAGGACAGCGATGGCAGGTCGCCCCCCTGTGGCCAAAATAACAAACACAGAACTTGTTTTAATTTATTTGCACGTGTCCGTCAGAAGAATCCAAAGCAAGTATTTACTCTGCTGCTGCATCTGTCTTGCTTTCCTTCCACTCCTGAGGGAAATATTTAGCTGCTAAACATTCCACTGTGTCCACTAGGGATGGGTATCGTTTAGGTTTTATCCGATAACGGTGCCAAACCGGTACTTAAAGAATGGAGAACACAAAATTGGTCCAAAAACCTCTCATGTTTAACTGTTTTTTTGTAAAAAGATAACAATGTTAGCCTTTTCTGCAGCTATGGGGCATATATGGTATCACTCTGGGCTGGAAGCAGCTTAAACAATGGAAAAAACACAAACTTTGTCCAAAAACCTCTCATGTTCAGCTGTTTTCCACTTTTTCTTTGGTCATTTTAGCCTTTTTGGCCAGGGTGAAGGGAGTATCTGCCATCAAACAAGAAGACAGCCGCATGTAGCTATGATGATGTTTGCTAGTTCACCTTACATGCATTAATGTAATAACGTGGTTAGCCTACTCAACGTAAATTACACACGAACAACATTAAGCTACTCACGCAGAGAAGAACGGCTGCTGCTGCATCATCATCCTCATCATTTCTGCTACACTGGCAGGGCTAGGGGCCAGGACTCTCCTCTTCGGGTTTTTGGGGGATGTTGCTAACTCCGGGTCCGATAACAGGCACCACACCCGCAGTAGATGTGCTCGGTCTCGCAGCAAGCTATTCTGTAGCTCTGCTCTAAAAGAACGTACGTACCTGGACCCGCCTACTATCCTCGGAAACGTAAAATGATTGGCTAGAATCTAAAGTGTATCACAGCTCGGGAAAAATAAAGCACCGAAATGTGCGCAGCTTTTCGGTCTGGTTACTACCGTTTATGTCAGAACCTGTGCCATCATGGCACCGGATACCGGTACCCATCCCTAGTGTCCACGGCTTATTAACGGTTAAGAGCCGTAAACTGTTTCCCTCTGCTGTTTGCTGAGGAATCAGTGCACGGTGGCCTCATCTGAGGACACAAGAACAAATTTCCTGCTGCCCAAAACAAGGTGAAAGATGCTAAAATGCAGCCGCTGCTCCTTTCATATTATTACACAGTAAGTTCATAACAGACCGAGGAGCTCAGGATGTACAGTCCAGTTCAGCGCTGACTGCTTGGGAGTGGCAGCTTACATAAGGTCACTTATCTGTTTTTCTCTATCTGGGAGCATAATTATCAAAATGAATATAATTTTGAACATTAATCAGACTTAAAACTAGTGATTAAGACCATAAAATCACCAGTAGAGTATTTACTGAGGTCACAGATCGAGTGATCAGCAGTTTCGTTTTCTTACAGACTTCTGAAGAGTCGCCTCCTTCTGGTTGTCAAATGAAAGCCACTTCCTCAAAAATAATTTAACAGATTTAAATGAAACTAACTGTGCTGTGTGTATATGAAGCAGTGTGTTTTTAAAAGTGTCCGTGTGAATGCAGGGAATGAAAAATGCAACAAATCTGAAAAAGTTAAACATAACCAGGGGCTCATTTGAGATGTACCCAAACCCCTAAAACTCAAACTAAAGCAAGTAAAGCTGCAGCTGAAACAGAAAGTAGACTACATACTCACCAGATTCAGCACAAATGTTAAACACACCTTTTCTTCTTTGGATGGAAGAGGTTATCAAACCTTTTATTATGCAGTAATTTTGCATTACACTGACATTTCATCTTCTTTTATCAGCAGGAAAGACATAAAATACACGTGTCATACCCGTTCATTGTATTACACTGCTGTATAAGAGCAGTCACAAATGGACCTTGACTGCTGCACATTTCAAATATAACTGCTTTCTTGCAGTTTTTATTATGAGCCAGGAGTTCTTGAAATTCGCTTTCGACTCCATTAAAGTGAAAAACTGAGAAAAGCCGCTGTGCTTTGTTGTCCTTCACTGCAGTCATATCTCTGTTTTTCATGAAGAAAAGGACCTGCAGTCTTAACCTGCAGTCCACCTACCTCCCTCTGTTGTTTATTTCAGATATCACCTCCCTGCTTGTACTCGATATGGTGAACCCTCCCTCCACTCTCACCTTCACCTTGTCTTCCAGCCTCTGCCGCTCTGTATTCTGTACGCTTGTTTGCTCCCGGCGGCCCAGTTTTGTTTCTGTGTGGTTTGCAGTCGAGCAGAGAAGAGAACAGTTTGTCTGCCTGATGAGAGGGATAACTTCCCTCTCCTGCTTTTATCCATAATGCTGCTGCCAGACCAACGTTTTGATGTCAGTGCCAATACCACATGGAAGTGACCAATGAGTGGTTCTGGAAGAAGAAGTAGGTTCTGCCAGAAAACCACCAAAAGCCCCACAGGTGTTAGGCATTAGCTGCTGTCCCCACTGAGCAAATAAACTGTGCACTGGTTTCATGGTTTAGGCAAAAGTTTAGTCTCAAGTGTCACGTTAACTTAAAAGAGCGAGGTCAACGATAACCCGGATTTGGGAAGAGATCGTGTCTGAGTCTGTCACCAGTCCTGTTCTAATCAGGTTCAGGTCAGTAATCGAATACAGTCAAGTTTTTATTCATGAAAATCTTCTTCCAGTCACCAGTGAAACATCTGAGTCATCAAAGTCAATGTTGTGTCCATGTTGGCCGAATTATTTCACAGTCAAAAACATCATGTATCATAGTTCAAGTAACAAATTTGTGATTTTGTGACCCAAGCTTTCAAAGTGTGAACACAAATTAATTCATTAAATGGTCAAAAGCAGGAAGAGGCACTAACTTCCCAAAGTTAGGTAGGATCCCAAGATCCTTGACAAATTATCTAATCTAATAGAGGTGGGAATCACCATACATCCCACGATACGATATTATCACAATACTTAACGCACGATACGATATTATTGCAATTTTTAAAAATATTTTGTGATATTCAGATTCTGTACATAAAGGTAAACTTTATCAATATTCATTTTATCTAATATCAAAGTCTCACACTCAGTCTTTCTCTCATTTCAGTTTTATTGTTGACAAACTGAACGGTTTGTATTACAGTCTAGTCCAACTTAACTGAATCAACCATCTGGTACAATTATAGCTATTCTGAACTATGCAGTTTATGAAAACTATGCAGCCCCTTCAGCAACTGAAGAATTTGAAAGTAAATTAAAACAAAATATAATTTTACATTAAATAAAAAAGTTTTAAACTTAATTAAAATAAAACATGTCTTAAATTAAAATAAGTAAACTGTCATGTTTATTGCTGCCATAAAAAAGTTAAACACATTTGGACAGTGAAGGAATGTCAGGATTCTTGCTCAGAAAAAGGATCAACATGCTCTGAAGTCAGAGCACAAAAACCTTTTTTGTAACAAAATATCGATTTCTGCTGTCCCTGTATCCATACATTATTAGCAAACAAAATATCACCATGCTACACAGTATCCATTTTTTCCCCCACCCCTATAATCTAATATTAAGTCTACCAAAGTCTTGTCTTTTGTCATGAAAATCAACCAAAGTCGGACTTAAAGAAGTCCAGATGCTTTTCTTTCCAAGCTCCTTCGACATCAACCAAAGTCATTCCTCAATATTGTAAAGCCATATTCAAGTTGTTAATGTAGCAAAACAATCGGCAAAGTCAAAGTCACCAATGTTTATCAAGTTTTGTAGAAGTCAGAAATCTAACACGGAGTCAACAAAGTTGGCTGAGGTACAAAATTCAACAGATGACTGTTCTAAGTTGCCAGAATAACGTAGGAGTTCATAAAGTCAGGTTCTAGTAACTTCTGTAGGTCTGAGTCACCAGAGTCAAAGCCACCAGTACCAACGGGATTGACCCAGCATCCTTGCTACCATGTTGGCACGGTTACCAAATTGTTAATATCATTTTAAGTCAAACTCAAAGTAGGTTTGTATGTCCGAGTGTTTGAAGTCTTTCATAGATGCCAAGTATTTTTAATAGTTACCAAAGCCAAAACAAAAATTTCCTACACAATTGGAAATATCGATGTAAGTAACAAGTTAGTAGTTAACAAAGTCGTTACTGCCACTAAAACGGGAAAAGTCTGCTTCAAGTCGTTAATCTGTAGTTTGGGTCAAGTTGCGTCCAAATGACCAAAACCATGTTCATGTTCCTGAGATCATGTTCAGGTCACCAAAGTTCTTAATGTCATCGTTTAGTCACTTTGATTTTTGACTTCATTGGAGTAACGAAGGAATTATCAAAGATATTCCCAAAAGTCGGATACGAATTCCCAAAGTCACTGAGGTCATGTACAAACTAAGGCCTGAAGAGCTTCCAGATCTGAAGTTTAGCTTTATTTAATTTGCAGTTCAAACGACCCGAGGTGAACGTTTAAAATAGAAATATAAAATACAGGAAATGCTTGTTTTGCTCCAGGTTGTAGCTTCTACTTGTTTGGTTCTGAGTTTCTAGTTTTGTGTCTTCATTTCAGTCATATTTAGTTATTTATTTTATCTTTTTGGGCAATAATTAAGCTAATTGTACTGTGTGCAGTCGTTGGTGCCAAGAACTAAACACTGCAGATGTTTTCCAGATGGTTTTCTCCATCACCCAAAGCGTCTCCGATGACATGAGACTGTTTCTAACCAGTCCACAGCTGTAGTACCTGTGGAGGGCTGTGCTGTTTCCATTCATTTAGCCTGAAATAAAGACACACCAGCAGACAAATGTTTGGATTTAAGCAATACGAGCCGTTTAAAGCTGGATACTCTGATGCTCCAAGTGTTTGTGATCAAGTTGTAAACACGGTTACACAAACGGCCTCAGAAACCGAGAGGAAATCGCTGGAAAAAACAAAGAGCGAGCCAGGAGACAAACATGAGTGATAGCAGTGAGGCCTGCAGTTTGCTGAGTTAAGCACTCTGCCTTATTGGAGTGTTTGTGTGTGTAAATGTGTGTGTTTTAGGGGAGGGAGGGTGGCAGCCAATGCGACTCCACAGGGGCATTGTGGGTAGTTGCCTCACAGCTTTTCTTCCTCTGCCTGGATACAAGCAGTGCAGCACTTCCCTCGGTCTTTTCCCTTCCTTTCACCGCGTACGTCAAGCTGCTCTCCAGCGTCCGCTCCGTTGGCTATATCTGATTATTTCATCTGAAAACACTAAAATGCATTTTTGGAACAGCTTCATCTGCTGTGTAAGACATCTCTGTGGCTGATTGTCTTTATATTCAGTTTCTTCTGCTGCGTTTGGATAGAAAACCAGACAGTTTTGTGTTTATATAGGCAGTTTTTTGTTGCAGAGTAATGGATTCTACCAACCAGGTGCAAGAGATCCTGCAAAATGAAGCCTCGATTAACTTTACAATCTGCTGATTTGAATAGAAACACATCTACGTGGTTGTTTTTTATTTTTTCAAAGATGCAAAATAATCTGAGACCAGCTTCGTTTGGGCAGTTTGTTAATAGTCACAGAAAACCTGACAAACTAGTCAGATTAAGGACACCTTGGAGTTTCCAACTATAATCAAAGTTGGAAAGTTGATCAGCTGGCACATCCAGTAACTAAAAACTAGCCTGTTTGCGATTACCCAGCAAGTCTCCAGCTTTGTTTTGTTTCGACCTTCAAATATCCAGTTTCAGTGTCGTGAATAAGAATTATCATCCGTCCATCCAGCAGATCATCAAAAATGGTCTTCCTCTCCAGAACCGTCTCTTCTGGAGGGTCACCGAGGTATTCCTGACCCAGCCGAAGAAAGGCCGTCCACGCCATAGACAAAGGAAACTCATTTTCACTTTACCAAAGTAAAATAAAAAACATTAAGAGGTAAAAAATGGATGAATAACATTAGAAAAAACAACTGACGATGGACTTAGAGACGGTATAGTCGTCCAGTAGCTTTACTAACTCTGTTTGCGTTCATGTCTAAAAGCTAAATCGTGATTATATTTCTTTCAATCTTCCATCTCAATAAGAGCTCCAACCTTTACAACAAATATAGTAATTGATAGTTTACTTTACCTTTAAAGTGAACTTTCTCACTTCTTGTCTTATTTCCATCCATTTGCTAGAATAATTGTGGGCAGGAACTATTACTGTAGTTTAATATGTATGCTGTGGATTTTTATTTCCATGTGGCGTTCTTGAACTCAGCTGAGAAATGTTGACTCACTAAAAATGTTGTAAACGCTGATATCAGCATCAGCAAACATCTGCACCACTTGGCTCGCTGGACTTCCGTCCCGTCCACGATGGTGAGGTCATGAGGTAAATATTAATACCTCACATTAGGGTTCATTGACAGCTGGACTCGTCATGATTTAGAAACATTTTCTGCTTCATACAAGCGTGTAAATGTTTTGGCACTGCTCGCGAGTCTGCATCGATCAGCTGCACAGTAGCTCAGTTG
Organism: Neolamprologus brichardi; assembly: GCF_056152115.1. NCBI lineage: Eukaryota > Metazoa > Chordata > Actinopteri > Cichliformes > Cichlidae > Neolamprologus > Neolamprologus brichardi. Next base: position 32,505,010 of record NC_142113.1, on the reverse strand, counting down.
ATGCTTAATTAGTTTTTGTGCTTTTGTTCGGCTGTGAAAAACAAGGCAGGAAACAGCTGGGTGGAAGTCCTGCTCGTGTTTTCGTCTTCCTGTTCGCTGTGCAGAGGAAGACGTCTTGGTCTGCAGCTCCTCACAGTTGGGGATTAGCTTTCCCCGACTGTTTGCTTCCAATAAATCAGCCCCTGACGCTCGATGCCTCACGGATATTTGAGCGTGATAGCGGCTCCTTTGTTACAGAAGCCTCTGTAGTCTTTAATCTTTTAAGTTCTAGACACTGAGATGACTTTTGTGAGCACATTCAGAGGCTCTTTGACATACTGGGAACCAACGAGGAACCAGAAACAGAGCGAGGAGTGATGATATTCTTTTAAATATTCTTTCCTTCACGCTTCACACATCCTTCTCAGACCATCTGGGTGCTGGCGGGGCACAGCTAACCCTGCTGCCGCTCTCTCCTTATGCCTGACAACAGTACACAGCCATTAAAGTCTCAGCCGTGAGCTGACATCACAGACAAATACTCTGCAGAGCTGCACAGCATTTAAGCAAACTGCAGCACGGCCGTGCATGCTCAGCCACAGCTGTCGGGTTACCATCATAATTTTACAGTTGCTGTTAATTCATCTGTTAGGACCATTTCTGCCTGGAGTCCCCCACACTCTGCGGTTGTCCCTGTAAAAAGTTTGACTAATTGTTCCCTGTGAATGGGAATTTTATGTGTCATTCAGTCTGAGTCGTGCATTCTTTAACTTTTTATTTACAATGAAGTCAACGCGATATTTGTGCACTTTACCATCTGTCACACTATAACGTTTTTTAAAGCTCTCTTGGATCTTTAGGAGTTCCAGTTCACTTTTTGTCTGAGGATTTTGCATCTATAGCAAAAATGCCAGAAGCTGCAATTCCTCTAGTGGCCACTAAAGGCTATCTTCAAAAGTGAGTCAGTGCTGTTGAAAAAAGAGCGGGAAACAGATTAGCTTAAGCTAAACACTTGTAGCTTCATATTAGTCTTTACATTATATTTGAATAGTGTCCTTTATATCCTGTTTTAAACGTCATTGTGTTGTAAAATACAGAATAACTAATAATTTTACAGTAACTGCATAAAAAATAAATTTATTTCTATTTGACTGAATGTGGTAAACTCTGGCTTCAGTCGTCTGTCTGTATTTAGAGCAAACTCTGGGTCAGTTTTCCTCCACCGTGTGTGGTCAGTGGGTCCCTCAGCTGTCAGCGTGTCACTTCCTCCGCTGCAGCGGCGATGACAAGTGACGCTCACGCTCTGTCCAGTAGGTCTCAGTTTCTCGACATAAAGCAGATGTGTGAGCAGGACTGCGAGTGCTCTGACTCAGGAGCTTTGAATCTGTTTTTCATGCTGGTAAGAAGACGTTTAACTGCTCTGTTTGAATCAAAGACCGAGACTGCCAGAGTCTGGAACCTGTCATGCCTCCTTTTATATCAGAAACAGAGAAAAACTATATTAATCAGCGTGGCTGCTTCTGGAAAGATTAACCTGAGCTATAGTAGTGCAGACCACAAGTGTGACTACAGTCCTGCGTAACCTCAGGAAACCATTGTTATGAATGACACCCCTTCAGTGAACTGCAGCCATCATTCAGTGCCGTTCATTCGCTTTAGCATCGCCAGAATCTGATCCCAAAACTGTTGTTTTGGCTGTTTCACGGACCAAATGGACTTCACTTAATAAAATGTTAAGTACTACCTAATATTAGCTAACGTTAGATAAAATACCAACTAGCTGGCTAACCTTAGCTTGCTATTTTACTAATGCTACATCTGTCTAAATGCTACGTAAAGCTATATCTGTGGATTTATTTTTTGTCCTAATGTGGCGGTTGTGTTACAGTCTGTGTTGTGGTGGTCAGTAAATGCTAATGTTAGCCAGTGTTGCTCACTGTTGCTGTTGAGAGAACGTAAGCGTCACATGGTTTGGATCACCAGGGAAAATTCTACCTGAACTCTTCACATTTTGACTAAACAGGCGTTTTGGCAAACGTGCTCATTTACTGTCCTATGAAAAAAAAAGAAAAAGATAGCTGCCGCTCTCACGTCTGTGCAGAAACCAGTTATAAGTTTTCCGTTTAAATGACGGTTGTCAGTATTTCTCTGCAAAAGCAGCAGGTTCATTAGCAAACTAGTGATGTGCAAAGAAATGACTCGAATCACCAGAATCTGTTAATTAAGGAGATTTATTTAAAGATGATTCTGTGTAACAATTTATTTTCCCCATAATCCCCGAGCTGCTGTCACTTTGGCAAACTTACCAAACTCTAGTCACAGTTTTGAAAATTTTAAAACTTTTCTTGTTGAATTTTTCTGAATTTTATTGGTTTTAAATGATACTCAGTCTTACTTTCCCCTTAAATTTCCTGGGCCTGATTCTGAGCGCTCTAACAGAAAATTATTCTGGTCAATAATGAGATTAATTTATTTAACTAATTTACTCTGGAGAGGTGAAATGCGGGTTTAACGTTCAAACCAAGCTGCTTCGTTTCTCTTTGTCCGTGTCATTTAAGGTGGCTCGGTCTCCTCTGCTTGTTGGCACACTAACTCCCACTCTGCAGAGAAGGATTATGCTTATATTTTTTCACTTTGGCAAAGCGTGGGGCTGGAGAAATACTATTATGTAAAATATGAAGCTTACTCTGCACTCTGGTACAGTTTGTGCCTGATTTCCTGACACTGCACGATGAGGTATCTGCAGCATTTAAAGGTCACTCCAGGCATTTTCTACATCTCTGCTCGCTGGGTGTTTTACTTCACAGGCAAGTAGGATATCATGAATTTCTCCAACTTTAACTCTCATTCCAGAAATTCTGTTCTTCTAGATGAAAAACAAGGACATCCTGGATGGTTTTTAGGACGGTGCAGCTGGATGTGCGGGTGTTGGATATCAGGCAGACACGACTAAAATAGACCGAAAGTATTGACTCTAAAATCTGATACCATTAGCTGCTCTGCAGGGATGAGAACAAAGAGACTCTATTTGAGCTTTTTCAGAGACAGAAGGATGATGGATGCCGTTAATGAAGCGAAATAAAGTTTTACCAGTAATGCATCGCTAACTTCAACCCCCCAAAAAGGGTTCAGAACAACATTAAAGAGGAACTTAGATATGACAGGATCTCTGTAAGAAAATGTTCATTTAGCTTTTCTGACTAAATGTTATGGAAATCTGGCTGTAACTGAAATTAGGTTTTGGACATTAGCATTAGCATTTTAGTCGCTGCCATGTTGGTTTTTTGGAGGCGGGTGTAACCATGGAGACAGCTTAACAGTCAGTTTTTCTCATGAAGGTGTCTAAGTTTGATTCTCTAAATATTAGCAAAAGTTGCTTCAGTTCTTCCTTTTATTGTGATGTTTAGCAGGAATGCAGCGCCAAGCTTCAGGTTTTGGCCTCGTGAAGATTTTCATCGAGGTTGAGATAAAGTTATTAGAAAAAGGAGGAAGGGGGTGGAGTTACCAGCAAATGCTAGCAGGCTTGGTTAGCAAGCTGCATGTGTAACCTGTTGGGGATCAGTCTGCAGGCCGATGGTGGTGATGTGATGTTTTTAAGAAATGGTTTAGTAGTAGTCTCTGATCTCCAAATTGAATTAAAAAAGCTTTTCACAAACAAATATTCTGTTGTAAAGTAAGCTTCAGCTTAGCACTGGTCGCTCAGTGGGTGTTGTTTTGTTGTTGTTTATTTACTGTTTATTTACATAATTAAAAGTAATGATGATAATTACTTTAGTAACTGTTTCACTCGACGTTCTGAACTCAGGCTGGTGTTTTACTGTATGCAGGTACTGTAGAAAATACTGTAGTATAACATTTACATTCATTGTATTCATATACTTTACTGCTTTACAGCAGTTTTAATAGTATTATGATGCACAGGCTGTAAGCTTTACAGTAAAATACTGTTATTTTCTCAACATAGTTATTATGAATACATGCTTAGTATGTGTCTGTGAAGGTTCTCAGTCATCCAGGTCATCGTAGTCAAAGGAGCTTGCAAAGAAAAGCGTCTGGACTTCTTTAAGTTGCTTGAAGACGTTTCACCTTCATCCGAGAAGCTTCTTCAGTTCTAAGGTCAAATGGTGGAGAGTCCCATATTTAAACCTAGTGGGAGTTTCCCCCCACAGAGGGACAAAAGGACCCCCTGATGATCCTCTAATCGCCTGAGCCAAGGTGTGAAACTGGGTGTGGGTCCCAATCACCCAGAGTTTCGGGTGAGTTCATTGTGAAACCTGGTCCCACCTTATCATGCGAATTCCTGAGGTCAGATGGCCCAGGATGTGAGTGGGCGTTAAGGCGTCTGGGGAAGGATCTCAAAACTGGATTATAGATGGCAGAGAGTTGGTGTCGTAAACCACCGCCTCTGTTCAAAGATGGTCGCTCACAGTGGACATAGATGCTTCTTTCACTCCTCTTTGAAAATGCTTAGTATGTATTGACACATGCTGTTATAGGGTTTTCAATAAAAACTCAATGTGTAAATAATAAAAAAATTTGAAGCACACTTCTATTAATCAACTGCAAAGAATTAAATATTAATATTATGTGAGTATGTTGTATAAAGTGTCTGTAGGTGATTTTCTTCATAAATACATTTGTTGTTCGTTTGGAAATAAGGGTTGAAATCCAACTTTTTTCCTGTTAGAATAATTTAAATCTTCACTTGGCTTCATGTCCTTGAGTTAAACTTTATCGTGCCGTGCACTCACGCCTTCGCTGAGAGATGGTTTCTCTCATACTTGTTTCACAAAAAATGAAGAGAGTTGCTTTCTACCAAAACCCACCTTTATAATTTAACAGCGTTTATAGACTTCCAGTTTTCCACTCGGCAGCACACCGGCTGCTGGGATTTGATTACAGGACCATCACTGAAGCTGCTTTGGGTGGAAAAAACATCCAAATGAGTGTTTTTCAGGACCAGCTGAATATTTTCATCACGGTGGCATTTTCCACATAATTTTCCCCAACATTACACAAACACTACTAACTTTACCCTCCTGCTCGGCTCCTTTAATAACCTCCCGTTTTACAGTAAAACACCTCCCGCCTGAGCCCTAATTTCTCTTATTTCTCTCCGTTCTGCACCTACACCTCTTCACACCCACGTAAGCACTCAGATATCATGGGAACAGTCGTCACGGCTAACTGCAGCTTCTGCTCAAATCTTTTCATCTGCTGGAAAAATCATGACTGTACTCTGTGTCTCAGTAAAAAGCTCAAATATAAATGTAAATTATAGAAAAGGTGAAGCAGCAGCTGCTGTCACAGATGTATGTAGCAGTGAGGCTATAGATATCCACCGCAGGCCAAAAATAACCCAACAGGACGGCACCTGTAATTGAAAACGGATGAGGTGGAACGGAGCAGAAAAGGTTTTTTTTCGTCTTATCTTCTTTTGTATCTGTCCTTTTTCCTCCTCTCAGAGATGTGGAGGGACAAAGACAGAGGAGGCAGACAAAGGCAGGATGTGAAAACGACATCTTAAAAGCTGAAAACACTTTTAGATGTGATAAAGTTTTTTTGTTTTTCCTTCATAATTTTACTGAAAAATACTCAAATTACTTCCTGTAACATTACTGAGTTAAATCTGACGTGGATGAAGGAGCTGAGGGAGAATAAGGGTGAGGAGGTCAGGGTCGATGGAGGGGTCGGTGGGTCTCATTCCAGCACAGTGTTGGTTCTTCTTACACATGTGGTGTTATAAGCACGAGCTGAATCTAATCTGGAGGTTACTAATAAAATCTTACCAATTTCCTGCTAGCAGCATGTGGAGCTGTACTCCAAACTGATATGCATTAGCCTAGCGTGTTGGGGCGTGTTGTGGTGTTCTTGTATTTTTATGTACCGACTAAATCGATGCCAAGCTCCAAGTTTTTATAGGCCATAAATCTCTTTGTAAAGTTGGGTTGTTGTAACTTTAAACAGTGGGTTTGGTTTTGTTTTTTTTTTCTTTCCTCTTTATTTATAAAGTTTTGCACATGTAATTTGACATATCAGGCCCAATACAGCAAGTACCAACCGATATAAAGACATATATCAAAACAAATTAGGCCATTAAGATTCGGATGATAACAATAAAACAGAAAAAAGAAAGGGGGAAAAAAAAGGGAAGAAAAACAAACAAACAAACAAAAAAATAATAATTAAAAAAAAATCAACTCCCTCCCAAAACCATAACAAAAGGGAACCCTGTGGTACAAAAGTTTAGTCTGTTGTGTTTTCAATGAGTTAAAGTAAATGATAAAAGGCTGCCACATCTGTGAGAACTTATTAACATTTCCTCAGAGTCTAAATTTTATTTTCTCCATTTTTAAAAAGAACATAACATCTTCCAGCCAACGTGATCGGGCTGGAGGGTGAGGAGCTTTCCAGGACAGCACAATTCGACGCCGTGCCAGCAGTGAAGTGAAAGCGATAATATCCAGTTGCTTACGACTAAGGTTCAGGGTGGCGTCCTCAGAAACACCAAAAATGGCAACTAGTGGACATGGTTTGAGAGTAACGCTCAAAACATGAGAGAGCACTTCAGAGTAAAAAGTCCAGTATAATTGTAGTGACGGGCAGGCAAAAAACATATGAGTTAGGGTTTGGGTTTTTTTGATGAAATTACACCATTTGCATGAAAACACTTTGTCCATTTTCACGTCGTCACTGTGCTTGTTTTTGACGAACACAGTGACGTCCTCGGATAATATTTGCTTTGAAAACTGGTGTTTTTAATCACAGCGCGCTGGAAGCTCCAAACTCGGTTGAGTCGCGTTATCTGTAACGTCGGTGATTTTTCTTTTTAAAGAACGTGTTCATCACGAGGCTGACGGAGACTTTAAAGTGCAGTTATTGGATTAACTAATGGAGTTCTCTGATAACTGCATGTTCCAGTAATGTTCACTTAGTTGGTGGACGTCTGTCTGTTGGTTAGCGTGATGCCATATTTGATGATCAGCTCAGAGATGGTGACGTTAATACATTTCTTTATGGGTGGTTTGCAGTAAAGCTTTTATAACACTGTTAAATGTTTCAGACCCCTGAACTTCTCTCACAATAAGCTCTTATAATCGAGCTCTGGACTTCAACAATACCTTGACAAAAGAAACCATGTATCCAAATGTAAAGTGGACGCAGGGCCAGTATCTGTGAGCGATGATGGATTCGTCACATTATCCTGATATGAGACCCTCTCATCAGTGAACCTGTGTGTTGTGTTGTGTGCTGCACTGCGTATTAACCCTTTAAAACTGGTCAGAGCGGGCATGCTCCGTTTTGCATAACTATTTTTAAATCCCGGTAGCTCTGCAACCAGGTAAGCTAGCGCAATAATTTTTTTTGCATATGAAACCGGAGGAGTTGTACTTGCATCTTATGCCATCAGCTTGTCCTCGGTCACAGTTTCCTTCCACATATAACTTTGCAAAAACTGCATAAAAAGCACTTGCAGCAACAAAAACATAATATTCCAGAAACACGCTTTGCCGATCCGATCAGCTGTTCATAACACTTCCTACGTCCATCAGCACGAACTATCGCATGTCCGCCATGACCTGCCCGAAACCGGAAGTGATGTCATTCTGCGGAAATGTAGTTTTTTTTACCATCAGGGCCTCATGAGCCTATACTGGTGTTTTTAAAAGTTATGTTTGACTTTCTGACTTTCTGTGTGGTTTCTGGGATGCTTAGGACTCATATTGCACTGCTGGAAATAGTTTATTTTGATGCATATGCTGCTTTTTTGCAAATTTGCAGTATAATATTTATCTTCGTTTTTCCTGCAGTTTATAAAAATTGGTGTATTTCAAAAATAAAACTATGAAGACACTCAAAATAAATTTCCTGTGGTGGGAAACTATTTTGTGCAACTTTTTTGTATTTACAGTTTTGAGGGATAAGCCTCTTAAATTTCTCTAACTAGAAATATATGTTAAAAAAACAAAAACGATTTTCAATTTTTTTGTAGTTTATTGCACTTTCTTGCAATTTATGTAATTACTATGCACTTAATGCAGACATATTATTAAAATTTAGGCTGTAATGGTTGTATTGGATGTATAGCAACTTGAAATGCTCCCAAAAATGGCTCCACAGCATGTAAAAATATAATATAAGCTCTGGCGGACTTGGTTCTATGGTAGGTCTTAAAGGGTTAAGGTGCAGGAGGTGCGTATTCTCACCTCTGTGCTGAGTGCGGCGACACACAGGCTGGATCGGTCACCTGGACATATGAAGCCGAGCAGAGCGGTAAACAGTGCACAGCTCCAATAAAACCCTCCGAACAGGAGGCTGCCACACTTCAGTTTATTTCTGTCAGACTCCCGCTGACAAACCGAAGGTGCAAAACCAGCTTATAACAGTCTGCTGTGTTAATGAGACGTACTGGAAGCATCTGCAATAATAGAAGAAGTTGTCATATTATATTATGCATGGAAAATTACCAGATATTAAGACTAAAATAGCAAAAAGCATACAGAGGAACAACGAGGACACGCAGCAATATTTTACAAGTATAATTTTATATGTTTGTTCTTTAAATATTTGAGGTTTCTGATTTATGTAAAATCCCACTCTAGGGGAAAAGGTCTCTCTCTGTGTCGGGTGGAGTTGCTTCAGTGGAAGCAGGCGGTGCAGAACGTCGGTCCATTAATCTAATTATCAGCGTGGAATCACAGATTGGAGGGATTAGCAGACAGGAGCTCTCTGTTAAAGCAGCTGATGTGAAGACGTCTGGTAATCCCACTCATCCGGCGGCTCGTTACTTTTATAAGTTGACGTTTCGCTTCCAGTCCGCAGAAATAATCCTCGTGTTTTTACGAGTGAGATGAGGTCGTCAGTGGTATAAATCAGCCGTGAAAGCCGGTGCCTTGCTCACAGGCACTTTGGCTGATTCTGTTTGAAGGGCAAATGCTGTGTCACCCCTCTGCTCTTTAATGTAGCTCCATCTCCAGCCTTTTATTTGATGCTGTAATGGCTCCAGTTTCCCCCTCAGGGATTAATAACCGCTCTATTCAGCGAATCACCATCGATCGGATCTGAGAGGGCTGGAGGTCGAGAGAGGAAGAGGGGGGGAAAAAAGTGAGAGAAATACGACATGTAGAGGTTAAATGTTCCATTTTACTGTAATACTAACATCACAAAAGACTGTCTGGATGCAATAAATGAGAAAGCTCAGCTCTAAATCCTTTAATACCCACAGGCAGCCGAACCCACAGGGGAAACGGGCATTTACTGGGAACTATATTCAGGATGATGAATCCCAGTTTCACTCAAACTGTAGTAACCTACCAAAAGTATTTGATTCAGTCCACTAAACGATTGTATACCTACCTGTCTGATGTAATTCTGACTGTAGGTTTCCAGATACTGCAGGTGTTCCTCAGGGCTCTATTCTCGGTCCTCTTTTATTCAATATTAAGCACAAACAATGTAAACAAAACAGTTTCATAACGTTGCTCAAATCTCAAGTTTTTGTGTGTTAGCGCTTGTGTTTATGTGCTTTTCATCTTTGTTTCTTGGATGTTTGTGCGTTGATCTTTCTTTTATAAGGTTGTGGTTTTGGCTTTAATCTCAGTTTAGATGCTTTTACATCTCCGGTTTTATTTTATTGTTTCTTTAAATGGCGTTAACCTCCGACCTGCCTAAATGTGAAAACATTTACATGATAGCCCAGCCGCAAATGTAAAATCCTGTGCACTGTCCCACTTTTAAAGTAAGCCACCTTAAATGCTGCTGAAATTATATCGATTCATACAAGCAGCAAAAATAAATACAATGTTCCAAAAGCTGCAGTTCCTTTATTACGGAGGCCTGCAGGGGACATGGGAGAAAAAAAATTAAGACGGACTTTTGCGAGACTAACTCGGGATCTCGCAAGACTAACTCGGGATCTCGCAAGACTAACTCGGGATCTCGCAAGACTAACTCGGGATCTCGCAAAACTAACTCGGGATCTCGCAAAACTAACTCGGGATCTCGCAAAACTAACTCGGGATCTCGCAAAACTAACTCGGGATCTCGCAAAACTAACTCGGGATCTCGCAAAAGTTGAATTCCAACAATGGCGGCAGCTACTTAGTTGTAATATTTCTCTCTCTGGGTCACAAAATACACTTTTAAGATATTTTGAGGCGTGAATGTAGTTGTGTAAACGTCAGATACCTGCTCGGTTTACAAGACATCACATATTTGCAAAAGTGCTCCGACGTTTTCGGAGATCTGACACCCACTAGCTCGAAGCTAACGGGAGGTCGAGACCTACTGCAGCCGGGAGGAACACCGCTTTCCCGGCACATCGTGCCTCGACCTCCCGGTCGGCTTCGAGCTTGTGGCCTCCGAAGAATGCGGCTAAAACTTTTGCGAGATCTCGCAAAAGTCCATCTTAATTTTTTTTTCTCCCATGTCCCCTGCGGGGCTCCGTACTTTATATCCACAAGAGGCGAATGCAAAAAAACGCCAGTCCAGTAGACACGAAACTGTACAGCAGAAATAAATATGTTTACATGGTAAAAGGAGCAGCTTGCTTTGAAGTAATAGTGCTCTAGTAGCTGTAGCTCTGATAGACCTCACTGTGGCTAACTGGAGTCCCTGAACTGGACCTGTGAACCGCGTTTGTGCTTTTAATGCACAAACACCAACCAAGAAGTCTGTGCTTTAGCTTTGGTGAAGTAAGTTAAAGGATTTGGACGTTACACCAGGACAGCTCATCACTAGCTAACCAAGCTAACTAGCTAGCTTTAGTTGACAGCTTAGTAGTGCAGCCTAAAGAACCAACATGTTACCACCCAAAGCCTGAACGCTAAGGCTTGAGAATCCAATGAGCTTGTGATGGCCATCTTTTATATACAGTCTGGAGCTGCAGGGTTTCTGCTGCCCTACTTCTCTCTGTGCTCTGACCCTGCTGCAGCGCACAGCCACGCTGAGAAGATGATGAGCACATGTTGGAGTTTAAGCAGCAGTGCGAGCATCATCAAAGACGTTTTTTTTTTTTAAAGATGTGGTAGATGTCTGAGGCCTGCGGCACAGCGATAAGGAAGGCTCGGTATCATCACGCTCGGCTGCTGTCAGAGTTTGAGTCGGCCTGGTTTTGATTTGCTTTGTTGGTTTTTCCTGCTGTTTCCTTTTCTCGTCTCTGTCTGCTCGACTGCAGCGAATATAAAACACACTGAAGCCGCTTCCATTACAGCTGCCAGCGTATAGTGCGGCGCCTCGCTCCGATTTCACGCCTTCCATACATATAGAAATGTGTCACCGTGACTCAATCACACACAACAAGCTGGGAACGCACACAGACGCACACACGTTGTGTTGCATGTTAGAGCAGCAGCACTAATGATGTGTGCAGATCACGGGCCAATCAGGTCGCAGCTCTGTCACATTTATTCTGCATTATGTCATAAAACTGAACCTCGGTGCATCAATAACAGACTGATTGTTTTTAATCAGACGTGTCTCTAAAATCACATTATTTCTTTTCTATCTCCATTTTTATTAGTTCACTTGATTAGACTGTATCCTGCACGCTGTAAAAAAGCAGCTGGTCCAAATTACAGCACCGATGAGTTTGATGGGACCTATGAGATGAGACCACATTACCCCAGATTTGGTAAAAACGTTGTTTTCTCTTTGAAAACTATAATAATGATGTTAGTCGGTCTCACGGGCCTCGGCAGTCGTGCCACTGATCATAACCTGGATATTATGAAGTATTAAGAACATATTTTTATCACTTATTAGACCAAATCCTCGGTGAAATGAAGCTCTTGACAGTAACAGGTCAGTGCAATCGCATCAGCACAGCTGGAAACACGTCTGGGAACCAAACAGAACGATTGTGAGAGTGAACGAGGGAACTATTTTCAGCCTCTGGACAAACCCTCCAAACACAAAGTATGCACTGCTTTCTCTCTGCTCGTTTCTCAGCTGAAAGTCCTGTGATGAACTCTGATATATGTCATGATGCTTTAGATTCTGCAACTTCAATGTTTTTAAGCCCCAAAAATTTCAAGGAAAATTATTGAAAAAGCACCAAACTCCAACTCGCCCTCGTTCACGTCAAAGGCCTGAAATGTGGAAAACATCCACAGAGTGAAGGCAAACTTTGCACGACTTCATCAGATGTGCTAAATCTGCTGCACAGAAACATCACCTAACATCTTCCCAACTTTCTGTTTCCGCTCCTCTAACAGCGGATGACCCCGCTCCCCGAGCTGGAGTTTTTCCTTCCCACTGTTGCCAAGCGCTTGCTCATAGAGGGTCGTCTGACTGTTTGGGTTTTACGTTACAGTATAAAGCACATTGTTGTGGTTTGGCTCTATATAAATGAACTGTCAGTCGACTGCATAGCAGCACATTTAAATGTCTTGTGTAAAGCAACATGTAAGAACTCTGAGAACGTCTCAGATTCATACACAGAGCTGAATTTTCCTCCCACAACTGGAATATGAAGACCTGAGAACTCCCGCCGTCTGTCAGCGAGCGGCCGACTCGGCCCAGATGTCGGAAAAACATCAGACGTCTGTGTTTCATTCCTTTAAATCGTATTCATCAGCAGCAGGGGAACGTGGCGGGGAGCTCTCTGTCACGTCCCAACATTTGTTTGTGATTTGAGCGTTTTCTTTTTTCTCGAGTTAATCTTTCGAGCTCTGTAAAGGAAAGTGTGCGCTCGATAACCTCACCTGCACATCCCAGTTTGTGCGGCGTCAGAATCCGTGTGGGAACTAATGGGAAGCAGCTTTCAGTGCGGTGCGGTTGAAAAGGTCTGTCCCTCCCGTCTGGAGGAAACGGTTTTCCTCGACTTCTTGAACCACTTTAGCTTCGGGAGCGAGTTTTATAGCTGTGCTCTTCTTGCTTGGACGGCTCACTGAGTAATGTTGCTCACTTAAGTCCGACGTTGTTTTAAATCTGCCTCGCGCTGTGTGACCTCAGCTTGATACATTTAAAGCGCCGTGCAGCTCTGCAGGCACTTTAGCCTCATTAATGATGCTTTTATATGACGCAAATGGGACTTGAGTAGTTTTCTGCCTTTTTTTCTTTCTTTTTTTAACCTTTTACGATAAATTATGTCACATTAGGTGACGTTAAAGTTGATGAAGTTTGTCGTCAGACGCTCAGCACCTCCTGATGTATCTGTTGTATACGTGAGGACGAGCTGCCGGCATTTCCTGGCTGGCTTCAGACGGCTTTTCTGCGACGTCACTGCAGCTACGCTTCCATGTTCTTTCTGTGCTAACTTTTATTTTAAATTCCTCCCACCATCCAAATATTAGCTGGAGTTAGCATGCACGGACGTTAATAGATTGGCGACACACCCAGGGTATGCCAAGATAGCTAATAGCTGTTGCTCCCCCTTTCTGTCAAAGATGCATAATTTTAAATAACTCTACAGTGAGCAACTTTTTATGAAGAGGAAAATTACCTGGAGGCCAAAACAGGGTCTGAATCAGGCTGTAAACATGTTTATTTCTGCTTCAAACATGTACGGGGAGTGACTCGCTGCTGGAGCCCCTAGTGGGAGTTAGAGGAACTGCAGTTTTTAGTACTTTTTCTTTTCCCCTGCGTTTTGCAGCTCTTCAGGTTCCTGCCTGGTATCAAAAAGTCAACACCACCTCACAGAGGTCCAAGAAACATCTGAAGAGTTGTCCAGGAGGAACTATGTAGTCTATACATAACTGCATAACTGTAACACTACAGGTAATAGCTAGGTCGCTAATGCATCGTGGCCGTGTTTTCTCGGGGTTTGACCTGCTGCCATGAATGCTAAATAGGACAGTGACAGTCGGGCGGAGCAGTGGCTTCAATATTTGATTATGAGAGGACTGAAGAGGCTGTGAGGACTTCCTTTACTCCGTTAACTATTGTGGAAGCTGAAGCAGCTGTCAGTTTAATGACCAGCTGAGCTGTCAGTCTGTGCTGTGTACACCTGTCCTGCTGCTGTGGTCAGTCGCACTGAGCAGGAACAGAGTACACGATGCAGACAAGCTGCAGTTACAGACGTGGAGGCAGCAAACGCCCCGTCCTCTTTGAGGAACCGAGATCTGCCCGCGGGGGAAATGGCATGCTAGGACCCCATGTGGTGCCCTGGCGTGGAGCGCAGCCACGCCGTCTGATGACAGCTTCTGATCCACAATAAGATAAAAATACTTATTTTTCCATTAGATGATGATGATGATGCTGCGGGGCAGCGCTGAAGGCTGTAATCGTATTGGCGCAGGGAAAACAAAGCTGGACTCCTCCTCCTCCCGTCGCTCCCTCCTCGTATCTGTGTCTGCAGACGTGACGTCCCAGCAGGCCGAGCGCCGTCTGACTCATTCTTTGTGTGCCGGCTAAAAACATCTCGACACACTTTCTGGTTTTCCTGGTCACCAGCGCTGCTCCACTGTACTCTGCCCTGTGGAGGGAATAACGGGGCTTTCCTTCCTCTGCTGATGCTGATTTCTTTAACGTTTCTAACTGAGCGGCAGGCGGAGCAGCAAACGTACGTCTGTAACAGTCTTCAGGCTGCGAGTGTGTCCGTGTCACCTTCAAGGCTGTGAATGTCAAACAGCAGGCTGATGACGAACAATTGGTCTGATCACAGGCAGTCGTCTGATTGGTCGGACTTTCCCTCTGTAGAAACACGACGCCGCACTGATTAGTATGTTAGTCGGGGTTTACCTGCCTGTAAAGCAACGTGACTGTATATAAAAGATGGACACAGGCAGCAGGTTTGCAGTAAATTTCCCCAAAATGTTGATTTTAACTAATTAAAATGTAAATGTTTCATGTAAATTTGTTACATAATAAAAATGTAAATAGCTACACTGAGTGAAGTTGACTTAACTCAGACCTTCCCAAAGTGTGGGGCCCGCCCCCTAGGGGGGGCGCAGAGCCATTGCAGGGGGGGGCGCGGTATGAAAAGGGGAAAAAAAAACGACGCTTGGACACTGCTAGCACGGGGCGGCCACACAAACGCAAAGCAGGAGTTGAAGCGTCGCTGAATATGTTTCCAAACCAACTTCATTTTAAGCCAAAGACTAGAAAATATGATGAAGCAAATCCTCCCTTTGGCTTCACCTGCACAAGTGCTGAGGTAGGTCTCCCTGCAGGATTAGTTTTCCCTTCGTCGGGAGCAACGCTCGGCTCTTCAAATCACGGACAAACAGGATCCCACATTCTTGATTTTTAGTTCACAAACACTTGTTGTAATGACTAACTACTCCTGACATGTTGGAGATGTTTGCTCTTTATACAGTAAAGTTACAGGATACAAACAACATCAGGCTGATCCTGCCACGATTTGTTCCCTCGGTTCAAATCACAGACAAACAGGATCCCACAGCTGTTTATGTTTTTGAACCTATTTTGCACAGAGAGGCATTTTTTGAGAAATGTAATGTATTGATAGCAATGTTGAATATTATTACACAGGAAAAAAAACTACATGTAAAGTAATCACAGCGTGACGCCTCTGCCTTTGCAAATAGAGGGACAGTAACTGCGTGTAAAACCTGCAGATAGAGACAAAATACTGTTTATCTGCCATTCTGCAATTCATCTCATGTAAACAATAACGTGGCCACAGCGTGACGTGAAATAAAGCACATACCTTTGATGTTGTGTGACGAACTCTAATTCAATTTTCAATTCAATTCAATTTTATTTATATAGCGCCAAATCACAACAAATGTCGCCTCAAGGCGCTTCATAGATACAGAGAAAAGCCCAACCATCATATGACCCCCTATGAGCAGCACTTTGGCGACAGTGGGAAGGAAAAACTCCCTTTTAACAGGAAGAAACCTCCGGCAGAACCAGGCTCAGGGAGGGGCGGGGCCATCTGCTGTGATTGGTTGGGGTGAGAGAAGGAAGACAGGATAAAGACATGCTGTGGAAGAGAGACAGAGATTAATAACAGATACGATTCAATGCAGAGAGGTCTGTTAATACATAGTGAGTGAGAAAGGTGACTGGAAAGGAAAAACTCAATGCATCATGGGAATCCCCCGGCAGCCTACATCTATTGCAGCATAACTAAGGGAGGATTCAGGGTCACCTGGTCCAGCCCTAACTATATGCTTTAGCAAAAAGGAAAGTTTGAAGCCTAATCTTAAAAGTAGAGATAGTGTCTGTCTCCCGAATCCAAACTGGAAGCTGGTTCCACAGAAGAGGGGCCTGAAAACTGAAGGCTCTCCCTCCCATTCTACTTTTAAATACTCTAGGAACAACAAGTAGGCCTGCAGAGCGAGAGCAAAGTGCTCTAATAGGGTGATATGGTACTACAAGGTCATTAAGATAAGATGGGGCCTGATTATTTAAGACCTTGTATGTGAGGAGCAGGATTTTGAATTCAATTCTGGATTTAACAGGAAGCCAATGAAGGGAAGCCAAAACAGGAGAAATATGCTCTCTCTTTCTAGTCCCTGTCAGTACTCTTGCTGCAGCATTTTGGATTAACTGAAGGCTTTTCAGTGAGTTTTTTGGACATCCTGATAATAATGAATTGCAGTAGTCCAGCCTGGAAGTAATAAATGCATGAACTAGTTTTTCAGCGTCACTCTGAGACAGGATATTTCTAATTTTAGAGATGTTGCGCAAATGGAAGAACGCAGTCTTACATATTTGTTTAATATGTGCGTTGAAGGACATATCCTGGTCAAAAATGACTCCAAGGTTCCTCACAGTGTTACTGGAGGCCAAGGTAATGCCATCCAGAGTAAGAATCTGGTTAGATACCAAATTTCTAAGCTTTTCAGCGCCGAGTACAATGACCTCAGTTTTATCTGAGTTGAGAAGCAGAAAGTTAGTGGCCATCCAAGTCTTTATGTCTTTAAGACACTCCTGCAGTTTAACTAATTGGTGTGTGTTATCTGGCTTCATGGACAGATAGAGCTGGGTGTCATCAGCATAGCAGTGAAAATGTATGCTATGTCTTCTAATGATGCTGCCTAGGGGAAGCATGTATAATGTAAACAGAATTGGTCCTAGCACTGAACCCTGTGGAACTCCATAATTAACCTCAGTGTGTGAAGAGGACTCTCCATTTACATGCACAAATTGGAGTCTATTAGATAGATATGATACAAACCACTGCAGTGCAATACCTGTAATACCTACAGCATGTTCTAATCGCTCTAACAGGATATTATGGTCAACAGTATCGAATGCTGCACTAAGGTCAAGAAGGACAAGCACAGAGATGAGTCCACTGTCAGAGGCCATAAGAAGATCATTTGTAACCTTCACTAAAGCTGTTTCTGTGCTGTGATGAGCTCTGAAACCTGACTGAAACTCTTCAAATAAACCATTCCTCTGCAGATGATCTGTTAGCTGTTTGACAACTACTCTTTCAAGGATTTTTGATATGAAAGGAAGGTTGGAGATTGGCCTATAATTAGCTAAGACTGCTGGGTCTAGAGATGGCTTTTTGAGTAAAGGTTTAACTGCAGCCACCTTGAAGGCCTGTGGTACATAGCCGATTATTAGAGATAGGTTGATCATATATAAGATCGAAGAATTAATCAATGGCAGGACTTCTTTGAGCAGTTTTGTAGGAATGGGGTCTAAAAGACACGTTGATGGTTTGGAGGAAGTAATTATTGACGTTAACTCAGAAAGATCGATTGGAAAAAAAGAGTCTAACTTAACATCAATGGAACTACAAGTAGCTGTAGATAATATTACATCTGTGGGATGATTATTGGTAATTTTTTCTCTAATGATAAAAATTTTATTTGTGAAGAAGTTCATGAAGTCATTACTAGTTAACGTTAAAGGGATGGTTGGCTCAAAAGAGCTCTGGCTTTTTGTCAGCCTGGCTACAGTGCTGAAGAGAAACCTGGGGTTGTTCTTATTTTCTTCAATCAGTGACGAATAGTAAGCTGTTCTGGCTTTGCGGAGGGCTTTCTTATAAAGCAACAAACTATTTCTCCAGGCTAAATGATGATCCTCTAAATTTGTGACACGCCATTTCCTCTCCAGATTACGAGTCGTCTGCTTGAGGGTACGTGTTTGAGAATTATACCACGGGGTCATGTACTTCTGATTAGAGACCTTAGTTTTCACTGGAGCTACAGTATCCAGAGTCGTACGTAGTGAGGAGGTGAAATTATTAACAAGATAATCGACCTCTGTTGGGGTAGCGTTCAGATAGCTGCTCTGCTCTGTGTTGGTACAGGGCATTGACGATGATAACAGTGGCTGGATTATATTCTTAAACTTAGTTACAGCGCTTTCAGAAAGACATCTACTTTGATAAAGTCCACTCTCCACTGCTGCGTAATCAATTATTGTAAATGTAAATTTTATCAAGAAATGATCAGACAGGAGAGGGTTTTCAGGAAACACTGTTAAATGTTCAGTTTCTATGCCATATGTTAAAACCAGATCTAGAGTGTGATTAAAGTGGTGGGTGGGTTCTTTTACATTTTGAGAGAAACCAATTGAGTCTAACAACAGATTAAATGCCATGTTGAGGCTGTCATTTTTAGCATCTACATGGATGTTAAAATCACCCACAATAATTATTTTATCTGAGCTCAGAACTAAATCAGATATAAAGTCTGAGAAATCAGACAGAAACTCTGTGTAAGGCCCAGGTGGACGATAGATGATAACAAGTAAGACTGGTTTCTGAGTTTCACAGCTGGGGTGGACAATGTTAAGCATCAGGCTTTCAAATGAATTAAAAGTCTGTCTTGGTCTTTCATTAATTAATAGACTGGTGTGAAAAATTGCTGCCACACCGCCCCCTCGACCTGTGCTTCGAGATTTCTGGTAGTTAGAATGACTCGGGGGTGTTGATTCATTTAAGCTAACATAATCATCCTGCTGCAACCAGGTTTCTGTAAGGCAGAGTAAATCAATTTGTTGATCATTTATTAAGTCATGTACTAACAGAGACTTGGAGGAGAGAGACCTAATATTTAATAATCCACATTTCACTGTTTTACTCTTTGGTTCAGATGTGGATACTGTATTGTTCTTTCTTTGTAAATGTTTAAGTTGTTTGTTGCTGGTTTTTAGTTTGTTTTTTGTCTTTTTGGAAGCAGACACAGTCTCTATGGAGATGGGTTTTTGGGGGGGTAGCAGGAGGAGAGAAGCTGCAGAGAGGCGTGTAAGACTGCAACTCTGCTTCCTGGTCCCAACTCTGGATAGTCATGTTTTGAGGGGTTTAATAAATTTGTCCATATTTCTAGAAATGAGAGCTGCTCCATCCAAAGTGGGATGGATGCCATCTCTCCTAACAAGACCAGGTTTCCTCCAGAAGGTTTGCCAATTATCTATGAAGCCCACATCATTTCTGGGACACCACTCAGACAGCCAGCAATTTAAGGAGAACATGCGGCTAAACATGTCACTCCTGGTCTGATTGGGGAGGGGACCAGAGAAAACTACAGAGTCCGACATTGTTTTGGCAAAGTTGCACACCGATTCAATATTGATTTTAGTGACCTCCGATTGGCGTAACCGGGTGTCATTACTGCCGACGTGAATTATGATTTTATTGAATTTACGTTTACCCTTAGCCAGCAGTTTTAAATTTCCTTCAATGTCGCCTGCTCTGGCCCCTGGAAGACAATTGACTATGGTTGCCGGTGTCTCTAGCTTCACATGTCTGAGAACAGAATCACCAATTACCAGAGTTTGACCCCCAGCGGGTGTGTCACCGAGTGGGGAAAAACGGTTAGACACATGAACGGGTTGGTGGTGTACCTGGGGCTTCTGTTTAGGACTATGCTTCCTCCTCACCGTTACCCAGCCTTTCCCCAGCTGCTTGGGGTCTGCCGGGGAACAGCTAGCGGGGCCTACGCTATCTTCGGCTGCACCAGCTACAGGGGCCTGGCTAGCTAAGGGTGAGTGCAAGGTGCGAAGCCGAGTCTCCAGATCAGTAATCCTGGCCTCCAGAGCTGCAAATATGCTACATTTGTTACAGATATCATTACCGCTAAAGGAGGCCGAGGAGTAACTAAACATCTGACACAATGAGCAAGAAAGTGCAGAAGGGACAGGTGAAGTAGCCATGGTGCTAACGGGTCGGCTACGAGCTAAGCTAGCGAAACAGTACAGAGACAGTGAGTGACAGTGAGTGAATACTTTGGCTATAAATTAGGTAGTGAGTACACAGAAAGTGTGCTTCGGATGAAGCACGTGAAGATTATACTGTGAAAAAAAGAATGTATTTAGAAGTTGTTAATTAAACTGCTAAGCAAATAAGCTACTCAGAAACACCACTGTGTTTGAGCAGGAACAGGAAGTGATACTATACCACAGAGCGAGCGAACACCAAGTGACAGCGCCCTCTGTATTCCTCGTCCACACGGAAACGCAAAAGAAGGAGTTTTTAAAAAGTCTCAGTTTTCGGTGATTCAAAACGTCGTTTACGTGGACGAAACAGCTGCGTTTTCAAATATACCCGTGTAGGTGTGGACGCAGCGTAAAAGAGTTCGTAGTTTATTTTCTTACTACCTGCAGATTACTTGTATTTGCTTAATTGTTCACTAAATGTTTGAGGTGTGAAATAAACAGCAATGGAGCAAAATATGGGCGTGTGTGGTTGGAGGATGTGTTAGTGCGGGGGTGTGTGCACGCGGGGGGGGGCAACGTTTTTTTTGTAAAACAAAGGGGGGCCCAGCAAAAAAAGTTTGGGAACCACTGACTGGTATATATTCAGTTTAAAACAAAAATATTTATTTGAATAAATAAACCTTTAATTTTATATATTTTTGTTGCTTTTTTACTCAAAACCTGAATTTCATGTTTGAGGGTGAAGAAAAAGTCGTTCTGGAGCTGTGCTGATGTACGCAGACGACTGCACACAGTTGTTTCTGCAGATGCATGTAGTCGTTCTCATTTCATGTTTGTAGCGTTGAATTTTGTCTCATAATTGTATGAAAACATTTGTTTAGTCAAACAACACATCTACAAGTTTCAGACTCTGCAGCTCGAGAGAGAAAGTTCGCTGTTCAGTTTAATGAATGTCATCAAAAATCCAGCTGGTTGTTCATTTCTTTAAAAAGTCTTAATCTGCTGAACTTTATCGACATCAGTGCCAAACGTGTGCAGCTGCTGTCCAGCTGCTGTCCAGCTGTGGTTCTAGTTGCTCTGGTTTAGCTTCATTAAACCGTGTGACGGTTGGGACGTTATAATCAGGTTCAGCTTCTTTTAAGTGCCACAGTAGGAAGTTAAAGTTTTGAGAAGAAGCGGGCTAATACAGGCCTGCAGTGCGTCTCTTGTGGTGGATGAAGAGGCAGAACAAAAGCCGATTTAAGACAGATATTGTAATTTTCGAGCAGTTCCTCCCACTCAGCAGGCCCCACTGCTGCTAAATGATCCACCCACATTAACTCTGGGAGTCGGTGCAGCTTATTTCCAGATTTCCTTTAGGAGCGAGCCAGCGTTGCTGCTGCTGCTGCTGCATTATTTCTGGAGAGCACAATATTGCTTCTTGGCTGCTCGACAAAGGAAAGTCAGAGTGAAACGAGTCGCTGTGATGACTGCTCCTCTCAGCGTAGCAGACTCTTCCTTTTACTGTCGCTGCAGGTCATTCAGGACGACTTAAAGATTTTTACAACCGTAATTTTCTCTGACTAAATCCTGGATGTTTAGTCTGAATCGCTCTGCTGAGAATCCAAACCCACAACCTTGGCAAGAAAGCTGTTTTTTCCTGTCTTATTACAAAGTTAATCTACAGTCAGTTAATTCCACTGAAACGACTGCAGATGGCCGCCTCTGTTTTGGCCTCTTACTCTGTTACTGACAGGAAGTCGATTAAATGATTTATTCAAAAATGTTTCTAAAGATTGTAAAAGTCGTGGATGAACCAAGAGAAGAATCAAACTGTGACTCAGTTTCTAATGAATAATATTCAGTCTTTTTGTTGGGATTTTAAAGCATATTGCTTTCATGACATTTCAAGTCTCAGCATCATAATTAGGTAGCAAACTGAAAACGTATGTTTACGAGTAGCGTTACTCCATTGGAGAGGAGTCGGGAGGCTGGAACCAACAATTATCTTGACCATCACGACATCTAACATGTTTGAAACTGTTAACAGCTCTGATTTCCTTCAGCCTGTTTCAGCTGCTGCAGCCTGCTTTGCAACCCACTGCCCACCAAACTTAAACATGAAGCACTGCAGATAAAGACAACTTTTGGATAAAGTGTTCAAACTGATTATTCAGTGCATCAAATATCAGAATGTGTTACAAAAAATATTTTATTCTGTCTCCAAAACTGGAAATTATTCAATACAATCTAACGACAACAACAACAATCTTTATTTATAGAGCACATTTAAAATCCAGCGGTATACCAAAGTGCTTAACATAAAAGACAGAGAAGTAACACGAGTATTATAAGGCCTCAGCAAAGTATCAAATATCCTCACAGGTCAATGCCACTAATACACAGGGGTAATATAAAATGCATATCAAAATAAAAACATAATAAAAGCACAAGCCATAAAAATATGTATAAGAAAAAATAGAGTAAGTCTAAAAGTCAGGTGCGAGCATTAACAAGCAGGAAAGGCGAGATTAAACAAATAGGTTTTTAACCATGATTTAAAAGATTGGATGGAATCAGACGCCCGGATCACAATCGGAAGGTTATTCCACAACTCTGGTGCAGCCAGACGCCCGGTCACCTCTAGACTTCAGCCGAGATCTAGGCTGCACCAAGAGCAACTGAGTAGATGATCTTAATGCTCTGGCAGGAACATACGATTTAAGGAGTTCACTAAGGTAGCTCGGTGCTGTGTTGTTGGTAATTTTAAACGTAAGCAGCAGTAATACCGGTGGATTTTCAGTGGACCGACTCGGCGCTGTTTACAATCCCCTGTCAGTTAATGAGCTGTTAGTTTCATCTCTGTAGAGCCGGCTGGTTTCTGGGTACCTTCAGAAATAATGGTCAAAATGTGTGTTTGAGGTCAGTAGGACTCTGTCGCAAACGTTTTGTTCTTCGGCTAATTACGAGGTTAATCCGGCCGTGTAGATAAGCTCTCATTATTACAAGAGTCACAATTAATAAGGTGGAAAATGGTAATTACAGGATAAGGAAGCCATACTTAGAAGCGAAACGTGGTTATTTTTTCTGATGTTATTCCACAGACCAGAGTCCGTTCTCAGATTTAAGATGACTGGGAACTGTTCCTTCAACCTGCCAATGTCAAAAATCTCTGTTTAGCTCCATTAACTGGACTAATCCTCCTCCTCTCTCTTCTCTTCCATGTCTGCTCTGTTCCCGTCCTGCCGTTCATCCCTTCAGGTAAGAAACTTTTATTTATTTGCTAAAAACACCAAAACGTCCACAAAAAGTGATCGAGAGGCCGGCCGTCCTCGTGTGTGTGTTTGGATGGAGCTGGGCCAAAATCTTATCGCTGACGATTACATCCGAGGCTCTTTGAAGTCCGCTGAATTCCAGTGAAAGCTGAGGGTGTGGAGTTATTTGGGAAAATGTTTGGACAGATTTCTGTAGGTCTTTTATCGCGTTCTGCTCGAGCTGCCGTCGTGTGATTGAGAAATGTTACGTAATGGAAATATTTTCAGGAAACATACCAGACCCAGGTGCTTTTCTTTTTTTCTGTTGGACTACAGGGGGTTAAATGTCGTGTTCTGCTGCTGCTCAAATCTAATTTTCAGGTTGTTATTATAGGTTGTGAACATTAATTAAGCTGTCATTCAAAGGTGTGTTTACCTGCCTACTCAACAAGCAGACAGTGATTACAGATCTGAATTTATTTATAACTCTTAATAACATACCTTATTTTGTTTTCTTGCATCAGTGCTACTTGACAGGAGCTATTCTTCCCGGGGAATTATATAAAAAATAAACCTGTGGCACCACCAGTGGTAGTGAGCTGATAATGCAAATCCAAACCAGCATTACCAGCAAAGCATGGCTGAAGGGCTTCAACAGTATGTGTGAAACTTATATGTGAAAGACAGAGTTTGTGGCAAATAAAGGCCTGACTTTGCATTCACAGAAACCCTGCAGGTTGTTGAGTTATAGGAAATAATGGACTATGAGAATGAAAAACTTTTTAACATCCATCAACTCTTCTACTGTTAGCGGTCGGTTGCTAAACGGGCATTCAGAAACTGAATGACTTTCCCGCGCTTTTTATTTTGGCAGAGCTGCTTTAGTCCGGTGTTCCAGAGCAAAGATCCTCTGAAAGTGGTCGATGTTAATCTGACTTGCTCTTAACATTAGATCGTGGGTGTTAAGAAGTAGGCCTAATGTTAGAAACTAGCTACTAGCTAGCTAACTATCCATCCATCCATTCGCTTCCGCTTATCCTTTTCAGGGTCGCGGGGGGCGCTGGAGCCTATCCCAGCTGTCATAGGGCGAGAGGCGGGGTACACCCTGGACAGGTCGCCAGTCTGTCGCAGGGCCAACACACAGGGATAGACAACCATTCACACCTAATGGCAATTTGGATTATCCAATTAACCTATCCCCACAAGCTGCATGTCTTTGGACGGTGGGAGGAAGCCGGAGTACCCACGCAAACACGAGGAGAACATGCAAACACAGAAAGACCCGGCCTGATGTTGGAATTGAACTCAGGACCTTCTTGCTGTGCGGCAACAGTGCGAACCACCGTGCCACCGTGCTGCCCCTTCATGAGAATGAAAAACTTTTTAACGTCCATCAACTCTTCTACTGTTAGCGGTCGGTTTCTAAACAGGCATTCAGAAACTGAACGACTTTCCAGCAAAGTCCCGCGCTTTTATTTCGGCAGAGCTGCTTTAGTCCAGTGTTCCAGAGCAAAGATCCTCTGAAAGTGGTCAATGTTAATCTGACTTGCTCTTAACATTAGATCGCGGGTGTTAAGAAGTATGCCTAATGTTAGAAACTAGCTACTAGCTA
This sequence comes from Neolamprologus brichardi, assembly GCF_056152115.1. Classification (NCBI taxonomy): domain Eukaryota; kingdom Metazoa; phylum Chordata; class Actinopteri; order Cichliformes; family Cichlidae; genus Neolamprologus; species Neolamprologus brichardi. The sequence continues at coordinate 32,480,155 of NC_142113.1, read as the reverse complement.
GCTAACTAATGGAGTCTTTTACTACAGTACTGCAGTCAGTTCAGCTTTTGTGGGGGTTGTAACGTTTGAGGTGAAACTATTTAACATACCCATTGATTTAGCTTCATGGCCCTTTTTGGAGGTGGCAGTTTGTTCTTAGTGAGAACTGTTTCTAATGTGGACGAATCAGCTGTTCTGTTCTTAGAAACAATGCTAACGTCTTATTTCTGACGCACTCGGCAGGTTTATTGCTGAGCTTCCAAGGAAGTATGCAGTCGAGTTTAAAGCAGTTTGGAGTTGTTGACTCTAGACTGTTGGTGTGATTCAGCGCTATATAAATAAAACTGACTCTAAAGTTATAAGAGAAACATTAAGGGCTCTTGAATGTATAAGTGCATAAGTTCAAAAGCAAGATGCTAAAGATAAGTGGAAGGCAAAAAACTCTAGAAAGCAAAAGTCTAGAATGTTATCCGAGTTTAATCAACGACGAGATTCTAGAACTTTTACGAAGATGGAAAAGTAATTCTAGACTTTAGTAAAAGGCAAAGTTGTAGAACATGGTCACAAATCAAAGTGTGTTAAACTGATATCTGCAACAGTTTAACACTTAGAAATTTGGTTGTTACCATCACTGTATCTGACACTTGGTTGCTGGTGGACTCTAGTTATCTGGTGTAGATAACCCGTCTGTATAGTTTCAACCCCGTCAGTCAGCAGTACCTTTGGCTACATAGATTATCACTTTAATCTCAATGGCTCAAAGATTCTAGATCTGATCTGTAAGTTGATTGGTTGAGCTCGGTCCCATCCACTTAAGTGTCACCAAAGGTTATTTTGTCTGTATTTGCATGACTGATGTGAGTTCATTGAATTCATCGTGTAAGTCTCTGGTTGCTAGATGGTTATGGTATTCATCTCTTGTGTATAGACCTCTTAGGATGGACGGGCAGCTGCCACTGTTGTAGTGAGGGTATAGGCCAGATAGATGGTCAACAGTCTCCAGATTGATCACACAGTTGTGTCAACACAAACATATACTTGTGAATAAAGAATAGCTGGATTAGAAAGTATTAGCTTTACATAAGTGCAGCTAATATTAGCTAATACACAGGGCTCTCAGGTTGTATTTGGTCACTGTTTAGCTTGTTTTTTCTTTTTATGCTGGTTGTGATGCAGTTTTTCAGTGAGCGCTGCTGTTACCTACTGAGCTGTATGAGTGAGTCAGTCGTGAGCCTTTGACTTTTTAATTTACAGTTTCTCCATCCTCGGTTTCCCTTTAGACTATTTTTGTGCTCGCCTTTGCTTTCTGTCGAATATCTCCGTTCAGTTTCATTTCCAGGCAGTGCTCCTGAACACCAAACTGGATGTTACTGGATAAATGCAGCACAGAGATATCATTCGTTGCATCAAACCAGCTATATTTAAAAAATGACTGGCGTAGCTCACGTTTAGGCTGACTGCAGCTGGAAGGTTCACACGAGCTCTTAGATGTGTCCGGTTTGCTGCTGTTGGTCTTTTAGTGTTTGTGTTGCTCGGTGAGATTTCCTCGTTTGCACTCTACGTGTGTGTTGCAGTGCCTTTAAGGGCCCGTCCCTCCTGCAGTGCCGTGTTATTAAACTGCAGATCTGTTCACCAGTATCGACCAGAAGAAACGCGTCCAGCTGTTTTCAGATTCTGTGCCTTTAGGAGCAAGAGTGTCTTTATTGCTGTGATGGGTCCAGTCTGCAGCCCTGCTGGGAGCACTGGAAAACAAGTTCATATAATGGATCATTAGAAACAGTAAGAGGCTGAGTGTCACTGTAAAGTATAGCTGCAGGCGTCTGACTCACGGAGAAGGGAATGGTGGGGGGGCACCTAACTACATTCGTTTTGCTTTTGATGACATTGTGCACGTGCAAAAAGGTCACAAGAAAACTTTAAATAGAATAAAACAGTTTAAATTTTCCAAGCAGCCAAACCGGAGAGGCTAAACTTTGATTTCCTTCCATCAGTTTATCACGTTTCCACCATCTAAGCAGGTCTGGGCCACAGACATGCCCACACCTTACTCTGTCGTGTTATGGGGAACGCCAAGGTGTTCCTGAACCAGCTGAGAGACATAATATGTCCAGGATGGTGCCCAGGGCTCTCTCCCAAGAGGGACATGCCCAAAGATCCTCACCTAGAGGCATCCAGGACACGTCCTAATCAGAAATCCAAATATATCTTCGGTGGAGTCCCTCCACTGATTTCAGACTGAGAACCGTGGGCTCAGACTTGGAGGGTGCTAATTGAAACTCAGCTGCAGGCTGCCCAGTGTGAGCTGAAGGTCATTGCTCCATGAAGACAACAGGAACACATCATCTGCAAAAAGCAGATGTCTTTTGCCTTCTTCTCGAGCTTCTGTTTTCCCAGATGGACAATATCTCAGAATTATAGCCTACAGCTCAGCTTTTTGTCTGCTGGAAATTGAAAGTTTCCAATTTACAGAAAGGCGAGGACACAGATGTCCTCTGCTGTTTGTGTGCTGTGAGCAGCAGCAGCAGTTTCAGGCATTTAAGCCGAGCCATAAACAAAGTAAAGTGAGTTAAAGGCAGGCCTGCATCGACAGGGCCAATCAATAACACTCTGCACTGAGCCGCGGACGGGGGCAGCTAATGTGGACATGAGACCAGAGATGTCATCTCTTTGTGCCGATTTCAGGAAGACACACGAGGACAGGAACGGACGGCGCTCAGGTCTGTCTCTCTAAACCTGTCAGCAGCTCTGAAACGCTGGATCCTGTTCATGAACAACAGCTTCATCATCTCACCTGAACACCACCCCTGCGTCACCACACACGGCCTTCAGTTTGAGAAAACTGTGCTCCAAACTAGTTGAACTTTTTCTGTATGTGTCAGTTAATTTGGAAGAACAGGCAGAGAGAGCGCCCCCTGGTGTCCATTACAGTGAACAGTGTGTTGGCTTTAGTTTGGGTTGTGTCCATCATTTATGCATTCTGGGATCAATAACAGTAAAAAATGCCATTTTTCAGTTGAATCATGGGAAACGTAGTTTTTAAGCTTTCACTAAACTCTGTAATCACCTCAGATCATGCATCACTTACATGTATAACTTGCATTATACACAGGACACAACATGTAGGCAGAAGTGCATGTGTGTAGTTAGGATGGAGGTTAACCCTTTAAAACCGTTCAGAGCAGGCACTCTCCGTTTTGCGTAACTATTTTTAAATCCCGGTAGCTCTGCAACCACGTGAGCTAGCGCAATAATTTTATTTTGCATATGAAACCGGAGGAGTTGTACTTACATCTTATGCCATCAGCTTGTCCTCGGTCACAGTTTCCTTCCACATATAGCTTTGCAAAAACTGCACAAAAAGCACTTGCAGCAACAAAAACATAATATTCCAGAAACACGCTTTGCCGATCCGATCAGCTGTTCGTAACACTTCTTACGTCCATCAGCGCGAACTATCGCATGTCCGCCATTACCTGCCCGAAACCGGAAGTGACGTCATTTTTGCGGAAATGTAGTTTTTTACCATCAACGCCTCATGAGACTATACTGGTGTTTTTAAAAGTTATCTTTGACTTTATGACTTTCTGTGTGGTTTCTGGGATGCTTAGGACTCATATTGCACTGCTGGAAATAGTTTATTTTGATGCATACGCTGCTTTTTTGCAAATTTGCATTATAATATTTATTTCAATTATAAGGTGGTGGTGGCATCTACACCTAACTGATAATAACCTTTATGAACAGTTCCAGTCTGGTTTCCGTCCTTTGCATAGTACCGAAACTGCTCTCATAAAAATAACAAACGATCTTCTTATGGCAGCTGATTCTGGTCTCCTCTCCATCCTTATTCTCCTTGATCTGAGTGCAGCCTTTGACACCATCTCTCATCCCATTCTTCTTAGCAGATTAGCTTCCATTGGTCTCTCTCATACTCCATTAGCCTGGTTCAAATCATACCTGTCTGACCGCACTCAGTTCATTCAATTAAAATCCTTCACTTCTCAGCCTTCTCCTTTATCTACTGGGGTGCCCCAGGGATCTGTCCTCGGGCCCCTTCTTTTCATCATTTACCTTCTTCCTCTCGGACATATTTTTCGTAAATATAATATTCAGTTCCATTGCTATGCCGATGACACCCAGCTTTACCTCTCTACCAAACCCGATTCTACTCTTCCTCCACCCTCCCTCACCCTCTGCTTAGCTGAACTCAATTCCTGGTTCTCCTCCAACTTCCTTAAACTCAACAGCAATAAATCAGAACTTCTCCTGGTCGGCACTAAACGGTTGCTCTCCAGAATTAACAATTTCTCTCTCACCATCAATAATTCGCTGGTCCCTATCTCTCCCTCTGTGAAAAGCTTGGGTGTCATTCTTGATAGCACATTATCTTTTAATTCACATATCAATAATGTCACACGTGCAGCATATTTTCAACTTCGTAATATCAATCGCCTCCGCCCTTTCCTCACTCCTCATGCCACTGCCATTCTCGTCCATAATCTTGTTATCTCTCGACTTGATTACTGTAATTCACTACTATTTGGCCTTACACAAAAATCCATCAACAAGCTCCAACGTGTCCAGAATTCTGCTGCCCGTATTATTACTAGGACTTCCTCTACCCACCACATCTCCCCAATCCTGAAGCAGCTTCACTGGCTCCCGGTTAAATTTCGCATCCATTTTAAAATAATCCTTTATACATTCAAGGCTATTCATTCTCTCTCTCCACCATACCTCTCCGATTTAGTACAGATGTACCTCCCATCCCGGTGCCTCAGATCTTCATCTTCTCTTTCTCTCTCCGTTCCTTTCGTTCGTCTGATCACAATGGGGGGCAGGGCTTTTAGTTGCTCTGCCCCTCGACTTTGGAATTCCTTACCCCCTGACCTCAGAAACATTACTTCATTCCCTCTTTTTAAGTCCACCCTCAAAACTCATCTGTTTAAAATTGCTTATGTTTAAACCACTGTATGTTCTTAACTTTTATCTGTTATTTTTACTATTATTGTGTATATTTTCAGTTTTTGTGTTTTTATCTGTTGTACAGTGTCCTTGGGTGCTTTGAAAGGCGCTACTTTTTAAATAAAATGTATTATTATTATTATTATTATTATTATTTTCGTTTTTCCTGCAGTGTATAAAAATTGGTGTATTTCAAAAATAAAACTATGAAGACACTCAAAATAAATTTCCTGTGGTGGGAAACTATTTTGTGCAACTTTTTTGTATTTACAGTTTTGAGGGATAAGCCTCTTAAATTTCTCTAACTAGAAATATATGTTAAAAAAACAAAAACGATTTTCAATTTTTTGTAGTTTATTGCACTTTTTTGCAATTTATGTAATTGCTATGCACTTAATGCAGACATATTATTAAAATTTAGGCTGTAATGGTTGTATTGATGTATATCAACTTGAAATGCTCCCAAAAATGGCTCCACAGCATGTAAACATATAATATAAGCTCTGGCGGACTTGGTTCTATGGTAGGTCTTAAAGGGTTAATTGCTTATCAACTTGAAATGCTCCCAAAAATGGCTCCACAGCATGTAAACATATAATATAAGCTCTGGCGGACTTGGTTCTATGGTAGGTCTTAAAGGGTTAATTGCTTAATTGTTGCTGTGGGCTAATATATTAGGCAAAAGTATTTTTCATGACATGGATAAATACCAAAAAACAGATTTATCAGTTTGTTATGATTGGTTGACTTCTGGAAGCCTACAAGGGAACAGTGTCCAAGTGCTTGAAAGCTAAATGCAGACAGGAAGTATCTGTAGCTTTAAAAACCTCAGGTGAGTCTATTTTGATAGTACGGCTGGGTCTGAACTGTATATCAGGAGGACTTGGACAGTAATGATCAGTAATGTCTGCAGCAAAACAACCGGGCAGCCTCCGAACTCTGAGAGGGGCCTTAGTGCTGATATAACAACAAGCCATTAGTGGTGGGAATATTCGGTGTCGTGTTCATCTGTTTTCCTTATAATAGATCCTTAAAATAGATCTTGGGGGTGAAGTTAATGCGCCTTCGCTTGGTGCTTGTTATCCAGAACACAGGATGACAAATAGCTCAACAAATGAAGGACTTAGAAAAGGGTGGCAGATAGACCAGAAGTGATTGAGGAGGCAGCAGAGTGCAGCATGTGGATAAACTCTCTACCTGTACAAAAGCTTTTAAGTCCAGCTCAAAGTAAAGGCTACGGGTGGTGCTGTCCGCCATGCTGCTGAGCAGAGGAAATGGAGTTCAACACCAGCGGCAGCTTTTAGAAAACATGACTGCACAAAAACAACTCCCAAACTCTTTTCATTTGGCCTGCGTCATACAAACTGGACTGCAGCTGAGTCTGGCTCGGAGAGAAAAGGTTCACACGGAGCCACAAAGTTCAGGCTCAATGTTTTCACACCTCTGCTGTTTAAAAAGAAAACTGTTGGAGGGATGAAAAGAAAAGAAGGACAGACTCTGTGCTGCTCTTAGATCTTTAGCACTACTTGAGAAATTACATTAACAACAACAATAATATGATTTCGTTTGTTTTCCCTGTGTGACGTTTAAGCAGAGTAAATTATGTTGCCTAAAATAATCTGCTAGAAAACAAAGTGTTCTTTAGGATGGATGAAGTGATGTTGTTTCCCTGCTGTGCTGTAAAATTACTATCTCAATGATTTCCAACCTTATTCCACTTCTGAAGCAGGCGGCATGCATATATTTAAACAACGAAAAACCTAAAAAACAAAAAAGAAATGAAAAGGTAGTGGATATGTACAATTGGCTGAAATGGCTAGATTGAGGTAATAAAAACAGTAAAATCAATTAATCAAATCTATAGATAAGCCATTTATTTTAGTGTCCTTCAGTCAGGATAAAGTGAAATTATATCTAGTTTCTACATAAAATTCCTAATGTGTAGGTAGAAGTTATTAGCTAGCAGTTAAAGGTGTTAGCTAAAATCGATCAAAATAAGAATACTTAATCCATCCCAGAGGAACTGCTATTACTAAAAAATATTTTATTAATGTTATCAATTAACTAAATTGTAAAATATTTGGAAATGGATTAATGTTTTATCCATATTTCTATCTAGATACCTTTGTAAGCACAAAATTAGAAGTTGTTAGCTAGAGTAGCGCATAGCCAGTGGAAAATATTAGCTAAAAGTGTTTGCAGTGCTTGAAATGCTTAATAGTATAAAAGAAATACTGAAATTCTGGATTCATTTTCTTTAATCTAACAGTATAGTTATACAGATTACATTTTGGTTTAATTACCAATCTAAATTCTAAATATGTAATTATATATTTTTAGCTAACAGTTTGGCTAACCAATAAAATCTTAACTGGCTAGCTGAGTAGCTAAATTTTATAGTTAGAGAACTGTTAGCTAAAAATACAGCTAACAGCTGAAATTGTTAGCTAAAATATGGCTAACAGGTAAAATTATTAGCTAAAATTATGACTAATATTTGAAAATTTAAACAATATGACCAATATGAACAATAAATTTATAAATATGGATAAGTAGTTGCTGACAGTATAGATAAACAAATTAAGCTGTTAGCTTGCTAGCTAAAATTATCATTAACAAGTTCGAAATCATATGATGGTGCTGTTACAACAGTTGAAATTGTTGATAACTGTAGAAATAATCAAAAGTATTTAAGTGACATGCAGTAAATTAATAACAAAAAGTTACTTGAGTTAAGTTGATCTTGGTCTTATGTGCAGTTTTAAACTTCCCACTGTAAAAACGGGTGTTTCTGAGATGGCTTATATTCCTAAAGAAGTTAGAGATGTGCTCTTACTAGTGTGTCCATAGGCTTTTAGAGTTGTTGCCTAATATCAAAATAAAGGATAATTCGTGTACATCCAAAGACTCTGGATCTGGATAATTCACTTAAAGGGAAAATGGTTAGGAGAGAGATGAGCTAATATCTGTCTCACTAAATACTGTAATGCAGAATAAGCCGTTTTCCAGGAACAGCAGGTGGTACAGTATCTGCCTGTAACTCTGTTTCTGGTTCTGTCAGTATTGCAGAGAGAGACAGTGTTTAGGAAGCCTTCAAACACTAGAGGACTTGAAATATGCTCCAGTGAAGCACTATTTTTATCTTCTACTGATTTCCCTGCTGTCTTCCTTCCCTTCTTTGCTTCTCGTAAGCTTGCATGTCAGGCTAAATGTTGAAACAGGACTTCCATTCCCCACCTCCACCTGACGCTGCCAGGACAGTGTCAGGTGCTGACATTTCTATTTCTATCCAGCATCATCCCAAACAAGAGGACGGTCCTGCTCCATCTGTTTTTTTGGGGGTGGTGGGTTTGGAGTAAATACAGTTTTTGGCCGTTCTCTAGTCGATGCTTCGAGCCAAGCTGTCTTTCACATGTTTAGATGAAGGGTTACGGTTCTGTGTCACAGACCTGTTTCATTTGTATTTGATAAATTACCAAATTAATTTAGATGTTTATATTTTCCATAATCACGATTTTGGTCCAAAGTTTGGGGGATGAACATCACTCGGTCAGGATTGGATCACAAACAGAAATAAACTAGATTATTCTCATGTATTGTTAGTTCATGTGTTCCCTGAATGATGTCATGAAGATATAATATTGTGAATATTGGAATCACCCTTTCAGTCCTTCAGGTTTCAGTAATGTTTCTTTAAATTCTTGAAATGCCAATATTTCTCTGCAGCTTTAAATAACGCCGCAGCATCGTCGAGGCCGTGCTGGCGTGTTTGTGAAAGCGGCTCTTCACAGCAAACCTATGTGATCCATTAAAATACGCCTGGATTGACCCCGAGGTTTAATCTCGTCACCACTGATTGATTCAAATAAAATGAATTCCCACAGATGACATTTTCATGAGCAGCAGGGCTAAAAATGAATAAAACCTATCCAATCTATGTAAGTGTGCGTAGACCAGGACCTCGACCATCCAAAGGTTCAATCTTCACCATTACTGGAAGAATTTACATTTTAAATGAGGTCTTTTATCCTTTGTCATTTCAACTAAGCAGACCAACACTGAGGGTCTAAACCTTTGCTGTTCTCCGCTGTGATAAAATAAGATGGCTTTAGCCTTTTTGGGTAGTTAAAAATAAAACTGGACCAGAACTAGTCGAGATTCTTACTTTGCTGATTGGTTCTGAAGTCATCCTGTTGCGTCGTCAATAATATTTTTACCAAAGTGTTTCCACTGATGTTCCAGCAGATATAATAAAAACAGGACTCTGGAGTCGGCTGTGCTGAAGCCACAGCTGGACCAAAGTCCCACAGTCGTAGATCGTGGCTCATTCGTAGCACCACTCATGATTCACAATTTCCAGGAAACCAGTTAAAATACCTGAATCCCAGATGGTTCCTGCACTGGGAAGATATCCAGCAACAGCAAATCCAGCCCAGGTCTGGACCCGTCGCCTTTGTCCTGAATGTAGAATATCTCCTACACTGAGCGCGCTCAGAGACTACAAGTCCAAAATGTGCTGGAGCTCTCCGTCACACCTCCAGGCGGGTGGCTGAGCCTCCAGCTGAGTTTAGTAATTGGAGGCTGGGTGAAGCAGGTGGCAGTGCCCCGTGTATTTGTCAGTGTATGTGTCAGAGCTCGCGTTCTCCAGCCTTTAATTACCGCACTTCACCGTCTCCAGCACTTCAGGACAAAATGCCAGCGAGCTGACAGGCCGCCACGGCTCGCCCGGCCTTCCTGCCGCCTGAGCGACCCGGGAGGGAAACGGAGAAACGGGCGATTTCTGATTCGATAGCGATCGCAGTTGTCTGAGATGTTTCGAACACGCCGCTTGGACGGTTTCCTGTCAGAGCTAGAAACAAACCCTGTGGAGCGTGGAGCAGCTAACAGGGCCTCCGTCGAGCTGCAGAGGTGGCGTGCACCTGTCGTAAATCTTATTTGCATTTAACCACAGGTCACATTTTATACATAATTTAATCTGACACACATTTTAGATCAGTTTCACTGTTTAATGTCACCTGTTATCCATGTTTATGTTTAGCTGTAGTTTCGCTGGTTTGTCCACACCAGTGTTAGCTGCTAACAGTAACCAGCAGCTTCAACTTTCTCTAACTTTCTCTCCAAAATGCTCAACCTGAGCTGTCCCTGATGTTCCCGTCTCTAATCCTGTCCATCCTGGTCAGGACTCATGAAATCCCATTCCTGACGATCCACATTTCCAAAGATTTAATGCCGGATTCCTTTCCTGATGCAACCGTCTCCATTGGGACCGGCACTAGGACTACTACACTGGCTCTCGGTCTCCCTCATGGCTGCGTTTAACCGTTAACCTCAAACTCATCTACTTTATGTCTGCTCAGTTCTTTAATTAACTGTAATAGCTCATCTTTCCATGCAGCCCCTGGTTAATACTGCAGAAGTATTAACCCCCTGCGGTCCACCTAAACTAGCTTTGATGTGCTGTGTAGAATAGTTTTGGCAGAGCTGCATTATAAAGCCTTAATCTCTGCAAAACTCCAAGCTGATGTTTTGAAGCTTAACTACTGGCTGTGTTGGGAATTTGGGAACATCAGGATACGATTAGACCCTGTCCCGAAGTCGGGGGTGGAGGGACTATCGAGAACGAGTGTCGAGAATAAAAGAAAAAGGTGTTACAAGACATGTCAGCCATGTAAAACAAACACCCGTTCTCCTTCCACCTCCTCTGTTTTCCATATGTAGCTACCTCCCACACACACACACACACACACACACAGTCTTGCATAGCAGCTGTATTCATTTCCATGCAGGCACATGTGTAGGTTCATTTGTGAGCCACTCACACGAGAGCAGCGCGGCCTCGTGTGGTCCAGCTGCTGCTGGTTTATATTTAGAAACGCGCTGATTTCATCGCCGCTCGAGCTGCAGGTAAAATCACATCAGTGGGAAGTTTAGACCACCAGCTCGGCTTTTAGTCCACCGATGTGCCACAGGAAACATCACAGTAATGTTCACACAGTTGTCTTACGTAAAAGATATTCACCACGGCTTTGCTGTGTCGTGTAGTTGATTTTGTGCTTTATTTAGCTTTCTGTGCTGCTGTGCATCATCTGAAATGAAACCTGAATCATCTTTGTGGGTTATCTGAAGAGTAATGTGGACCAAACGGAATTGGAGGTGAAGTTTCAGATCAGCATGCGATAGATTTTTCAGAATTTTCACATGTTTATTTCCTCACCTTCTTCTAAATGTTCCTCGTTTTCTTCATAGTGCTAATTTTAATCGTATCCAGCAGGACCAGTAGGCTGGACGGCCCTGTCCACACATGGACGGGTGTTTTTGGAAAAAGCCACTGCGTGTGCGCATGGATAAGGAAAACAGATTTTAGTTTGTGATATCAAAGGTGTGCACCTCTATCTCCTTTTTGTTTTTTTGTTGCCAGACTGTGTTATTGTTTGTAGGCTGTAAATGGTTAGGGTCATATCGCCAGAGTGGCAGGCGTGACAGAAGCGGTGCTGTGGATGGAAAAAAGTCCAGTCTGACATAAAACATGTGGACGTGAAGTCGTCTTGTTTTTGTTACTCTGTGCTCTGTAGGTTACAAGTTGCTCAGGAAAAATGTTTACTCTCTGACTGGTTGGTGACTGGATGACAACTGGTTGGTGACTGGATGATGACTGGTTGGTGACTGGATGACAACTGGTTGGTGACTGGATGACGACTGGTTGGTGACTGGATGATGACTGGATGGTGACTGGTTGGTGACTGGTTGGTGACTGGATGGTGACTGGTTACTGGATGACGACTGGTTGGTTACTGGATGACGACTGGTTGGTGACTGGTTGGTGACTGGTTGGTGACTGGTTGGTGACTGGATGACGACTGGTTGGTGACTGGTTGGTGACTGGTTGGTGACTGGATGACGACTGGCGACTGGTTGGTGACTGGATGACGACTGGTTGGTGACTGGTTGGTTAATTCAATTCAATTCAGTTTTATTTATATAGCGCCAAATCACAACAAAAGTCGCCTCAAGGCGCTTCATAGATACAGAGAAAAACCCAACAATCATATGACCCCCTATGAGCAGCACTTTGGTTACTGGATGACGACTGGTTGGTTACTGGATGACGACTGGTTGGTTACTGGATGACGACTGGTTGGTGACTGGTTGGTTACTGGATGACAACTGGTTGGTGACCGGTTGGTTACTGGATGACGACTGGTTGGTGACTGGATGACGACTGGTTGGTGACTGGTTGGTTACTGGATGACGACTGGTTGGTGATTGGTTGGTTACTGGATGATGACTGGTTGGTTACTGGATGACAACTGGTTGGTTACTGGTTGAAGAAGGTTGCTTCCTGCTGCAGACACAACTGCTTGCTAATCTCAAATGGAATCAGAAGTAAACATTGTGTCTTTTCAAACTTGCTGGTTTTGGCAACAGGACTTTAACTTTGAAGACAAATGGTTTCAGGTTTCTGTAGCACCTTTTCCGAATTTTACTGACACTCGATGGTTAGGGAGTAACAAGTAACCGTCTTGCATAGACACGGACCTTTAAACAACAGGTGATTGCAGTAATGTGCCAACAACCAAAGAATCAAAAGGAAGTTTTTTTTAATGCAGCAACATCCTCACAACTGATTTCAATCAGCAGCAGCAGTCAATTTATTTATTGTAACTCTGACATCACTGATTAAAGACGAGGTTTTTCTGGGTGATTGTGTACAAAACATGTCATCTCTTTAGACCTTCCAAGATCTTATCTTTACTGAAGCTAATATATTCTTGTAACCAGCTCCAAGAAAGAACAAACTACTTTCATTTCTTGATTTATTGGTATTTTTAACCAAATTTGTCCTTGAAGGTCCTTCTGTTTCAAACTTCCATTAAAGCTTTTGAACTTTCTGCTTCAGTTTGAACTTCCTGTTTAGTTTTTTTTTTATTGTGTGTGTGATTATTATCAGTTTCCTGTAGTTTTGAATTACTGTCACCATCCTCCAAATACCCCAAAGACCAACTTTGTAACTATGTAACAAAAAAGAGAAAGAAAAGACTGATTGTATAAAATGTCATGTTTATATATTTAATTTAACTGACTCGTTTTTTTGTTTTGTTTTTCCTTTATGTGCTGGTGGATTTATGTTGGCAGTCTCTGATAGGTTACAGTGATGTTGAAGAAAATGTAAAAATGTGTTTATTCTCAGGCAGGTTCTGCATTTTTAGCAAAAATCAGTGAGCAGAGCTTTAAAAAAGGCATGCTGTGCTAAACTGCAGTTCACCTTAAAATAAAATGACCCCAGTGCTCTTTAAATACCCACTTCATGTCCTCTTTTACCCCTGCTGCTCCGTTCTTCGTGGGGCTGAAAGTTGGTTTGCTCGTACTTAACTTTCCATTTGTCACTCATGTCTGCAGAGAGATTTCCCACGGGTCCCAGACATTTCATTTGGGCAAATAGGACAAATCACACAACTCAAACAGCCGAGCAGGAATGCACATACACCCACCCTTTATAGTAGTTCCTGTCAGATGTTGTCAGGCAGCTAAGAGGATCGACTTTTAGGAAATAAAGTTCCTTTTCTGAGACCAACTAAACAAAATATGTCTTCAAAAGAACCCTTAAAGTGAATTTCTGCTCGTTCTTTGTGTTTGGGGATGAGCTCATGTTGAGGATGTGAAACTGCAGAATCCCATTATAAGTGTGTGTAGGGGTTGGCAATGGCTCTCTGGAGCATGACATCATTTCACTGGGTGGTTTCTGAGAAGGAGTGAGCGATTAAGTCATGGCCCATGTCACGATGGACCGATGCAGGAACATGTTTGTGCTGATGGGATCGAAATGACAGTAAAAAAAGGAAGCAAAGAGCAGAAAAGATGGATTTGTAGTTGCACCTCCAGTATCATGAAACGGAAGCTGCACAACAATCAGGGCTCTGTTTGAAGCTTCAGCTCAGATAAAGTGTGACGTATTCATCTAATATAGCCAAAACGTTAGCCCAGTGGTTGGAGAGCATGGCGAGTAGAAAAGTAACTGTGAGCACGAAACCTGTTGCCTTTGAAATGGTTGCTTCAGGTCTGCGAACACTTTCAGTCTTCAGAGCAACTTTGATGCCTCAGGGTGGCGATAAAATGGTCTGTCTGCTAAATTATTACGTTATTATTATTAAATGTGAGAAAAATGGAAATTGGGAATGTGTTTCTTTCACCATACGTAGAGATTCACATTAAAAATACAGAAATGTCTCCATAAATGGTGACGTAGTTGCTGCGGGGCGACAACCTTGTTTTCATATTGCATTGTAACTAAAATATAATCAGTTGGCAACCAGTTGAGACGAGTCCCCTGTTGCAGAGACCTGTTGCAGATGAGTTGTGCTCGGCGGTAGAGACTGCAGCTAATTTAACGACCGTGGCTCAGGGGGTTGGGAAGCGTATCTGTAACCGGAAGGTCGCCGGTTCGATCCCTGGGCTCTCTGTCCTGGTCGTTGTGTCCTTGGGCAAGACACTTTACTTACAGCCTACTGGTGTTGGCCAGAGGGGCCGATGGTGCGATATGGCAGCCTCGCTTCTGTCAGTCTGCCCCAGGGCAGCTGTGGCTACATCTGTAGCTGCCTCCACCAGTGTGTGAATGTGAGAGTGAATGAATAGTGGCATTGAAAAGCGCTTTGGGTGCCTTGAAAAGCGCTATATAAATCCAATCCATTATTATTATTATTATTATTATTTATAAACGCAGACAGATCGCCAACACGTTGCAGTCAGTCTGAGTCAGTTATTTGCAAATGTTCGCTGAACTGTCATGTGATTGCAGATTGTTTGGAGACAGGTTGCCTCCCAGCAGGCGACCTGTGAAATCACCTTGTGGGTGAAAGTGGTCGCCCAGAGGTTAAGGGTGTGGTGCAACCAGTAGAGAAAGAAATTCGGTGCTAACACCAGGCAGATTATTCCTAGTTGCGACGAGATTGCTCCCCAGTTTTAATCTCAGTGACCGAGTCATTATGTTTAAAGGCCAGAGCTCAGAGACTGAAACCAGCCACCAGTATATTTCCTCTGTATGCACGCAGCGATCCAAACGCAGTGCTGTGAGCATGCTAATGATGTTTTTATAGCTGTTGGATTAATTTCAGAACATGAATCGGTTCACAGCCAGTTAATTACGAAGCTTTTAGTACACGACTTTTCAGGCTTGCATGAAAAATGTGACGCAGGTCAGAGTGTGCGAGCCTTAAAGACTCACGTTTGCCATGTGCACATGTTATTTAGTATGTTAGCATGCTAACGTTTGATAATTAGCAGAAACATGACCCTCTTTGTCTGTGGGGAGTCTGTAGGTCTTCAGTATGTCCGAGATATTTCAGTAAAACCTCCCCGAGGAGCTCGAGGGTCACGAAAGTGGGGACACAATATGAAAATCCAACCTTTTGATTTCGGGAGATTTTAGCCTGGAACAACCAGCAGTCTGACGCTGCTATTCCTTAATTAAGAGAAGAGAGGAAAACAGCACAACAGGCCACCTTTCAAATGCAAATGTGCTGTGAGAAATAAAGCTTTTCTATAAATAAAGCCGTCCTCAGCGGAGCGCTCGAGCCTCATGACATAATCGTGTTTTTCAGCAGTTTTATCCATTTGACCAAGAAATCCTATTCAGGAGGGAACTCGCACACGGCCTGCGTGACATTTTCCAGCCTCGCGCTCCAGTTAAACGTCTACGCCACGTTTAATTCAAATGTTTAATGCGCCCCTCCTGCCCGGCGTGTGAATCTGACCCACTTCACATTCAGCTGTAGTGTGCGTTGTGTGTGGGGGGTATGTATGCGTAATTGTGCGAGATGTTGTGATGTATGGGTTGCTTTGGCAAGTCGCCGCTCGTCCTCACATTCAGCGGAAATTAGATGAGGAGAGAGAGAGAGGGAGTGAGATGTAGAGTGAGACAAAGGCAGAGAGACGTGGAGTTTGTGTGAGAGTGAGAGGGAGGAAGGATGAAAGGCTTCTCTGGCTGCCGGCCCACAGCGACCCGCCGTCAGAGACGGTTCGATCACAGCTCACAGAGGTCTGTGTGTGCGCGCGATGTCCTTTGAAATGCTCTCGTTTTGTTTTAAGCTCGGCCTCATCGACACAGACGCCTCTGTTCTGAGAGGCTACTACGCTCAGCCAGAGGAGCGTGAATGAACATGTGAATGAACAGAGGCAGAAGTCGCCGCAAAAAACCCCAAGTCGTGCAGCTGAAGGAGGGCGCGGGGCACCTGTGCATCTGTAACTTCATTAAATATGCTGCAGCTCTGTGAAAAGTCTGGAGCCAGTCCTCATTTCTTTATAGTCTGCAAGGAAAACAGGAAAAATGTGCCGTGATCATAGAAACAGAGTTTGTACAGGTCTAACGAGCCTAACAGTCGGTAAATGGTCCAATCATGGAGACAAAAACTGTGACACTGACCGAGCTCAGAAGAAAAATACAGCAACTCTGTGATGACAGCAGGGGAAACTCAGGAAAACAAACTTTAATACACCGGGGAGGCAATTATACGAAGGTGAAACACTCAGGACGGAGAAGGTAACCACACAGGAGGTAGATGCGAGAGGGCGGAGAGGAGGCCAAACTTGTGGAGTCTGCTGGGATCTCACATTTACTCAAAAGACTTCAGTGCAAAGTACAACAAATACTGTGGAGAGATCCAGTTCACTGACTCGCTGACGGTGTTGGAGGACACCTCACGTAGGATGGAAAAAGCCAGAAACCTGGGGAATAACCAGGCAACCCAGTCCAGATGACCACAGAGAGCTATCTGCTCTATAGCTTCTGAGAGACAATGACCTCAGTACAGTTTTTAACCCTTTAAGACCTACCATAGAACCAAGTCCGCCAGAGCTTATATTATATTTTTACATGCTGTGGAGCCATTTTTGGGAGCATTTCAAGTTGCTATACATCAATACAACCATTATAGCCCAGATTTTAATAATATGTATGCATTAAGTGCATAGTAATTACATAAATTGCAAAAAAGTGCAATAAACTACAAAAAAATTGAAAATCGTTTTTGCTTTTTTAACATATATTTCTAGTTAGAGAAATTTAAGAGGCTTATCCCTCAAAACTGTAAATACAAAAAAGTTGCACAAAATAGTTTCCCACCACAGGAAATTTATTTTGAGTGTCTTCATATTTTTATTTTTGAAATACACCAATTTTTATATACTGCAGGAAAAACGAAAATAAATATTATAGTGCAAATTTGCAAAAAAGCAGCATATGCATCAAAATAAACTATTTCCAGCAGTGCAATATGAGTCCTAAGCATCCCAGAAACGACACAGAAAGTCATAAAGTCAAAGATAACTTTTAAAAACACCAGTATAGGCTCATGAGGCCCTGATGGTAAAAAAAAAAAAAAAAAATACATTTCTGCAAAATGATGTCACTTCCGGTTTCGGGCAGGTCATGGCGGACATGCAAAAGTTCGCGCTGACGTCTATTCCAACGTAGGAAGTGTTACAAACAGCTGATCGGATCGGCAAAGCGTGTTTCTGGAATATTATGTTTTTGTTGCTGCAAGTGCTTTTTATGCAGTTTTTGCAAAGCTATATGTGGAAGGAAACTGTGACCGAGGACAAGCTGATGGCATAAGATGGAAGTACAACTCCTCCGGTTTCATATGCAAAAACAATTATTGCACTAGCTTAGTGGTTGCAGAGCTACCGGGATTTAAAAGTAGTTACGCAAAACAGAGCGTGCCCGCTCTGACCGGCTTTAAAGGGTTAAATGGCCATAAAGCTCTGACAGTCCTGGAATACCTGGATTTGATTAACACACTTTGTTTCACTTTTGTGAATAAATATTTCTTAAATGATAAAAAATGGTTTTAAGTGTGCTGCTGATGGGTTAAAGGTTTCTAATGTCTCTGACACTTTCCACAGACGGCTGTGATCATTTCAGACTCGGGTTTAGCCGCAGTGATCACAAGCTCCATCTTCTTGTTAGTGATGATGCCTTAATTATGGTTTAAAAAATCAGGGTTGTTGGTTGTGCTTCTCCTACTTGTGCAAGTTAAACTATAGTGGTCCTAGAAGTGAACCCTGGGGAACGCCACGTGAGATAAAAGTCAAACACTTTGAGGTGTGATTAGCTCACCTGTCTAATCTTTCCATTAAAATATTAGAGTCAGTGCTCAGGCGCCACCACGTTTTCACACCTGTCACATAGATGATGGTGTTCTGCTCGTTTAAAATACAGTAGATCCAGATGTAAACTGCTGTGTGACTGTGAGGTTTGATGCCGAGGGTGATGTGGGATGTCGCCGAAACAGAGGGAGGACATCTGAACGACATTTACAGGACAAAGAGGCTCAGCGGGAGAAATGTTTGACATTTCGCTGCAGTACCGCGGGTCAGGACTGGCCGTCACCTTCCTGCTCCAGCGGCGAAGGGCACCTCTGTCGCTGACAGGTTACCCTTTTTTCTGAGCCCCGACAGGTCAAACGGGAAGTGTAGGGAGAAGAGGCCATTAGTGGCGAGTGGCTTCACGCTTGTCGAGGGTGTGAGGACAAAAGGGAAAAAGGACTGTTATCAGCATGTAGCAGCTTCAGCTTATAAAGGTTTATCTGCAGAGCCAATCAAAAGTCTGCAACAGACTCAAACTCGAAACACCTCAGTGGGTTATGTAGAGATCTGATCCAGATATCCACACTCGTAGTATTTCATAAGCCAAAGCTTTCACTTTGTCTCCTCTGCTGTTCCCGTCCCTGGATGTGGCTTATTTAACCCATAAAATGGCGTTGTATCCGAGTGAGGACGGGAAGCAGGAAAAACAGCCCAGTTCAGACGGATTTATGAGGGAAAGTGACCGAGACGCTGCGGGTTTGTTGTTGTAGAGGCCTCGGTTATCGTTGCAAACCATCAGGTCCTCTCGTCTGTTTAAACACTTTCTGTTTTCCCCTCCTGTTTACACTCTCCCACCTCTCGTGGCAGCGGCCCAACATTGTGCTGGACGCTGCGCCGGCCAGTACCGACATCTGATTGGTTCAGATGAGACGGCGGCTCCACAGTCACAGGAAGTCTATTGTAACCCTTCCAGCACACAAAGCGGGGCTGTGAGGGCTCCTCGCAGGGACGAGACTGACCTGTCTGTGCCACCTAACGTCCACGTTTATTAAAAACAGCAAAAACACGTCCAGTGTCTGCACGGAGAACGCTTCTTCCAGCTGTGCGACTGCGCTGTTCCTCATATTACGTCTAACGCTGATTACGAAAAATGAGCCGAGAGCTTTTGTAGTTTTCTTCTGGACTTTCAGCTTTCAGTCTGCACACAGTTTAATCACAATCCATCCAGTCGACTATCAGGGCGATAAAAATGCCTCATATGTCAGATATTCCTATTTGGAGTCTTTCTGCTCTGCATAGTTGTGTAATGTGTGATTGTCGATCAGGCCGTGCTGTCTGAAGTCAAACATGAGTTGTTCACTTACTAGTAGTGATGTTGTGCTAGCCTCTGCATCGTCTGAACGTACGAAACTATTTGTACCTCTCGGCACACAGAATGTTACCTTGTTCCTCAGTAAAGATATCAGTTTCACACATGTAAACACTTTACATGATAAGACTTTAAGCAACTGTAAGCTAGCTAGCTTACATGTGACTGCCACATGGGCTCACAGTCACCACCTGCCTGCAGAGCTCAAAGAGTAGACACGGACCTTTAAACGTGGAGGTTCGCTGCGTTGGCCGAATCAGATTCCAGAATCTTGCCTTTGCTCAACTTTTTATTTTGACAAAGATCAAATTTATAAAATCTTTCCTTGGACAGACGTCAAACAGACAAAGAGGCGGTTTAAAAGGTGCTCGTAGCTTCTGGGGCTGAAAAGTCAACTCAGTGTGATAATAGGGCTGCACAATTTTGCATAAAATGAGAATCACCAGATTTTTTTGGCTTAGAATTGAGATTTTCTTTTCCAGTATAAATATTTATTGCGCTTATTAACTGCACATCAACTTCGTAACAGTTGAGACTGAACATAAAAACAATAAATAAACATAAAAACAACAAATGTCTCACGTTTTGTCGTTGCTGCAAAATGTTGTACTGCTTGTAATTGCGTCTCCACCGTTGCTCGGCGCTGCGTGTATAGAGCAGGTAGTGCAACAATAGAAAAATAGTTGCGGGACGGCACTGTGTAGTGTTTGTCTAGGGTGTTGATCATTTTCCTAAATCCCTCGTTTTGCACAGTGTTGATGGAGCCATATCTTTGGTCAGGTGATAAGTGATAGCCTCCGTAATTTCTTTGTGCCTGCGGGAGTTCGACGGGTATAGGGAAGCGCTGTATAAGGTTCCCGTTATTGATGTTTGGGTGGTTGACCGGGACGGATTTTCTCCTGTCACGTTCTCGTCATCCCTGACGTGCTCTCCGTTGTTTTTTCTCTGCCAATTTTAGCAGCCAGCTTCTGTATCACGTGGTATAAGGCTCCGCCCTCGTCATTTGTTGAGCAGGAAGAGTGAGCGCTTGTTTTCATGCAGATTACGTCCCGGATAAAAATGCGGTAAAATCATCTTTTTTTTTCTTCTTTTTTTAAAAAAATCATTGTCATTTGGAAATGAGATCGCACATAAGTATGAATTGAGATCGCGATTTTCTAACAATTAATTGTGCAGCCCTATGTGATAATGACTTAAACCTGCTGCAGGCTTTTTAACAGTGGCCGTTTTCCTTTTCTCTCCCCAACCGGTCGCAGCAGATGGCCCCGCCCCTCCCTGAGCCTGGTTGGAGGTTTCTTCCTGTTAAAAGGAAGTTTTTCCTTCCCACTGTCACCAAAGTGCTGCTCATAGGGGGTCATATGATTGTTGGGTTTTCCTCTGTATGTATTATTGTAGGGTCGACCTTACAGTATAAAGCGCCTTGAGGCAGCTGTTGTTGTGATTTGATACTATATAAATAAAATAAAATAAAATAGAATTTAATTCATTTGAAAGAATTTGTTGTTCTAACAAACTCACTGAATCTGAATAGGATACAATTCCAGATCTTCAAAGATCGAGTGTTGGTGGTATTAGCTTCATGGTCGAGCTGTGCAGGGCTACAGTACATCTTCACCGTGCCAACAGTCTATAATCTAGTTTTTATGTGTCAATTCTAGAGTCTTACTTTTTCTTTTTTGCCTCTATATGCAGTCTCTACAAGATCGTATAGGTACCTACGAGAGTACAGCATACTACTACTAACAGAGCCGTGAGAAAATCTGGCTCCATTCTTCGTTTAAGACGTCCTGTCTTTGGAAATCGAACAGCGTGAGAGAACAAACTTTCTTGAAGCTCAATATTTTAAACAGTTTCTCATTAATTTTGTCAACATCCACTGCTTTGCCTCAAGTGTCTTCCCGGCATTGTTACCTGTATCCATACTCACTGGCTGAAATATTTGTTGAGCTGCATTCAGAGTCAGGCTCTTACTGCTGAGCCCTGAGCTGAATCTTAAACAGAGAGTCTGCACTCATCTGTCAGGATATATTTGCTTGTTTTTTGGGGAATAATGGACCAGTAGCTTTACTTCTCCCTCAGGCACTTTTGCATTTTTCAGTGTAGAGTAAGTAAGGCTGAACAATGACGGCTCAATGAAACCCTGGAAACAATCCAGAATCTCTGTCAGAGAAGCAGGGAGCTGTGTGTAGCTGTAAAGCTGTCTGTCCTGCTGAATCAACCATACCTATCAGTCCTGGGAGGAACACACACACACACACACACACACACACACACACTTGCCTTCCTCATTCTTGTCCCTAGGGAGCTGATTAGGGTGAGTGTACAAGGACCCAGGAAGAGGGTGTGTGTGTGTGTGTGTGTGTGTGTGTGTGTGGGGCCTCAGTTCTGCTGACTAAGTTTTTGTGACAGAGTTTAGGTCACAGCTGAGGCTGTTTCGCCTGTCTGTCCTTCTCCGTGTCTCAGATGCAGCCGAGACTCCCAGGACAGAGTGGACTCCTGTCTGGACGGGGGACGAACTCTCCCTCATATTCTTGCATTTGAGTAACATTTGGGACCTTTCTAGTAAATAGATTTTAGGCACATTTCCACAGTGGAAATCTTTTGAGGAACTCTTTTATTTTTTTATTTTTTTATTTTTTTTGGCACGAAGCTTCAACGAGCTGCAGTGTGGGGAAAAAACTCACCTGAAAATAGAAAATACAGAGATTAACCCTTTAAAGCCGGTCAGAGCAGCACGCTCTGTTTTGCGTAACTGTTTTTAAATCCCGGTAGCTCTGCAACCACGTGAGCTAGCGCAATAATTGTTTTTGCATATGAAACCGGAGGAGTTGTACTTACATCTTATGCCATCAGCTTGTCCTCGGTCACAGTTTCCTTCCACATATAGTTTTGCAAAAACTGCATAAAAAGCACTTGCAGCAACACAAACATAATATTCCAGAAACATGCTTTGCCGACCCGATCAGCTGTTTGTAACACTTCCTACTGCATCAGCGCGAACTTTTGCATGTCCGCCATGTCCTGCCCGAAACCGGAAGTGACGTCATTTTCGAGGAAATGTAGTTTTTTTACCATCAGGGCCTCATGAGCCTATACTGGTGTTTTTAAAAATTATGTTTGACTTTATGACTTTCTGTGTCGTTTCTGGGATGCTTAGGACTCATATTGCACTGCTGGAAATAGTTTATTTTGATGCATATGCTGCTATTTTGCAAATTTGCATTATAATATTTATTTTTGTTTTTCCTGCAGTGTATAAAAATTGGTGTATTTCAAAAATAAAACTATGAAGGCACCCAAAATAAATTTCCTGTGGTGGGAAACTATTTTGTGCAACTTTTTTGTATTTACAGTTTTGAGGGATAAGCCTCTTAAATTTCTCTAACTAGAAATATATGTTAAAAAAGCAAAAACGATTTTCAATTTTTTTGTAGTTTATTGCACTTTTTTGCAATTTATGTAATTACTATGCACTTAATGCATACATATTATTAAAATTTGGGCTATAATGGTTGTATTGATGTATAGCAACTTGAAATGCTCCCAAAAATGGCTCCACAGCATGTAAACATATAATATAAGCTCTGGCGGACTTGGTTCTATGGTAGGTCTTAAAGGGTTAAAGGAGCGCGCAATATAAGGAAATGTGCTGAGACGTGACTGACGTGGCTGCAACAGTAGTTTGTAACCTGTGATGTTGACTAACCACTCAGGGCGTTAACCTTTTTAGTAGGGGTGCAACGATACTCGTATCGATATTGAACCGTTCGATACAATGCTTTCGGTTCGGTACGCATATGTATCGAACAATACAACATTTTTAATTTATTTTATCAACTTTCCTTCTGACGATGCTGTCTGTGTTGAGCGCTCAGTGGATCTGCGCTCGACAGTGCAGCCTAGGCGGAGTAGTCGAACACAGATTCACTGAGCGTAGGGCAAGCTAGCGAGACAGAAGCTAGGCTAGTTGCAACATGGCAAATTGAACCTCCCCCACCCTCATTCAGATCTGGCGTTTGGAACTATTTTGGTTTTCATGTGACGTATGACCCTGAAGGTAAGCGTGTCATGGACAAAAGTAAAACAGTATGTTGGATGTGCCAGCAATGCTCAATTGGTGGGAACTAGTGTGTTAGCGCAGTTAGCTCGTTAATGTGTTGACGTCTTCCAGCCCCACTCATGAGGCGATCCGCGGTAGCTCGTTAAGATTTGCCGTGTTGTGATGTTAACGTCATTTCAGATTAACGCTGACAGCACTAGTGGGAACACAACCAATATGACTGCACATTTACTCCGACATCATCCTCGTGCAAAGACAAGTGGAAGCAGACAAAAACAAGCACGCATGCTACAAACTTTACCCGAGTCATTTAGACAGCCGTTAGCACATGATTCTCCTTATGGGGACCTGATATGTTTAATATGCTGCTGAGAATATAGCCCAGAAGAAGCGTATAGTATAGCTTTTATTTTGGAAAGAGACATTTCTCCATAATAAACTCTCTTTTCCAAAGATGAGTGATTCCTCAATCAGATACAGGGCTCGCAAAATCGCTAGCCCGACGTCCTGGGGCTTTTTTCCAGTTTGGCTACCAAAATCTATCTCTGCCCTGCCCGTCGGCCTATCGTAGGAAGGAAAAATATATGTCAATGCTTTTGCATTCTTTCGGAAATGTAGCTGGGTAATTATGTCATTGGCATCGGCCACTGTCAATATGTGACATATTGAAATCGCGTTTGAATTTGCGCTTGTTTTTTGCTTTCACTTTGCAATCGCATGAACTGTGTATAGAAAGCGACAGTACTGATTGGTGAGTGATGATAATTTGCGCACCAATTCCTCTGACATCGTCTTATCAATCGTTAGCTTACTATGCAAACATGACAAGTGAAATCTCCCGCAGCTTAAACATGTGAGAGGTTGATCGCGCAGAGAATCGCTGAGCGTTATGTGAGTGCGTGTGTAAAAGCAGCAGGATATATATTTTAGTTCTGCTGAGCCAAATAAGACAGGTCAGGGTGAAGAAGTGACAAAACGGAAAAGTTATGACAAATCAGACTATAAGGCAAAAAGAAAGTGCAGCTTTATGGTTTCATGGACAAAAGAATTTCTGTGGCTGCAATATGACGAGCTAAATAACCAGGGCTGCACATAAGTGGTCCGCAGGTGCGCATTCGCTGTCAAAATAAAAACGCGCACAAGATAAGAAGTTGCAACGCGTGTTTGCGTACATAAGATTTTCAGGAAGAGGACAGACATTTGTTTAGAACTCTTAAAGATGTCGAAGAAGCTCCTTTAAGCAGTTACTTTGGTGTTCCTCCACCTCCAAAGAAATGTCAGGAGTCCGAACCACAAAAGAAGCGCGTATTCTCGGAAAAGTGGTTGCAGGAGGTGAGCTGGCTTCAAACAAATGATGAACGCACAGAGATGTGGTGCAGAATGTGCCGTGAAAATTTAATAAATGACAAATTAATAAAAAGGCATGAACATTTTTTTTGTATCGAAAAAATATCGAACCGTGACACCAAAGTATCGAACCGAACCGAACCGTGAATTTTGTGTATCGTTGCACCCCTACTTTTTAGTGCCCCGCTGAATATAATTGTAATTGTAGTTTCTACTCTAGTTTATATTTCATGTTTTTTTTATGTATATATGACAGCTGGGATAGACTCCCGCAACCCTGAAAAGGATAAGCGGAAGTGAATGGATGGATGGTGTAAATGATATAGTTTCACCCACAGAAAAGTTGATGATGTTATTACTCAGTAACTCAGGGGAGGTCTTTAGGATCTCTATAAGGTCTGTTTTGGAGGGACGGGGTAAAAACTGCTGCTGTATTTAGAATTGTTGTCATTGTCAAATAGCAGCATCACTGCATCATTATGTGAGTCAGATGGAAACAGAAGGGCCGGATGGAAATGCTGTAAAAGTTGATCCCAGCTTCTGCTTTCCCCACATTCCTGGATTAGAAAGTCAACCTGAAGGCTCAGGAACTTATTCACATGGTTGAAAATCACTGTGACATTTAACAGTGTTTCTCCCGTTTAATTCTTTGGTCTAAAAGCCAAAATATGATACAGTTTTGAAAGTGTAGAGCAACTTTCTCAGCTGAATTATACAAAAGGCTCATTATAAGACACTTTTAGCATAAAGTAGATGTTAGCTTATTCTTTTAACTGTTTAACTCCTCTCTGGAGGGGAGAGGGAGGGGAAACAGGAGGACAAAGGAGGGGGGAACAACTAAGCTGTAGTGCCTCTTCACTTCACTGTGCGCAATACCTTTTGTGCAATACTTTTTGTTAATAGTCAACGGTGCAATAGACTCCATACTTGAAATGTGCAATTCACTTGTATTTTTATTTTTATTCCTATTTATTCTATTTATCCCCTTTGTATATTTTATCTATATATGTCGTTTTTGTATTTACAGTTTTGAGGGATAAGCCTCTTAAATCTCTCTAACTAGAAATATATGTTAAAAAAAACAAAAACGATTTTAAATTTTTTGTAGTTTATTGCACTTCTTTGCAATTTATGTAATTACTATGCACTTAATGCATACATATTATTAAAATCTGGGCTATAATGGTTGTATTGATGTATAGCAACTTGAAATGCTCCCAAAAATGGCTCCACAGCATGTAAAAATATAATATAAGCTCTGGCGGACTTGGTTCTATGGTAGGTCTTAAAGGGTTAAAAGAAGATCTCTTAAATAAACAGATTTTAAACATGAAACAAACAGAGCGACCAGTTTATTGGTGGGACAATAATTATCTGCAATATTATATGTTTGCTGATTTGTTGTATCGGCATCGATAACGTCTGTTAAATGAAAACAGAAAAAAATAACAAAGAAATTCAACCATGTTACGAATGTTGGTGTTGCATAGTTTATCCACCAGAGGGCGCTCTGCAACTTCCCCGTTGGCAATATGTGTTTGGAACGCCAACCGTTACCCAGAGTCGGAAAGAGCGTGAACAAGTCAGTGCACATGTGAAATATTAGTAAAAGCTGTGATTCGTCTGAAAGAAAACAAATATCAGCCGATGTATTTCAGCACGTTGGTATCGGCCTTAAACAGTCGTGTATCAGTCGAGCTCGAGAAGCAAGTCACACTGTGGCTGTCGGTATTGCTTAATGTTGACTGCACAGGAGTCGGGTTCAGGTTCAGGAAATCCTCTGAAGCGACCCGGATTCAGCTTCCAGCTTCACTGCTGATGTGTCGCTCCACATTCCTCTTAACTTATTTCCCTACTTTTGGTAAAATAAGATCATATTATGGATGCCCATTCTCAGCCTGAGGCCCAAAAGAGAAATGAAAACGATTGTTTGGGGACTAAAATTAATTTCCTCTTATAACGGTCACATCTAACTTCCGTGTTTTATTTGTGCTGGTTTCATTTCTGTGTTTAGGGTTTGAGGCCTGTATTCAACCGAACATCCTCTGTAGGAAGCACAAGCTCGTGTTTTTTCGTTCTTCTTAGAAGCTTTTGTTTTGTTGTCCAATCCTTTCCAGGCTCCAAGTCCAGGTTATTTACAGAAATCCTCGTTTGTTTGATGAGCCGTCTGTGCTCTCCCAGATTTCTAGGATAGGTTGTTTTACATCATTGCAATGATTTAGAAGAAATGCTGATGTAAACCAAATTCCTCCTGAAAATTAAATGCAAGTCAGCCTTTTCCCGATTACAAAGCCAAACACGGAGACAGACAGAGAGGCGAGTGGTAAGCCGGCCGGTTTGCTCACCAAATTCTTGCGCATTGATGGAAAATGTTCCCTGAGTGATTTCAGTGCCTCGGCAGTTACTGGTTCGGGGAAATGATTTTCCATGTGGTGAATTCATTATTGGCCAGGAACATGTAGGATGTGTACTGGAAGTGTGGTGGGACACATCAGGAACAGATGTGGAGATATAGATGTCGGGATAAAGTCCCAGGCATTTGGATTCACTTTTGTAGTGTCAGGGCTGCACCGCGCTTCTGTTTTCTAGCATGAGCACACATGAGGACAATAGCTGCTGCGCTGCAGGAATGCCATTCTCTCAGATAATGTGAAATATTTTTTATTCAGGAACCCGTTCCAGCATTTGGGTCACATCTGCTTTCAGAATAGGTTGCTGCTTTCTTTCTGTTGCTGGTTAAAAGCATGTGTGTCATCGTGTTAACGCTGATTCTGTGCGACATATGGCCGCTCAGTGACCTTTCCGAGAGCAGAAATTATCTGTGTCTCTCTGTGTGTGGGAAGGAAGAGAAGGAATGTAAAAGTGTGCTTGAATGGATTCCAGCGTGTGAGGCACGTTTGTCTGGTCACATCCACCCTTCTGATGGTATTTAGACCTCGTGTGTCATTTTGTACAGGAAAATAAATAAAAATAAATACATGACTGAATAAATTCATTGATAACCATTAAACATAGCAAAATAATCATTAAAAAAATCTAGACATGATTTGCTGTTTTAGTTTCCAAATTTGCTTCTGTGTGGATTTAATGATGAAGCCAAACCTGCAGTTCCTCTCACATCCACTAGAGGCTCCAGCAGTTAGTCACTTCCCATAGACTCCCATGTTAAAATATCAGACGTTACAGACAGAAATAAACACGTTTACAGCCTGATACAAAAACCTCACACTTATTTTATTTCTAAGGGTAGCTTCCTCCTCCATAACAACCCAGTCTTTAAGTCTTACATCATTAGCCATTTCCAGGTCCAAACGCCGCTTCAGGTCCCAAAGTCAAACGAACACCGCGGCATCGCTGAGAGTTAAAAACTGTCTAAATTCTTTCATCTGAAATAAAATAATCAGTGTTGCTGTTTTACCAACAATTAGGTTTAACATCCAGATATCAACCAAAACAGGATTAATGAAGTTTAATGGAATTAGAAGTTAGCAGGGAGTTAGCTCGCTAACTTGATATAGCATGTTCTGACTGAGAGATTTAAAACTTAAAAACAGGACTTAAGATTAAAACGCACATCTCTGCTGTCACTTCCAACATAAATGAAAGCAAAACTAAGCACCAGTGACATTTGTAACGTTACTGAAGTTTGGCTAGCTGGTATATAATGATGTGCTACGTGATCGCTAGTGACACAGCTATTTTAGCATAATGCTAACTTTTTTTCCACTTGATAAAAGTTAGCGTGAGGGTTCCCGATGGTTAGGGACAAATGCAATCGCATGCCAGGATGCTGTAAACGGACCAAACTTCAGTCAGGAGAACAACTGAGATAATCCATCCACAATACGAGGTTAGTCATTAATATACTGCTGCTGGGCTGGAGTTACATCGTAAGGTTTTAAAAACTGAGCTTTAAAATGAACAGTGATAATAAAAACCGAGAGAGGCCGACAGTGATCACTGACTGTTTTTAGGGGCTTGTTGAGATTAAATGGAACAACGTACAAAGCATTAAAACACGTTAAAAACACAACAGACTTATTAAACGCAGAGTAGTTTGGACAGCTGTTGCATTTGTTTATAACTCGACTGTTTGGAAACTTCATATTTAAATTATGAGGTTTGGCTTCTTTGATTGAGCGATGTCTTGACACAGGTGGTTTGAGCTGATTCAAGTTAATTCAGTTTCTATTTATAAAGCACCAAATAACAACAACAGTTGCCTAAAGGTGCTTTATATTACACAGTAAAGACTCTTGAATAAAGCATTACTGATGTCTTAGTTTCACCCTGTTGTACAAATGTAGTCACAGACGAAATGGGTTATATCATTGTAGCTACGTCTGTAATACCTGTAATGTTTTTTTCCAGTAACTTATTTTTTAAATTCTGTACTATTTAACTTTTACATGCCCCTGATTACCTAAAATATGACCACCTGTTCTATTTTATGTCTGTTTGAGTCTTCAAGCTATGTGTTATTAAATGAATAAGAAGTAAATAAAGAAATGTGAAATGAAATGATTTGGGCCGTCAGTATAAAACGTAATAAATAGAGAAGTAAACTACAAAATAATAATTTATTTATTTACACTTACTTTTTGTAAATCGTGTAATCATTTTGGCAGTGTTCACCCTCCGTATCCGCCTGCCTGAAAGACAGTACTTCATTTTTGTGTGTCTGGACTTCAGTAATGACAAAATTAAAGTGACATTTATGTAGAGGAAGTAAAATATCAGCTAAGATTGAGGCTAAAACTCTGTTTTAAACCCTGAAACAGAATAAGACGTCCCGCAGTATTTACTTTGATATTTGATGTAACGTCAGACATAAAAAGACTTTTTATCTTTCTGTTTTTCTTTTCTTCACCTCAAAGCTGTAAATAACCGCAATGTGACGATTAATCTGTCCCACCTCTGCACCACACACACACACACACACACACACACACACACACACACACTGCAATTATGCTTTCCTCCGGGGGAGCCATTACCAGGGAATCCATCTTTTCTTCATTATAATTTAATTGAAGTGCAGAGAGATGCAGACTCATGTTCGAGCTGCCATTTTTCTCCATTTTCCTTCTTTTCTCCTCGTTCATGTTCTCGCCGCTGTTTTGGGTTTCATGTGTTTGATCACATGACTCAGATGTATGTTATGTTGTATAGAGCTTTTTATTTTCCCCTGCACGGCGCCGGGCTCAGCCTAAGAGTCGGGGCAATCAGACGTCCTATTAGGATGGATGGAGGCTTTTCTGGGCATGCCCACCTAGGAGGAAACCCCGGGGTGGATTATTTATGTCAGCTGACCTGGGAGCACCGTCTAATCAAGCGCGATGTTCAGGTTGTAAATGGTGAACCTGTTTGGAGTCCACGCCTCGCTCATCACGGCTGCTTTCAAAGTTTGAAACTTCAAAACTGGACTTCACTGACCAATCACGTGGACAGCGTCTGTCTTTTATATACAGTCTGTTGTTACCGTTCTTGAAATGAGCGTTAAAAGATGGTGTCAGGTTGATGTAGACTATTTTTAGAGGAAAACTGTTGTTTTATCTCACCTCCCGTCCCCTCCTCGCTCTTTAATCATTGCTGCTAGGCTAATGTCTGTCTAAACAGCCCCTTTTTCACTTCATGCCACCGTTCACTCATGAAATAAACAGCTTCCTTTTGCATCTAAAGAGCTGCTTTTAGGTTTTTGTGTCAGTGTGTGGGCAGTTTTTCTCTGAAATGGAAGCGCTTCAGAGCTACGAGCAGCGTTTAGCTTCTCAGAGAGGGCATTTGTGAGCTAACACACCTACACCGCTGGATTTATGACAAGTGGAGTCACAATCTGCACAAACCGGGAACAGTTAAAGGCCGAGTGAGTGCGGAGCCGCTCCGGCTGTTGTTCCGTGCATTTAGCCGGATGTAAAGAGTCTCGTGGTGGTGCCGGACGTACACCTCATTTTCCCACCTCGCCTTCGTCTTACTCAGCGGGTCAGCGTGCAGATCTCTGCATTTCCAGACGGACAGATATGCGAGTCACGGCTGCTTCCTAATGCCCTCCTTCATTCCCTCTGAAACATTACCCATAATTCTTTGTCCTCGTGTCTGTCTGCCTCATTTTTTTCACATTGAGTCACCATGTAGGGTTCATGCTCAATAAATCACGCTGCGCTGTCCGACCACAGGAATAACAGCTCTCGCCAGCATACTCTCTGTCTGCCTGCTTCTGTCTTTACGGCTCGTCGTCAGTATTTAAAGTCTCTGTTCTGTCTTCTTCTCTCACCACACATATTTTTCTCTCCCCATGGCCATTAAAAAGCTCCCACAGGAATCCATGACTCTCAAACCTCACGTATAAATATCAGATTCCTGTTTCTACTCTTTGAATTTATTTGTTTCTAGTTACTGTTACTTGTTTACCATCAGACTAACTTTGTTCTTACTTCTGTACAAAAATTCTTCTTTTTACCACAAAGAGAGATTTTTGTTTGGAAAAGAACCCACACGGTGTCTTTGAACACTGCTCTAAGCTCAGCTCTGTTTGGGCTGATTGATGTGTATCAATGTAAGCCCCGCCCCCTTCCCCCCAATCGAAGCCCCGCCCCCACTCCATACATACATCCATACGATAATAATACTAACAATGATGAAGTTTTTCTCTCATTGCAATGTCTCAGCCCCACCCTCATTCTCCCTCTGAAGCCCCGCCCCTTCCCGAAGCCCCGCCCCCACTCCATACATCCATATGATAATAATACTAACAATGATGAAGTTTTTCTCTCATTGCAATGTCTCAGCCCCACCCTCATTCTCCCTCTGAAGCCCCGCCCCTTTCCGAAGCCCCGCCCCCACTCCATACATCCATACGATAATAATACTAACAATGATGAAGTTTTTCTCTCATTGCAATGTCTCAGCCCCGCCCTCATTCTCCCTCTGAAGCCCCGCCCATTTCCCCCCTCCCACCGTAGCCCCGCCCCTCTTTCCACAAAGACATTCAGAAAAAAAACACTTGACAACTGTTGACAACACCTCGGTAACACAAATGCTAACCACACCTTTGTTTTAAGAGGTAAAATTACTGCTTTTTTCAATGGAGTCTGGTGCAGGGTGGTGGCTTCATATCTCTGTCAGGAAGATACGGTGATATTGAGTCCTTTAGGTCTTTCTGCCTCTACCTGAGGACATGTCTGACTGCCACCTGCTGCAGGTAACATGCTCTATATAAGCCCACCGTCCCCCACAGAGGGAGAACACGTTACCCACTTTACTTTTGTGTTTACGTTGTTATATAATAGAGGAGACAAAGCTGAAAGCTGTTAATCCTGACACATGGACTCGCACCTGTATTGGATTTGGACATTGCTCAGTCTGTTGCCGTGTATAACCATCAGTTTCTCTCTGGTGTTTTTCCTCTCAGAGCAGCACAGAGCGCTCTGACGTCCGCTGATCATGAAGTCCAGGAAGTGTGAGAGTACACGATCCCTTTGGTTTCTCACCGCCCGGCTGGATCCTTTCAGAGGACTGAAGTGTTAACTGTCCGTGGCAGTTCTCAACTGTTTTTCTTTCCCTCTTTCTTTCTCCCTTTTCTTTCCCCCAGTCAAGTCTGTCCCGTATTCAGCAAGTGAAAATAAAATAAAGAATAAAAGGTGAATCAAATGGACCATTACGGCAAAGCTGGGATGGTCAATTTGGTAAAGAAAATCCGTTGGGGATCTTTCTTCGCCTTTAGACAATAATTCTGATGGCAAAAGAGCCAAACGGGACAGGTAAAAAAAAAGAAAAAAAAAAAAAAAAAAACTGTCCGTGGCAGTTTTACGGCCCTGCTCTGTGCTCGCTCTGGACCGCTTTAACTGGGAATTGATTGTGGAGGAGAATTTGCTGAGATATTTTTGGTATCAAATGTCGTTAAATCACAGCTTCTTCCCGTTTTGAAGCTCTCGCTCATCGTGTTGCTCTGCAAACGCCTCCTCTTTTTGCTTTTGGCTAATTGTTTTTGTGAAATTCGACTCACTACTCCGGTGGTTACTCATTTAACATGAGTTGTTTAGTGTTATGTTTAATGACATTCAGCTATTTAACGGTGCTGATAAGATGATACAAATGTGACTCTGACACATCAGCATGCTTCACAATAAAAAAACAAATCCAGGCTTTCTCTGCCAGCAGCGCTGAGTAACATGCTTGGATGTCACACTGTTCCACAATCATGGTAAAAACAAAACATAGATGTAGCTTCCAGGTCGCACAAATAAAACGTGGAAGTGCTTAAAAACCTGCATTCTCCTTGTAGCCCACCAGGGGGCGATTGCAAAACAACTATAGACATCTATGAGGAAAAAGCTTTCTGTTCATGGACTGAATCATTTGTTTTGGGTCAAACTGAATAAAAAAGTAAATACTTAGTATTTATTTAGCTGTGATTATTAGCTGGATTAGCTGTGGTCATTTCCAATCACTTATTGACTAACGTCTTACCGATCACATATCACAAAGTTGTTTCATAGGTAGACCCCGCCCCTTCTGGTCACATTAGTTCCATGCGGCCAAGATGGGGTTGGCATAAATGCTCGTCTTGATGCTTAAAAACAGGACTTAAGACACCAGAGGATGAGGTTACGGTAGCTACATCCAGACATCCATTTTCTGTGATCTGGGTTCAGCTCACTGGGGCAGCAATCTGAGCAGAGAAGCCCAGATGTTCCTCACCCCACCACGTCCTACAGCTCATTAGGATGTTTCCAGCCCAGTCGACAGATGTAAAGAGTCTGCCCTGGGGCCTCCTGCTGGTACGACATGCCCGAACACCTCACCAACAAGGCATCCAGGAGGTATCCTAGTCAGATGCCCAAGACACCCTAACTGCCTCCTTTCGATGTGGAGGAGGAGCCGCTCCACTGCTGATCCTTTTTCTAAGGAAGAGGTCAGCCTTCAGACAAAGCTCATTGCGCCGCTCATATCTGCAATCCGTCTGTTAGTCTCACGCTCCACCCATTGCTGGCTGATAGCCACAGTCTCAGACTTGGAGGTGCTTATCCTCGTTCCATAAGAACTATGAACAGAATCGATGACAAAGAAGCAGCCTGGCGGCGTCCAAACCCCCACCAGGAACGAGTCCGACTTCCTGCCGGTGATTTGAATTTTAATATCATCGCGATTTTGGCTTCACATGAATAAATATCTTGTCTCCCTCCCCTCACCCCCAACTGGTTCTGTCGGAGGTTTCTTCCTGTTAAAACTGAGTTTTTCCTTCCCACAGTCACCAAAGTGCTTGTTCATAGGGGGTCTGATTGTTGAGGTTTTCTGTCTTATTTTATGGTCTTTACATTTGAATTGAAAGTATCTTCAGAAATCTTGAATTGAATTGAAGATGAGTCGATATTGAAGTTCTGTCAAAAGAATCAAATCAAAAACAAATCAAGTGCTCCTTAAATCTGCTGATGATGATGCACCCACACGAGCCAATCACAGATGCCCTCTGAAGCTTCCTGTATGGCGCCTGGATAATTAACACCACATTAAAATACAACAAAAATCAAAGTTGGCTATTCAAACACACCACAAAGTGCAGGATAAAGAAAGACATGAGCATGAAAGCGGGTATCAGTCCAGCTCACACAGAGGCTCTGAAATAAAAAATACACGACCGGTAAACACAACAAGTAACAACGGCTTCAGGAAAACAGTCACCATCGTGGACAAAAGGTGTTTTTGGTTTTAGAAGCAGACGTCACAGACGGCTGAACGCTGTGCTTTGAAGCACTTACAGGTCGGAGAACGAACACCTTTAGTGTCTGCAGAGGTTAAATGACGGGAAGTGAAGGTGAAAGCAGCGTAATGTTTGCGTCACAGTGCCGTGGAAACGTGCCCATCACTGAAATCAGTAAAAAAATAATCACGTGACCTCAGGATTGATCAGGATATCGGTGATAGTCGTGCAGCCGCGGCGCTCTGTGGGGAGGAGAGTCTTCTTCTGAAGTCGTCACGGAAACGCACACACTGACTCTAGACTTGGTGTGCGTGTGTGTGTGTGTCTGTGCGTGTGTGTGTGTTTTGCCCTTCAGCTCTCCTTCACCCCCCTCCTTCCTTCCTGCCGCTGCTGTCTTTACATCAATGCCCCCCTCAGGTCACTAACTGCTGTTACTCACATAATGATGGGGGATGCTGCCTGGTTGCCATGGTGATACTCATATTGGGGGTATGTGTGTTTGTTAGAGGGAGAGAGAGAGATTTGTCTTGGCAACCTCTTTGTGTGTGTGTGTTACAGTCAGAGCAACCGAGCTGCTGGACAGAATAATGGAAACAGCGGCGTCCTCTCAGAGCGGCGTCCTCTCAGAGCGGCGTCCTCTCAGAGCTTCGTGCTCTTTTCCTTTTTTTTTTACCTTTGAAACAAACAAAGGTGCGCTGTCACATCACCCTGTGTTTACTGGACCATGTCACACACCTGTACTGCACCTCCTCCCTGATCCTGATCATTTATCTTCCCCACACATCGTCAGGGTTTTAGCTTCATGTGAGCATCTGTGCTAATCGGATGGAGACGGCGTCTCCTCTGGAGCTTCTTCCTGTTTTAAACATGTTAACGGAGCACTGCATAACCCCACTGTTGTTAATGACAGCCGTGGCTCTTCAGTGAAAGATCAGCCTGGGCCTCATGTTTGCAGTATAACATCTCATATATGTCAGCCTTTACAAGAGCTAGGACACGGACATGTGTCCTGTGCACCATATGTACTCTGTATCATATAACATATACTGTTTGCCGTGTATTAAATATGATATATATCTATATATTCAGTTATTTTAGGAAACTCTTTCACAAGTAGAAACTACTGCCAACACCTGGCTAATGTACTCTGATTAGGGATGGGTATCGTTTAGGTTTTATCAGATACCAGTGCCAAACCAGTACTTTTGAAACGGTGCCGGTGCTTAAACAATGGAGAACACAAACTTTGTAAAAAAAAAACATAACAAGTTAGCCTTTTCTGCAGCTATGCGGCATATATGGTATCACTCTATCAAACAAGAAGACAGCTGCATGTAGCTATGATGGTGTTTGCTAGTTCACCTTACATGCATTAATGTAATAACGTGGTTAGCCTACTCAACGTAAATTACACACGAACAACATTAAGCTACTCACGCAGAGAAGAACGGCTGCTGCTGCATCATCATCCTCATCATTTCTGCTACACTGGCAGGGCTAGGGGCCAGGACTCTCCTCTTCGGGTTCATGTTGCTAACTCCGGGTCGATAACAGGCACCACACCCGCAGTAGATGCGCTCGATGTGAGGTCTCGCAGCAAGCTATCAAATACGGCGCATTTTTTGGCTTTTAAAAAAACGCTATGCGTCGCCAGGTGTTTCATCAGATTTGAGGTGTTACCTCCTTTGACAGTATCACAGTATCAGCTTAAAGCACTTGTTGCAGCTGCTGAGTTTTCATCTTTTGCTGTGAAGTACAGCCAGACTTTGACCGCTTCGTCTTGGGCATTTTTAATCTGTAGCTCTGCTCTAAAAGAACGTACGTACCTGGACCCGCCTACTATCCTCAGAAAGGTAAAATGATTGGCTAGAATCCAAAGTGTATGACAGCTCAGGGAAAAAAAAGCACCAAAATAAAGCACTGAAATGTGCGCTGCTTTTTGGTCTGGTTACTACCGTTTATGTGCCATAATGGCACCGGATACCAGTACTCATCCCTAACTCTTATTACATTAACCATTTATAAATTAAAGATGGTGGCCAGCTAATGAGGCTGGTAAGAAGAACATTTTTGAGATAAGGTCAAACATATTTACTCTTTTTAAATGATCTTAGTGATTAACCATTTATAAGGTGACTTTAAGAACCATCTCCTATTTTTATTCCTGGAAGATTTTCTGTTAAAAATAAGACAAAGAAGTCCTGATGTCCTTCTTATGTCTTAAATTCTGCTTCCCTGTTGTTAAAAGCTCTGAAATGGATGCAGTGGTTGAAATCATGTGATAAAATAGCTGTTTACTGTAAATCCATCTTGGAAAATGATGGCCATTTTTGAAAAATTCTGATGTGATATACTAAATGATTAGCTCTGTAGGGGAAAAACAGTGACTGTTTTTAAGAGCTCTGGTTCTTTATGTGTCCTCTCTGATAAACAGTTTAAAGAGTCGATCCTCAAACCAAAAAATCCCTCCAGAAGTCCAAGCCTGGCCAAATAACGGGAGTTTTCCCTGACAGCTAATTCCCATTTGGCTAAGCGGGCTGCATCAGACAAAGCTGGATTTATTCTGGCATGTTAGCTAATGCTAGCTAATGTTTGCTTGATACCCAAAGCAGCAGTTAGCCAAATGCTACGTTCTATTTTTCTTGGAAGCCAGACTTCAGAGCTTGCAGTGATGGCAATCCCAAGTTGAGTGTCTCCACTAGTAAAGTCGGAAAAGCAGGATTTATTTTGCTCCTTAGCGACGTGCAACCATTTGTGCATCGCTAGCAATCCAGTGATAGTTTGCTAGCAATGCTGGTGATGTTTTTTTTTTTAATGTTTATCAGTAAAAACGCTGCTGCAGCACGTTCAGGGAAACCCCCTGACCCACACTCTGCGTATGTCTCACACAGCCACAAATACACAACAGTGGCAGCACGGGTTACGTGTTTTACAGTTTTGCTAATGTTTACGTGCACTGCCGCCATCTTGGATTGTGAAGTCGGGGTTGGTGGGGCTGCTCCAACACTCTGAGAGGGAAGTCTATTTTCAGCTCCAGTTTAAAATTCCAGTTGAGAACTTAAATTAGGCTTAAAAAGTAACGGCTTTGCTGTCGTTAGCTTGTGAAGCCGGGACGCTGGTTGATTTCAGGCTATGAAAGGTCTGTTTGTCCTTCACACTCTTCCTTCCCTGTGCATTGAAATTTCCATGATGAGACGAGAGCTTTCTCCTGATTGGACACGCAGAGAAAACTGATGTTCTGGATTGAATGTGATTACTTGATGAGCTTCATCAGTCCTCTCGTCATTCATCCCCTGCTGCCTCTTCATCAAACATCTTCTCTTTTCCTCTCCCGTCCTCGTGCGTGATAAACCGCTCACACACAAACACACGCGGAGCTGTTTCTAGGTCACGGGGGCTTATATGAATAATAAACAGCTGTCTGCATTAAAGAGAATTATTTATAGAGGCCTTGAATGAGCGACTCTTCATCGCTTTCTCTCCATCTTAAACGCCTCCTCCTCGACTTTCTCCGTATTGTTGTCTTCATTATCTGTTATCGCTTTATTTCCCGGCCTCGCCGTGTTTGTTTCTGCCTCCAGGAATTCTCTCTGATGCTGATACTGCTGTACCTGTCATATACAGGAAGTAGTAGTAGTAGTAGCTGTAGTATCAGACTGTGTTCTTACACCTCCCATCTGTTTTTCATCTGGATTTCCTGGTTCAGACCTGAGTATCCAGGCCATACACAGCCCGGCAGTTATGAGAAAATAAAATGTTAACCCCAGCAGCATCGAACAACAAGTGGAGGAAAAAATTAGTCAATTAATATCAGCCAGCCACGTCGCCTAGAGCTGAATCCGCGCCGAGATGCTGACTCCCCAGTTTACAGCGAGAGAGCGGCACATTAACACATACATCAGAGTCTGCAGTCATTCATAATTAGCGAAACTCATTTCCCCTCTTGATCATTTTCCCCTCTTGACCGACATGTGGTTGCATCACCAAGTGTCTCCAGTGGACGTTAGAGGAACTGCGGGTTTTAGTTGAATCTAATCTGTCTGATGGTTATTGTGTGGATGCCCATTGAGTTCCTGTTTCTCTTTATTCTTTATTATTCCTCTAGTTGCTTCCGTACGTTTTTTGCCGATTAACTACTCCCTCAGTTTTCAGCCGATTTTCTCCATTCAAACTTTAAAAAATTCTGCTCGTTCTGCTAATGCCAGCTATGACTTTTGGTGCTCATAACTTCTATACTTTTTGAGATATTTAATTTTTTTTGCGATCGAATCCAGCTCTCAGCAACATTTTTTTTCACCACTTTTCAGCAAAAATTTCTCCGTCTTTACCCCTTTCAGTAGAATTTTTTGCTTTTCTACACTTTTCAGCAAAAAATTTCTGCTTCTTCACCTGTTTTCAGCAGAATTTTCAGTTTCTTCACCGCCATGCAACTTTTTGCAACTTTTCAACTTTTTCAGCTTTTTTCAGCAGACATCTTCAGCGTTAAGGCATCCACACTGCATTTTCGCAGGAAATGCAAATTTTTCTAGTTTTCCTTGCCGGGCTGAGCTGTGTTTTAGCTCAGTGAGATGAGCAGCCGTTCTCAGACTGGGAGGCCCGGGTTCAAATCCCGCTTATGGCAACATTTCTTTCAGTTACCAATTCAACTTATTTAACTCTTTTCAACACAAATTTCAGCTTTTTCAGCTGTTTTCAGCAAAAACCTCTTTTCAGCAGAATTCTGCTGATTGAACTCTTTTCTGCAAAACTTTCAACACTTTTCAGAAAAAATTTCTCCGTCTTTACCCCTTTCAGTAGATTTTTTTGCTTTTCACCACTTTTCAGCAAAAAATTTTGCTTCTTCACCTGTTTTCAGCAGAATTTTCAGTTCTTCACCACCATACAATTTTTTGCAACTTTTCATCTTTTTCAGCTGTTTTCAGCAGACAGCTTCAGCTTTACGGCATCCACACAGCATTTTCGCAGGAAATGCAAATTTTTCTAGTTTGTTTGTGTAATCATGAACTCAGCAGGCACTGGGGTTGGATCGATCCCAGTATCGATATTAGTATTAATACCACTGTTGGTATCGGTATCAGATCGATACTGGTGTCATAGGACCGATACTTTCTGTTCAGCAAGTTTAGCATGTAGCCGTCTGAACTGTGTTAAATATTTTTTTAGCACCTTCCTGTGTTGACTGTCACGTCTATTTAAAGCTACAGCACATTTAAACAAAGCTGACCCAAAAACGTCAGAGATGGGCTCAGTTTCAAAATCCATGAAAAGCCGAATGATGTGTTTTATTGAATGATTATTGTGGAAAGTAAAAACCAGTGATTTAGTGTTCAGAATTTGACAAACCGATGATGACTCATCTTATAAATCATGACACACTGCTCTCCACTAAGTTGCTGCCCTTATAGGGTAAAAGTCATCGGTATTGGTATCGGCAGAGCTGGCCCTGTATGGATGGAAGATGGAAAAACTGACCTTCCAAAATAAATCTGGAGTCCTACGAGGTCACGCGCCGACTGGCACAAGTTTAAAGAAGCAGTCTTACAGCTGGAAGATCTGCTGACAGGAGCTGTAATCTGTTAATCTGTGAGGAAAGTGAAAATGTAGCAGTGAGGAGAGGAGGAGATGTGGTGATGCATAAACAGAGAGAGAAACAGGAAGCAGAGAGTGACTCTGCAGAAACAGACAGGATGGCGGGCGGCGAGCTGAGGTCAGCAGGAAGTCAGACGCTGGCCAGACTAAAGCTTTGGGCTGAAACAGCATGATGTCATGTGGACTGAGCCCTCGTGGTAATCCCAAACATCCACACACACACTTTAACAGAACACACACTCACCAAGGCAGCTGCAAATCCACCAATCGAACTAAAAGTATCTCACATTCAGGCAGGTGAGTGCGGCTCACAAACGGACGAGATCAGGCTCTTAATCCTGAGGAAAATTAAAATTATTTAATCTGCGTCATATGGTGCTATTATTTTTGATTGAGGAAACCTGATAAATAAGACAATAATCAGCTTCTGAGTTAGTCACTTCTATGATTTAAAAGAAATCTGTAGTAATCTCGTGTGTTGCTGTCTGTTTATAATCTCCTGATAAATTTCTCAGCCCAGCATCTCATATCCTTCAATAATCTGTTTCTGCTGCTTCCCAGTTTGTTCGCCTCACGCACAGGTTAGCTGGAAGTGGTCGGGCATGTAACACAGCAGCTTTGCATGACTCACAGTTCAAAAAAATCCTTCTTTATCTGACACTCAGCCCCTCAGTTCATCCTCTGTCCAAACAAGCTGTTTTGAGTCCTCCCCCATCTTTAAAGTGACTTTCTTCTGATTGGCTGCCCCTCATAAACAGTCTGAACAGCAGGTAGGCAGGGCTTCTGTGCACAAAATGACCACATTTGGGACATTAACCCCTCTGTGACATCAGGCAGTGAGTAGAGTAAGAAAAAACTCGGCGTTTGGACGAGTGTTTGGCTCACTGCGATTCTTTGGACTTGCCTCATTAGAGTATAAGCTCCGCCCACTGAAACAGGTCCTTAATGTCTACACGTCTGCTTCCTTTTTATTTGTCAAACATGTTTCACTGCAGTTATTTTCTCTGTTGTTATCGTATTTTTAACAGGGGCTTGTAGCACATGCATGTTTTTGGATGCAGTACCGTGCTTGGCCACTAGCACTGCTGTGGCGCTCTGCTCAAAGATGAATTTAAACAAATCGCAGCGTCGTGGAAACAGCAGCGTGGCTGTGTTTTATGCAGTTGGTTCTTTCTGACCTTTCGTGCAGATTACTGGGTTTTATTTTATTTGCTTCGCTGCAGGGTTACAGCAGGACTTTCAATCTGGAGATGCAGGCTAAGCTGTAATCTCTGTCACCTTCATTCAGCCTCAGCGAAGAGGTCAGAGGTGGCTGTGAGGAGGCACCGGTTTAATTTGTTTTTGTTGTTGTTTAATTCGGGGAGTGCTCAGTGCACGTTCGTGTCTCTGCAGCTCCTGTGTGTGTCGCGTGTATTTGAGGAAAGCACAGTTTTAGAAGCAGACGGTCAGAAGATGCATTATCTCAGCTCTTCAAAGGGCGGCTCCTCCGTCAGTCAAACCAAATAATCAGGACGGTCTTTGAAGCTGTGCTGACGGCTGGAGTCGCCGGCCTGTGAACCTCCCTCGTCGTGCAGCAGCTCGTCTGTTATCTGCTGCAAAACTGTTTCGGGGGATGGGGCCTGTCTGACGGGACTCGCCACAGAGAAGGCTGATGGGAGTTTTTAAGAGCACTCTCTGGTTCATGCAGTGGCTGGAGGTTTGTGCTGCGAGTTGTTTTGGAAAGAAAGTGTTGCTCCCTAACAACAGGCTGAAAAGCAGCGCGAGTGTCTGCGTGCACGTGAGCACAGCGACCAGTAAACACAGCTGTGAAGAGACCGGACGCCGAGGTCTCGTTGTTTTTACAAACCCAAACAAAGAGTTTGAGTCGTTGGGTCGAGCAAAGAACAAATGAAAAACTCGAGTTTTAACGTTGCACAGAGAACAGAAAGGCGGGACTCAAACTGTGCTTCTCTGTTCTCCTGGAGAAACTTCACCGAGCGTGCACGGCAGGAAAAGCAAAAATAAATACTCGAGTAAAATACCTGAACATTGTCTTAAGTGGAGTAACAAAGTATTTGTACCTCGTTGCTTGTGTCTAATTAGCCCTCTGTCTGTGTTTCTAACAGGGCCTTGTACACATACGAGGATGAAAGCAACGACCTGACGCTGGCGGCGTCCGGAGGTAAGTCTCTGCTCATGTGACTCCCTCTCCCGTCCCGTCGCTGACATCATTTCTGTGTTTTTAATGAAAAAGGTTTTAATGGCGAGCGTTCAGATTGGCTCCAGTTTGCTTCTGCAGAGCGGCGGCTGCAGCTTTGGGGGTAAAAACAATCATGCTCTTTGTCTCCTGATTGTTACTGAGCCATCAGAGATTCATTATCATTTCTGCTAATGATGCGCTGCAGGATCATTACAGAGTAATGGCACCCCTCCTGATTCGACGCTCGCTGTCACTGTCACTGTTGTGTGTCGTTTGTTAGTCAGGATTTAGCAAATGTGCGCACGGTGGTTATTGTTAAACATCAGAAGCAGAGTGAAAGTCCAAATCTGGCTCGATTCACACGCATCCATTCAGAGACAGCTTTGACCTGTGTGCATGTTTACTGTGGCAACACAGACTCAGCAGTTTGTGAAATACTCACCGTTTTATCTTATTTTAATTGTTTCATATTCTTGGGCACGAAAATGCTTTTTTATTCTCCGTTAAATAAACTGAAAAACCCACTGATGTGTGTCCTTGTGCACAAAGCAAACAGGAAAACGTTCACATATGCGGGGCG
This sequence comes from Neolamprologus brichardi, assembly GCF_056152115.1. Classification (NCBI taxonomy): domain Eukaryota; kingdom Metazoa; phylum Chordata; class Actinopteri; order Cichliformes; family Cichlidae; genus Neolamprologus; species Neolamprologus brichardi. Next base: position 32,437,310 of record NC_142113.1, on the reverse strand, counting down.
GGGGGTGGGGGGTAGTTTGAGCCCATTGCTGATTGGATTTGTTTACACTGGTTTTGGTCTACACACTCACCCAGTAGCCAGAGTAGGCTACAGTTAAGTAATAAAAACTGATCTTTTAAATGTAGCTAAACGTCTGCTTAAAGCACAGCTGAGGACCCAGATTAGACCAAATAACACTACAGGCTGTCCTTAGTTTGCCTGACTGGAAATTTGATACAAAGTAAATACATGTAAAGAAGGAAAAAATCATTTAAATTAATAAATACTTAAAGAAACTGACGGTGGTTTAAAGGATGAATCTGAATTTCAGTCATAATCTACGTGAGACTCGGTAACCTCCTCTGCTCTGTTTCACTCCCTCGCTGAGCTCAAACATACATAAAAATAAAGTTTTATCTGTGAACGTCTCGTCTGAATAACCCTCTACAAGTCTAATGTAATCATCAGTGTATAAAAAGAAGTGCTAAAGTGAAGTGTTTGCATCACAAATGCTGCAGGGACGACGATGATGATACTTGAAGACACTTCTACCCAGGAAACCTTCAAACCTAAACAAACCTATAAGCTGTGGAATAAAACCAGTAAAATTAACCCAGATTAACCAATTTAAGCTCCATGTTTTAGTTCTTGCATTTGTTCAGCATAGCTTTGCATGACTCAGTTCAAAGTCATTCTTATTTATCCTAAACCGAAACAAGCAGGCTTAGCTTTATTCACGCCAACTCTCTTCTGATTGGCTGCCCCAGCAGGCTAATCTATCCCACGGATTGGTTCAAACCACAGGACAGGGCGCTGTCTGGATGAGAGCAAAGTTTCATAGTTTTCCACCTGTTTTCCGTAGATGACGGTTGGAAGCCGAGTGTTGGAGTATGTGGAGATTTTCTCTGTGAAATAAGCAAGACCTTCAATTAAAAGGATGTTTGCACCATGGCAACTCTAAAATCTCAAAATACTGTATCATTCAGCATTAATGGCGCCGTCACTGCTGTGATAGTAACCTATGCTGTTTGTTCTTACATTGTGGATGCTGGTTTTTAATTCTGTACTGGTTCTGATTGGTCAGACCACAGGATGGATTTCCACTAGGGCTGCCACAAACGATTATTTTGATAGTCGACTAATCAGATCATCATCCATTGGACGAAAAACGTACAGCTTATTGCACCAGCAGCATCTGCTCTTATATAACTATCATTAACTTACAGCTTTAAGTGTTTAAGGTATGTGCTAACTAAAAATAAAGACAAGATGATAGTTTATTAAATTTAAATGACATTTGCAGATTGTTTCGGTGAAGTTTAATAAACTCCTTGCTATCTAAAATATAACAGGACACCGGAGTAAATTCTCGAGCATCTCACACTTCTGATAATCAGCTGTCTGCTTGACGTTTATTCAGCTGTGTAAAAACTATAACTTTAATCTCAGCCAAACCGATTTAATCAGGAACAAATAAAATACAAAAAAAAGCCAAACAATAACATTTTAAAGTTATCTAAGTGACTTATATATCATGTTTAACCTGAGTAGCGAAAGACAGCGGTGGGTTTGAAAATGATTTGCCGGGAGTCCGGTGTTCTCACGGCTCTAGTGAGCCTAGCCCCCGGCTAGCTATCGAGCTAGTGGGTAACAGACGTCTCCGAAAACGTCGGAGCGCTTTTGAAAATATGTGGTGTCTTGATAAACTGAGCAGATATTTGAGGTTTACACAGCTACATTCTCGCCTGAAAATATGTTAAACGTTTATTTTGTGACCCAGAAAGAATAATAAGAGTAATATTAAAACTAACTAGCTGCCGCCATTGTTGGAAACTGAGCTGAGCTGCGCTATGAATTCTGGGACGGAGCTACTTCTTCTTCGGGGTTTAACGGCAGCTGGCATCCTTGTACATGCAGTGCTGCCATCTTCTGTTGCAGTCCGTTATTACACTCTTAAATCCTACTACTTATTCCTGCGTCTTTTGGGATCTTACAAAGCTTCAAACGACATGTCGACAATTAAATCAGTCGTCGACGATTTTGATAGTCGACGTAATCGTGACTAGTCGACTAATCGTGGCAGCCCTAATTTCCACTCAGGCTGGTTCATCTCCCGAGAGATGGTGGTGGCTTCAGTCTGTTGTTTTCTCTGCACAGTAGAGATTTAACTAAAACTGCTGGATGTAGTGATGAGCTGTGCTCACTGACAGAAGTGTCCGTTAGTCTGTGCTGAGATTTCTCCGAATCTTTGAATTATGCTGCCAAAGATGATGAAATCTCCATTCTTTGCAGTTTCATCTTGTTAATCAAACATGTGGATCATCAAGAATGAGATTTCCATCACGAATCATTGGGGTCCAGATTAGCCAACACAGCGCTGGTAGAAACTGTCTCTGCTGCTGCTGCTGGCCAAAGAGAGGAAGCAGAGAGGGGGATGGCATGTTAGCAGGCAGCGAGAGAGAAGAGAGGCAGAGGAGGGGGGACACTTAATGTGGGGACTATGTAGTGGACGTGCAGGTGTGACAGAGGAGGATGCTGGGATAGGGTGAGAAGGAGGCAGATGATGAGCTGTGACCCCCCCAAGAAAGATCTTGTTCCTAAATGAATTATGCAGTACGTGTGATCTGTTTTATCACGAAAGTTTAAAGAAGTTTCTGTAGCATTGTGAACTCCAGATGTTTTGTGTTTCCTGATGTGAAGTTGACAATAATCTGAATGGTCCTGTGTGATGATGAGTCTTATTCATCTCTGTGTGCAAAGCCTGAATGTTCCCAGACAGGATCTGCTTATTTCCACTGAGTGTTCATCAGGTTCACATTGTTATGCTAATCTAGAAGTACAGAGAGAGTGATTCACTGAAAACTTCAGATTTCATTTTAAGGAGCGAGTCTACAACGTTTTTTATGCACTTGTCACTTTAGAGAATTTAATCTGTTTTGCTTTCATGACATGTTTTTTTTTTTTTTAAGCAAGAGAAAAGGTCCAAAAGTCAGAATTAGCTGTTATTTCACTGCACTTTGTCTGTGGGATATTTATGCAAATACCGCATGTCTAATATCTCATTTACATATTTAAAGGTCAAATTAAACAAAATGTGTCTGTCTAATGGCTAAGTTTTATGGTGATATGTTACTTAAGTACTATTTTCTACTCAATAAGAACCTTTTGAAACTTTTGAGGCTGTTTAAAAGTGAATTTTCTGGTTTACTGTGACAGAAATCTCTAGTTCAGTATTTCCAGTTTATACTGGGAGGTTTTCTCAGAGTCTGACTTGTCTGATATTTTATGCTGGAAAGTTGACCGTTTCTTATGATCTGTAAGTTATTATTTCAGAAACGAATCCATAGATTAGTGGATAATCTGTGGATTCGTTTCTGGAAAGAGAACTAGGGCTGCCACGATTACGTCGACTATCAAAATTGTCGACGACTGATTTAATAGTCGACGCGTCGTTTGAAGCTTTGTAAGATCACAAAAGACGCAGGAATAAGTAGTAGGATTTAAGAGTGTAATAACGGACTGAAACAGAAGATGGCAGCACTGCATGTACAAGGATGCCAGCTGCCGTTAAACCCCGAAGAAGAAGAAGCTCCGTCCCAGAATTCATAGCGCAGCCCAGCTCAGTTGTCAACAATGGCGGCAGCTAGTTAGTTTTAATATTACTCTTATTATTCTTTCTGGGTCACAAAATAAACGTTTAACATATTTTCAGGCGAGAATGTAGCTGTGTAAACCTCAAATATCTGCTCAGTTTATCAAGACACCACATATTTTCAAAAGCGCTCCGACGTTTTCGGAGACGTCTGTTACCCACTAGCTCGATAGCTAGCCGGGGGCTAGGCTAACTAGAGCCGTGAGAACACCGGACTCCCGCAAATCGTTTTGAAACCCACCGCCGTCTTTCGCTACTCAGGTAAAACATGATATATAAGTCACTTAGACAACTTAAAAATGTTATTGTTTGGCTTTTTTTAGTATTTTATTTGTTCCTGAGTAAATCTGTTTGGCTGAGATTAAAGTTATAGTTTTTACACAGCTGAACAAACGTCAAGCAGACAGCTGATTATCAGAAGTGTGAGATGCTCGAGAATATACTCCGGTGTCCTGTTATATTTTAGATAGCAAGGAGTTTATTAAACTTCACCGAAACAATCTGCAAATTTCATTAAAATTTAATAAACTATCATCTTGTCTTTATTTTTAGTTAGCACATACCTTAAACACTTAAAGCTGTAAGCTAATGATAGTTATATAAGAGCAGATGCTGCTGGTGCAACAAGCTGTACGTTTTTCGTCCAATGGATGATGATCTGATTAGTCGACTAATCGCAAAAATAATCGGTGACTAGTTGACTATCAAAATAATCGTTTGTGGCAGCCCTAAAGAGAACAAATATAAACACTTCAAAAAGTTAAAAATTTCTGCCCACTTTTAATACAGAAAATATTATTCTTAATGTGAGTAATCACCTTAATAATCTGTGAACATTGACTAACTTGTACTTGCACTGGAAGTGTAGATTAAAAAGTTTTATTCTCAGGTGTCTGAGCGGTGACGCTGGTGTCCCGTGGAGAGCGAGTCAGCAGAAGCTGAAAAAGCAGGCATGGCTGCGACTGTGCTGCAGTCATAATGAACTCTTGTCCTGTGCTGCAGGAGGCGGCCTGGCAGAGATCACGCTGACCTTTGACAGCGGCAGGGTGATGTACGGCTTCTGCGGCCTGAAGGAGCCCACCGCCGCTCTGCCACGATACATCCTCATCAACTGGGTGAGTCGCTGGGACGAGGGGGAAACGGGAGGGGGCACGAAATGTCCTTCAATGCTATAAATGAGAATATCAGAGTCATCGAGGGTCGCTGCACATTTTCAATTTAGTCGTTTATTTGACAAGGACGCGCCGATGAGAGCGATCTAAAACTCGTCGTCGCTGCAGCCTCAGCAGCTGGAAGAACAGTGGCGTCGGCAGCGGTCGTAGACACGCTTATGTCACCAAATGCTGCGATTGTAGTGAAAGTGTGAGAAGCAACCCGAGTTCTGAAACTCGATTAATGTACCAGATTTGTTTAGCAGTGGCCAACCAGCCCACCAACTGTCGGTTGGACAGGAGTTCACTGAGGCATCATGTTTTTCCATTTGAGCTTAGTCCATTAAAATGTGTGAGAAAGACAGAGTTATAAAAATCACTTAATGAAATATCCAGAAATGCTCTTACTTTGGCAGAAAATGTTATATTCATGATTTAGATCATCAGTCTGTGTATGAAACAAAGTGTGCTTTTTATATTCTGTCAGATGTACTTTAGTCTTTTATGTTTAAGCCTCTCTCTACTTCTTTACTTTATCTGAATCTGAGCTTTCGTTACTTCAAAAGTTAATCACAAATTAAAATTAATCACAAATTAAACATAGATCATATGAAGAAATGATAAAACATTATAATTATGCTAATTAGAAGATTGAGCTTACGTTACGCACTTTAGGTAGAACTTTGATACATCAAATAGCTAGCAGATTGTCACATTAGAAGTTATGTTAAGCTTAACTGTTTTTAATTTCTTCAAAGCAAACGGTCTTTACATAAAAATATCTTTCTGCAGGGTAAATGTTAGCTTAATATGTTTTTATTTATTCTGTAACGACAAAAAACTGTCTGGCCTCTGCAAAAAGTTTGCAAGCACACAAGCTAGGACTTTGGCTAACGTTGGTCAGCTAGCTGTAACATCTCTATGAGCATGAATGTGCTGTTAGTTACTCCTTAATTTTAGCTGAAAAAGTAATGTTCTAAAAAGAGATGTATCATAATAGCTGTTGTTATCCATTGTGCATGTGAACTTTTATCTGCTATCTGCTAGCTATTAAACATGTTGCTAAATTACGTACCTAGCAATTTTTCTCATTAGCAGTGAAGCTGATTCTTTCTACATTAGCTAAAGCTTAACCTAAAACAAACTTAGGTGTATCCATGAATCAGAAGGTGTTTATTTTGCTATATTATTAGGGCTGTTCGATATAACGATATATATCAGATGACGATATAAAAACGTCTATCGTTTCATTTTACGCTATCGTTTGTTTCGTGGTGTCGCGAAATAAACTGTTTACGGCAATATTTTTTCATGTTTTGATGGTCACTGTAGTGGTTATATTAATTTCTTAAAGTTCTCTCTTTCTCTTATATTTAATATAACCACACTACAGACGGACAAGCGCCTGTTTTTATGCGTTGTCATTAGCAACAACGACGGTAAAACCATCGCGTGTCTGCTTGTTTATGTTCCACATAAACCTTTCACATTAAAGCTTAAGATCCTGTTGAGACTTTTCAAAATAAACTGAATCACGTGAAAGAGCAGATTATTTATGGATGAGCAGTAAAAAAGACGCCAGGTGCTAAAAAATAAACCTTAGACTCAAACGGTAGAACAGGCTTTTCCCTGCAGCACGCCGTGTAATAAACACTCACAAAGAAAACGGCGGCCGTTACAACTTATGTCTAAAAATGTATCGTTTCATGTATCGGTTAAAACACTCGACTCCAGCTACACGACGCGCAGCTGGAAGCACTTCACGCAAGTTGAGCTGCCCGAGATTCACAGACTTTACAGAAAATGTTACATTTTTGTGATTTATACGTTATCGGGACGATAGAATTCTTATATCGGGATATGAGATTTTGGTCATATCGCACAGCCCTATATATTATAGATATTTTTTTTCTTAGACGTGGGTCACTTTCTTTTTTTGGTTACCTTCTACAAGTAACCAACCCAGTGACATCACGTTCTGTCCTGACACAAGGTGGCGCTAAACATATTCTAGAAGCTTCAACTTTAAGCACGTATTTGGCATTTCAGAGTCAGCAAGAATAGGAACAAGATGCATGTTTGGAATTATAAAAATTGACTGTTTTTATTGTTTTTTAACTAAAAAGGAGACCTGCGGGTAAAATGATGATGAAAATCTTAAACACTGTCTTTAAAGCGCTTCATGTTGTGGTTTTAATAGGAAAGCAGGATGTGGACTTTTCTGCCTCTCGCTGTAATAAGTGAAAACCTCCAGTTAAGGTGCGGGCCAAACCAGAGAGGAAGGAAATGGAGTCGTAGCACCAGGCATGCTAACGGAGCAGTTACCGTTTAATTCATGATGAAAAGGAAGTGTAGCAGGAAGGGGTGAATAATTTGTGATGTTAAAGTTAGTTATACACACTGAGAGTCTCCAGCGACGTGCGCTGAAAGCATTTAAGCAAAGTCTGAATCCGTCTGAGAGCCTCATGATGGATGCTTTCTTTTCTGAACCTGACAACAGCAGGGGCGCCCTGAGCTGGAGCTTAATGACACAGTGCAGCGAGAGGCAGACTTAAACAATCCGTCCTCCAGAAATTAGCTATAATTGCTGCTTTTTCCCCCCATAACACAATTCCAGAGGTAAATGGAAGGAAAATAAGAGATATGGTCATTAATGCAGCAAACAGAGACTGAGAGAGAAACAAAAAGGTATTTAATGGTTAAATGAGACTGGGAGAGGAGCCACTGGAGTCATCACAATATAACAGAGCAACATTAGCAGCCAAAAGAGCACCAGACTGTGGCTACCCGGGCCAAACCAGGCTCAACGGTGCCAAAAAACATCCCAAAATGGGAATAAAAGGTCTTCGAAATGCTCTTCTTCAAAAATGCTGCGAAAGCATCCAAGCAGCGGCTCCTTCTCTCTTTCTTCATCCGACGCTCACTCACAGACAGATAAGAGATGAATGGCTGTGAATGCAGCTGAGACGGGGCTGTTTTCCTGTGTAATTGCTGTGCACTGCGTTTGTATTGTGTGGGAATGAATTAGCTGTGATTACTGAATCACATCCTGTTATAATACAACTGCTGCAATAACCGAACATGACCACGGCTAAACAAAAGCCCTAATGAGACCAAAGGGAGGGAGAAACTGCCCTTCACAGTTTGGTCACTTGGAAGACGAAATAATTAGTGGATATTTGACTAAATGTAACAAAAAAGCACAAAAGAAATTAGCATGTGTATCCTGATTGGTTGATTTAGCATCCTTTTACTTATTTTTTACCAGTTTCTTCATCCAACTCTTCTTCACGCCGTCCTTTTTACTCTCGTTTTTGTTGTATAACACCATCTCTCTTTCTCTTTCAGGTTGGAGATGATGTGCCAGATGCCAGGAAGTGTGCCTGTGCCAGCCATGTCGCCACCATCGCAGACTTCTTCCAGGTCAGACCCAGCACCGCAGTCGTACATAGTCCCAGAAAGAAACCATAAACACGACAGTTCATATTCATCTTGTGTGTAAGACATGTATTTTATAAAAGTTGAACATCTGAAATAGGAAACCAGTGTAAAAGTGCCTTTAAGCTGCACTCTTTTCAACGTCCACCAGGGGGCGGCTCCTCTGTCGTTTTCATCATGGGCATGAATATCGTAATAATTTTGAGCTTTTAATTATTTCTTTGAGCTCTTATTAACCCTTTAAGACCTACCATAGAACCAAGTCCGCCAGAGCTTATATTATATTTTTACATGCTGTGGAGCCATTTTTGGGAGCATTTCAAGTTGCTATACATCAATACAACCATTATAGCCCAGATTTTAATAATATGTCTGCATTAAGTGCATAGTAATTACATAAATTGCAAAAAAGTGCAATAAACTACAAAAAAATTGAAAATCGTTTTTGTTTTTTTAACATATATTTCTAGTTAGAGAAATTTAAGAGGCTTATCCCTCAAAACTGTAAATACAAAAAAGTTGCACAAAATAGTTTCCCACCACAGGAAATTTATTTTAAGTGTCTTCATAGTTTTATTTTTGAAATACACCAATTTTTATACACTGCAAGAAAAACAAAAATAAATATTATAGTGCAAATTTGCAAAAAAGCAGCATATGCATCAAAATAAACTATTTCCAGCAGTGCAATATGAGTCCTAAGCATCCCAGAAACGACACAGAAAGTCATAAAGTCAAACAGAACTTTTAAAAACACCAGTATAGGCTCATGAGGCCCTGATGGTAAAAAACTACATTTCCTCAAAATGACGTCACTTCCGGTTTCAGGCAGGTCATGTCGGACATGCGATAGTTCGCGCTGATGGACGTAAGAAGTGTTACAAACAGCTGATCGGATCGGCAAAGCGTGTTTCTGGAATATTATGTTTTTGTTGCTGCAAGCGCTTTTTATGCAGTTTTTGCAAAGCTATATGTGGAAGGAAACTGTGACCGAGGACAAGCTGATGGCATAAGATGTAAGTACAACTCCTCCGGTTTCATATGCAAAATAAAATTATTGCGCTAGCTCACGTGGTTGCAGAGCTACCGGGATTTAAAAATAGTTACACAAAAGGGCCGCTCCGACCGGCTTTAAAGGGTTAAGAAACAAGAATTGGTGCAAATTTAAATTTATTCCAGATTTCCTATAATCCAAACAGGATCAGAAGTATGCATAGAGGATCAAAGATAAATATAGACGCACTTAAATCTCCAATAAGTGCTGCTGAAGCTTCTACGATGGCTTTGAACTTGACAGGACTATTCACGTCTCGTTTGTGATCTTGATTGGCTACAGCTGCTAGTTTCTGTTGGCAGTATAAAAAGGATTCATTGGATTGACCAACACTTAGTGTAAACAATGGGAAAGTCCAAGGCACGAGTTGGGAGCGTTGCTGAGTGCGTTATCTACACAACTGTGAATATCAAGATAATTAAAAACGAATAAAACGATACAATAGTACTGAGGTCTGGAAGAAGACCCCAACTATCACCCTCAGAATAGAGGGAAGGTGTTAGGATGTTCAGGAACAACCAGGAACCACCAAGGCGATGAACTGGAAACTGGTAGAACACCATCATCCACAGTGAAGTGGGTCTTACATCACCATGGGCCGAGAGGTTGTTGACTGCTTCAAAATCAACACCTTCAGACTCGACTGAAATTTGCAGCTGCCCGCATGGACGAGCCAACACCTTCTAAAGAAAAGCTCCAAAAGTCGATTCTGTTCATCTGGACGTAGCGTTTTCTGGGAGAAACGTTCCATCATCATCCGAGTGACTTCTTCAGTCTCAGCTGACTGCAGCTTTCCCCAATCTTATAAACAGTACATTTGCATAATGACTGAAACCAGCCCACTGAAGGAACAATGGGCTGTGAGGTCAGTTCCTTAATCATAATTATGCAAATTCTCATGACCATTGATCAACAACCACTGACCAAAACCCACTGATCAATGGCCATGAGTACCATTCACAGAGAGTTGGGGAATGGCTGCAATCACAGCATTGTAAGATGGCGAAAGATGTACCCTTAGGCCCCCTCCTCGATTGAGAAAGATGGTCTTTCCCTTTTCACATAAATGGGCTCCTTGACTCTGCGCTCAAACCAGCGTTCCTCCCTGTCCAGGATGTTACATCCTCATCATTGAAAGAGTGTCCACTGGCCTGTAGGTGTAAATAGACTGCAGAGTCCTGGCCTGACGAGGTGGCTCTTCTGTGTTGTGCCATCCGCTTCGCCAGAGGTTGTTTGGTTTCCCCGATGTATAAATCCTGCCAATCCTCCTGCACTTAACAGCGTACACTATGTTACTCTGTTTGTGTCGGGGGACCCGATCCTTGGGGTGGACCAATTTTTTGACGCAGCGCGTTTTGGGGTTTAAAAGCCACAGAGACCCGGTGTTTCGAAAAAAGGGGTCTCAACTGTTCCGATACTCCTGACACATATGGGATCACTATAGGTTTTCGTTTGGGCAGCGGTTGTCCTTCTCTCCTGGATCGGCTGGAGCTTTCAACTTTTGGAGATTTATTTTCCTGGATGATTGAGAATGCATCAAGACGTTCTAAAGAAAAGGTTTATGGTCCAATGAGACAAAGATCGAGCTGTTTGGCTGCAATGACAAAAACTAGTTTGGAAGAACAAGGGTGAGAATTTCAAACCTACCCAACTGTGAAGCATCATGATGTCGGGCTGTTTTGGTGCCAGTAGTATCGATACATCGCACCAAGTTCTTCAACTTCATCTTACATCAGCAGCTTGACGGTTTAAACATGTTCCAGCAGGACAATGATCCCATCGTGGCTGGTTCAGGAATGGATAAAGCAGGACAACATTGAGCTTCACAAATCAACAGCTTCAGCCCTGTTGGAACTTCGTAGGCTATATTCAAAGCCAGGTCAATAACAGGAAACCAACCAATTTAAATGAATCCTAAATAAACATATGGAAACGTCTGGCCACATCTGTAGTAGGGCTGCTCAATTAATCGAATTTTAATCTCGATTACGATCTGGGCTTTCAACGATCATTAAAAATGACTGCGCCGATTATTAGCCCCTCCCTCGTGCTTTACTCTCGCGCTGCTCCGTGTGGCAAATCGAGCGCACCTCTCTGCATTTCGAACACGTGTCACAACAATTAAGAGCAGCGGTCTCCAACCTTTTTTGTGCCATGGACCGGTTTATGCCCGACAATATTTTCATGGACCGGCCTTTAAGGTGTCGCGGATAAATACAACAAAATAAAACTAGTACCGGTACCGAAAAAAAGAAGATTTATTCATAACACACGTGAAAAGACCCAGGAAAACCGAGTAAACGATAAAAACAATAACAAAATAACGCTGAAAACCGATAAAAACCCTGAAAACTATACATTTCACACCTGAGCCTCAACTCTCGCGGCCCGGTACCAAACGACTCACGGACCGGTACCGGTCTGAGGCCCGGGGGTTGGGGACCGCTGATTAAGAGGACCCGAGGGAAGCTCGGAAAGCTAAGCAGAAGTTATTTGGAGAGGAGAGTGACTGCTGTTGGTTGAAAAGAGGTAAAAAAAAAACTTCAGTGGTGTGGAAACATTATGGGTTCATGAGTCAGACGTGGATCAAGTAGACACAGTGTGTAAACTTTGCTACAGTGTCGTAGCTGCACCACAGAGCAACACTGCAAAGTTCACTAAACATAGATGTTTACATTTTTCATTTATTTCTTATATTGCAAACATTTGCACTGTTATCAGTATTTGCACTATTTTATATTATTTTTTGACAATCTTTAAAGTCATTATTCAACACATTGTTATTGTTAAATAAATATCGTCAAATAATCGTGATTATCATTTTTGCCATAATCGAGCAGCCCTAATCTGTAGGTCCATCGTTTACTTTCAGTCTGTTAGATTTCTGCTCAGATGAGTTTATTAAAAGCTCAGTTATTTCATTGTGTGTGATTCTGTGGATGCAACAGCGTCAGAAGCACCAGAGCTGTTCAGTCTAAGAGGCCTAACATCCACTGAGAGGGAAATGATCTCAAACCCCGATCACGGCAATCGTGTGTGAAGTAATGTCATGTTCGTTTTGTAACCTGATTCAGTGTTTTTGAGGGTTTTTTTTTAATTGTGTCACATAAGGACCGTGTAAATGTTTTCCCAACGCTCGGTTGGAAAAGACGCTTAAAACCTGTAGGAGGATCACAGAGGAACAGGTGAGTGTGACGAACACCAGCTCTGAGCCGAGGTGTGTGTGTGTCACACAGCAGTGTGTTCACAGCTGGCTCAGTGTGTATTTTTGGATTTATAGTGTAGATAAAAAGATTGAGATTAAAGCGGAGGTGATGTTTTATTTATATATTTCTGTGTGTGTGTGTGTGTGTGTGTGTCATTACTCTAAGTGGCGGTTCTCTCTCCCACACAGCGTCGACTTCATCACACCGACGGGCTTTAAATGACCCTTTTAGTCACACACACACACACACACACATGGCTGTGTTTCCATCACTTCAGAGGACATTAAATTGATTTAGATTAATTTCCTCGAGTCCAGAACGTACTCACTGCTATGAATGGATTGTAATGAATGTTTCCACAAACTCTCAGAGCTGATCGTCGTGTTTCTGTCTCTGCAGGGGGTGGAGGTCATCATCAATGCCAGCAGTCTGGAGGACATCGACCCCATGGCCATCGGGCAGCGCCTGACCAATGGGACGGCAGCGGTGGCGAGCCCGGTCCTGAGCCGTCTGAAGACCCGAGATGAAGAGCACGCAGACGTGGTACAAAGAGAGACTTGCACACTTTCTCTCTTATAAAAACAGCGTTTCTCTCATGACGAGAGCTTTGATCCGTTCCTCTGTCTGTCCTGGTGCAGGGCACGGTGTACGAGAAGACCAACGCAGAGGTGGAGATGAAGAAAATCAATAGACAGGAGTTTTGGGAGCAAGCCAAGGTAAAGAAGGAGAGGAGGGGGGAGTGAGTGGGAAAAAAAGGAGATATAATGCTCATTTATTACAACTCATAAGATGAGAGCTTCCAGCCCAGGGGGTCAGATGCTGTGTTTTCTTTTAGCTGATGACAGCTCATAGATGCCAAAAGGCGTCCTTTGAATTGTTGCTGAGATGCTACAGATTTATAGCAATGATGACGCTTGTAAAGAACCCTTTGGCATCCCATTTGAGGTCCTTGATGGCCTTAGTCTAAGTTTTATTGACAGATTTCACAAACAAACTGTCCTCATTACACGGCGCTGCCACGCAGTCAAAGCTGGTGGCGTTTCAGAGATCTGCACACGGCACTTTTGCACATTGCTCACAACAATCCCTCATTAGGTCGGATATCCTTAGCTATTTCCATGTACAAATGCTTCTTCAGTTCCCAAACCCAAACAGAAAGACTACGACTTTAAAAAGTTTTACGTTCTTTCAACTTGAGTATATTGTTAGCTAGCAGTTGAGCTGTTAGCAATGCTTTCAGCAAAATTCACAGCATTTCACTCATATATTAGCTAGCTACTGCGTTTATAATATTTTGTCATTCTTTCTGGCTCACAGTATTTGTTTTAACATATCTAATTCATTGAGTTAGTGAATAATTCAAAATCAAGAAAAATAATTCACAGCTCTTTATGTGTGCTAACTAGCGGTTTGTTTTTGTTTTAGCTTGTTTCTTTAGTCAGGTTTTACCTTCATGTTCAGTTATTTGACTGTATTTTTTGTGCTAATCTTACTGTCGCGGCTCAAGAGTTGGGAGTTCGTCTTGTAATCGGAAGATTGCCGGTTCGAGCCCCGGCTCCGACAGTCTCGGTCGTTGTGTCCTTGTGCAAGACACTTCACCCGTTGCCTACTGGTGGTGGCGCCAGTGTCCGGCAGCCTTGCCTCTGTCAGTGCGCCCCAGGGTGTCTGTGGCTACAATGTAGCTGCCATCACCAGTGTGTGAATGTGTGGATGACTGGATGTGTAAAGCGCTTTACAAATACAGGCCATTTACCATTTACTTGTACCCCTGTGGGGAGTTAGCTAACCTGCTAGGCTAACCTTTATATTCATTATCCAGACATGGTGTTTTATGTAGCATTTAACAACCATAATGTCAATATAATGTGAATCACATTTACATTTGGTGATTTTTTTTTAGCTAACAACTGTATTTGTTTAGTTATATATTTGTTTCAACCATTCTTTTCTGTTGCTTGACGGTTATTTTACTTGCCAGCTGATTAAAGCTAAGCTAACCTGCTAAGCTAGCAGGTATAGAAGCACTTATATTATATATAGTATATAGCGATTTCAATAGTTTTCTTACGTATTCATTACTTTTGCCAACTTTTCTGATCAAACATGTTTAGTTCTTTAATTAAATGTAATTGTTGTACTTATTTTCCACATAGCTCCTGGGGTTTTCTACCCCTGGTTGTGAATCAAGACCGAAGGTGTCAGTTTGCAAGCTGATTCAAGCTAAGCCAGGCTACTAAGCTAGAAGATAAACGCATATATGTTTTGCTGAAATACTGTAAAACGAAACTTTATCTCACACTGTATTTAATAAACTGTGTCCTTATATGTGACAGTTATTTAGTATAATGTGAATCACAGATATATTTGGGTAGACGTGAGAAACGAAGTCAGATGTCACTGCATCCTCCGGCTGTGTCGCTATTGTCTCATTCAAGTTAAACACGAAATGACAGCGAGCGTCACTGAGCCGCGGGATGTTTGCCAGATTTGCCCTTCACTGTTTCAGACACTCAGATAAGACCTGGCTTTATTAATTAACTGATCGAGAGATTTATTACAACTCTGAAAGAGGTCATTTGTGTGTGTCCGGTCTCCAGCGTGAAGAGGAGATGAGGAAGGAGGAGGAGAAGAAGAAGTTGGCAGAGGAGCGGCAGCGCTTCGAGGAGGAGCGAATGGAGCTGGAGAGGAAAGAGCAGGAGAACCGAGAGAAGAGGTACCGCGAGAGGGAGCGGCAGATCGAGGAGCACAGGTGAGGAGCGACGGCACAACAATCATCAAACAAACAATGAACACAATCATTTTTTGGTCAAAAGGTTCACGTGTGCACGAATGACAGGATGATGGTACATCGTGTTTTCCAGGATCACAATGATCTATAATCTGTGTTTGTGTGTGAACAGAAAGAAGATGCAGGAGGAGGAAGAGGCCAAAGAGAGGTTGCGAAATCAGACCCCCGTAGTAAGTATTTGCTAAGTGAAACTAGTAATCAGCAGCCAGCTTCTGCTTCTTGGTGGACTTTCTGATTAAAAACACATCTCCAGTTGCTTTCTGTTATTATTTCTGCCTCCAAACAGAGCCTCACGCTGCCCGAGTCCACAGCCACACAGATATGAGGCTAATTTGTGTGACAGCGAAGCGAGTGATTAGACGTGTGTTACTTTTCAGAATATCTACCAATCAGCTGCCTGATGGCCTCCGAACATCTTAATCCGAGTCTGTGTGGCACAGTAAAATCTAAACACCTTTCTTTGAGTGTAAGATTGCAAATAGTGGAAAGTATGAGTGGATACAAACACAGTCTGTGTCGCCCCCTGCTGGTGGGAGCGTGCAGCTCATTTGTCTGCTGTTTCAGGACGTCTGACTGATTTATTCACAGATGAACGAGCTTCTCTCTGCTTTGTGTTACATGTGAATCACTGGATTCTTCTCCTCAGGTAGCAGAGCCGAGCATCGAGGACCTCAACCTGGACAAGAAGGAATCTGAGGTAGAGGTCAGTTTGGAGAATGATGAAAGAGAGCGTCTCCAGAAACGGCCGCAGAACATTTAAGAGGAAGAAAAGCAGCACTCTGTATTTATTTTGTGTTTCCAGGAGGCGAAGGCCATCATCGCTCAGCGGTCAGGAAACCCTCGAGAGTTTTTCAAGCAGAAGGAGAGAGCCATGACCATCAGTGTGGACACCTCGCCCGTCTCCATCCACCGGAGCGGTAAACACTTCAAAACTTCACCTGACCTTTGTTCTCATGCTGAGCTAGAGAAGCACTCGAGAGACTCGTGGAAATATGATACAGTATCTTTGAAACGGCAAATGTTTTTTATTCTGAAAAATGATTTACTAATATTTGACTTTAAAACATCTGAGGCTGTTTCCCATCAAGGATGGTTTGCTTCACCAGTTTCAGTCTTTCAGAACATCGTCCTCGATCTGTGGACTCTGACAGTTAAGGAACTGTTGATTACATCACCCAGCAACTGCCTCCCACCACATGTTGTCACTGGATAATTACTCTTCCTTGTTTGGCCTGTAGCATCATTTGTCACAGATGCATCCTGTTCAAATCGATCAGATGTTTGCAGAACTGGGTGGGAGAAGCTAGACATGTTTTCTCTTTAACCTGCTGGTGAACGCACATTTTTTACTTTATTAGTTTTCCCTGTCACAGTGTCACTTTTAGAAGCAAAAAACAAAAACACATTCATATGTGGAGCAACTTGTTGGGACGCCCGCGGTCCATAAACTGTGTCGATAGCAGCTATGCTCTCGATTTTAGCAGAGCTGTTGAGTAAGTGAGAGTCCTGTCAGCAGGGGTTCAGAATTCTTATGTGGGTCGTGCAGTCTTCAAATAGTTCCTGTGGACAGTTGGACTGTGTCCTGATTACATACAGACTCGTGTTTAACTTCTTACCTTTGAAAAATTCATCTCAAACTTCCGTGCTGCTACACCTCTATGCCACAGCTAGCCTATGTTGCTAACTTATGATATTACTGCTCCATGATCCACCATTGCTGTACAAAGATGGTCCATTAGAGTGAATGGAGATGACGCAACTCTTCCATCCAACGGCTCTGGATTTTAGAGCGGCCACAGTTACAGTTAGCTACATAGAATTCCATCACCATGGCAACGTTGGGTGCTGCTTCACTGAAACAGGTGTGGGCTGTCGCTATCCAATCCGTACTGGAAACCCGATTTTTAGTTTTTGTCTACATCATATTAAGAGATACTTATTATTATTAACATATTATTAACATCTTAACAGATACTCTGACCTGTAACTATCGTAAAACGCTTCAACCGGAAGTAGACACCTTTCGCGCATGCGGGGTACCGATCGGGTTTCCGGTACGGATCGGGTAGCGACAGCGGCAGTTAATGTCAGTGAGATCAGCTCATAAGGTTTGGAGCATTCTTACTGGTGGATTTGATTCACCTCGTTCTCTGATTGGTGGATTACTCCTGTTAACCGGCTTGGGCCAGCTGTGGAGCCCCAGCGTGTCTGGTTGTATATGTTTCAGAGGTACGCCTCCCCACAGCCTCTACAGGAGCAATCATTTGGTTTTATTTATAATCTTTATTTATATTTAAAATGACGTTTTCTGCAGCGCTGCTGCTTCAACAGCTGTAGAGCGTGCAGAGGTGGATACATGAACAAAATATAAATTAACCACACAATCTTCAAAGTGATCCACAAAGTTCAAGCTGTAATAATATTGTAATATTTAACATTTGTTTATATATGTAGTTGCAGATAAACATATTTTAATTACAGCAACAATAGTAGTAAGTTCATCTTTCCATCCCCGGATAATTACGCCAGCACAGCTTTTCCTGCCAAATATACAAATGTGCTTTCCAGCTTTCCCGTTTGTGCTGTTTTCTCAGAGTTTCCAAAGGTTTTCTTTTCATTCAGATAAATGATAGAAATGAACCTTTGAAAAAGAAGCTCAGTGTTCATGTAAGTGACGCTTCACTGTCAGTTTGCTGCTGTGTGTCGTCCATCCAGCTGTTAAACTGGAATGTTTTATTCTAGAAAGGTTTTAATCGGGTTTCTTTGCTGAAATCACAGCAAACCACAGCCCTTCTGTGTGACCTTTGACCCTTTGCGTGCTTGCATCATTTTATGCTGTTTGTCTGCAGGGTTTGGCGCGGCATTGGTTAGAACAAACACAGACAAACCCGAATAGCAAACGTTTAATTTGAGACCTTTTTTGTAAGTCGTCTCATTTTCAGTGATGTTAGCTCGTGTAGCCAGCTGGGAGTCTGCGGGTGCTCACTTATGGCATCTAGTGGCCACTAGAGGAGCTGCAGTTTGGGCTGGGACGATGATTGGTTACAACTTAATACTGCCAACGCAGCCCCGCGCCGAGACCCCGACACATTAAAGTACAGGAGCGTGACTGAAGCGTGCAGGATTTCAACATGATGTTATTTCTAACAATCAAAGACTCGTCCACAGATCCCGAAGAGTGTTTTCTGTTTTCGGGTTTGAATTATTCGACACTTTCTGGTTCAGAGAAAGTCGCCATCAGCTTTTCCTTTCTGCCTAACTGCATTCTGTCTGCAGGCGGTGTGTTCAAACCACACTAACCTTTCTCTTCTTTTTCTCCATTTTCTGCCTCCTCCTCCTCACCTCCTTCCTTCATTCCTCCTCTCCTTTGTTTTTCATGTCTCCACTCTGTGAAATTTGGTGGATTTTTTTGACACCCGTCTCTTTCATCTTCTTCCCACAATCCTCTCCTCCCTCTGTTTTTCCGTCTTCCTCACGTCTCTGTTGTGGTGCGTCGCTGTTTTTTTTCTTTCTCGTTTGTTGTGTGTTCCCGTCTTCGCTTTTGTGTCGTCCCGACCGCCAGGCCGTTTGGACAGCCCGTTCTTGAGGCAGCAGCACAGTCCCAGCAGCCCCAGTCCGACCCCCCCGCACCGGGGCGTGTCGCCCCTCCGCACCCCGCCACATGCACGGACGCAGCCCACCGCTGCAGCCGGTAGGTACAGCAGAAGAAGAAGTTAAAGAGGAAACCAGCAGCCTGGTCGAGCATCTCTCCCAACACACGAGTCCCCTCCAAAAACACACAAACACTGCAGCAAAGCCAACATGAGAGGATGAAACTGCGCGTGGTTACACCGGTACTCCAGCTTGACTGGTAAAACTCACAACCGCAAACAATCCACTTCCTGTCTGCAGGATTATGTCGCTTTCAGGGTAAACTGAAAATTAAACTCAGGATCAGTTTTCCTGTCATTGTACAGGAACTGAATCCCTGCTGGAGCCTCATACAGTAACATTTATAAGGACATTTAAACAGAAGAAAGCTGTCAGAAGGTATAAGATAATAAAGAGTTATTCAAATAATATAAAATTACAAATATAATATAAAATACATTAATATGTAAATACAAAATAAAATAATAGCCCCCAGTCACAGATTATGAACCCAAGAATGCCGGAGAATAGAGGAACATTTCTAACCTGGATTAAAAAACAGGAATATTTGGAACGTGGCTGCCTGGTTCCGCCTGAGGTTACTTCCTGTTAAAAGGGAGTTTTTCCTTCCTGCTGTCTCCAACTGCTTGCTCATAGGGTTCGTCTAATTATTGAGGTTTTCTGTGTTAATGTAAGGTCTTTACAATATAAAGGCCTGAGAGTTGATCCCGAGATCTTGGATGTCGAGATCAATCATGTAAAGGTGAATAAGAGCGTTAATGTAGGTGGTTTTCCACTGAGGGCTTTAAAAACCATTAATTCTGAAGTTGACAGTAAAGCAGTGAAGCCACTCGCTTCCTTTTAATTTGAAAGAATAAACAAAGAGGAAGTATTAGTGGTAACTGTAATGCAGGAGCATCTTCGTTTTTTTGTTTTCTGTGATAATAATAAAAAGTTTAAACTCTGTGACGTCAGGAAAGTTCTGCACAGATTAAAAACATTCATAGTTATTTCAGCCAACATGCATTTTCATCCTCTCACCTTCAGCACTTAGTTTTAGCACACACTGTGATGGCCCACACATCTCAGCACCAACCCATTAAACTTCCCCATCACCTCCCACTTTAAACACCCCCGAACTCTTTCCTCCTTCCACTTCCTGGTACTGAACGAGAGCGTCTAAAAATTCCCCCAGTTCCTTCATTTTTACCTTTTACTATCGGCTGATTAAGGCGATAACAGAGACAAGAACATCCAAGCATCAAGAAAAGCGACAGAAGCTGGAGTTTGGTTTGCGTTCACTGTATCGTGCATGCTGGCGGCGTTAGCTGTAGGATGACGAGGCCGCCCTCCCACCTTCCTCTTCGCCTCGTGCACTTTAACCCCCCCTGCAGGCTGACTCTCACACAGCAGGTTTGCACTAACTTGTGGAAACAGTGAAACAAAGCAAAGCTGTTTGTTGCTTTGTGTGGTAGATGTCGAGTCTGTCGTCCCCTCCAGTCTTCATCCTTTAGATGTCGTCCAGTCAGCTGCTGATTTTTTTCTGTAAATGTTTTTGTATTTTATTTTTCTACTTCTGATGTTTTACGCTTGTAAAAGTGATTTCACTTCTCTCGAGAGCTGAATCTCAGGGATCTGACAGGTTCTCTCCTTCCACCTTCCTCCTCTGCCTCTGATCCTGGACTGCACACAAACACACTCATAAAAACACTCCTGCTGCCATCTTTAATCCCGACTGACCGACTGTGAGTGTTTGAGTGCGTATGTGTGTGTGTAACACCGTCGAGCCGTCACTCGGTCGCCATTGCCATCAGTCGGCCTGTGAATGCTTGAATGTTGAACTTCCATGTCATTCAAGTTAAAGAACATAACGGTGGTTTTTATATGGCAGAGCCAGATTTCCAGAGAGCCTTTTAACATCTTAAGTTTAGTCCAGAAACCTTTGATTTTGCAGAGGGCACGAGGCTATTCCAGCACAGCTTTGGAAACTCTAATATGAGCGTCCACCACAGGAACAGGAAATAAGGAAAATCATTGGAGGTCTTCCTTAAAAGCAGCAAATCCCTTCGCTGCTGGTTGGTTTTACCAGTGTCATCATCAGTACATCAGATATTTCAATAATGGACCCTCAGAGTACCGGGCTTACAAGAACACATGAAAGATTAAGTTGATTCACCTGTTCAGTAGATATTAGAAATAAAATCATGCAGACCACCTTCATGATCTTCACTGTGTGTGTAATTGCATGTGTACGTTATTATGCTCAGTGAAAGTAAAACACTGTTTACCTCCCACCTGTAAAGCGATGACACATCAAACCTCTGATGATGCAGTTTGCAGGTCTAAGCTGGAGTTCTCGTCTTTACACTTGAATGCCGTGTTCGGTTTTTTAACAGGCAGATTTTTTTTATTCGGTCGTCATTCTCTGCCTCTGAGAATTTTTATTAGCATCATGTGCAGCACGTCGTTCAGCTCAGTGTGGGCATTAACATCCCAATGAGTAATCCAAATCACGCAGCATTGTGTTAATGATCTTGTGGTGTTGACAGATCATCTCAGGCATTCTCTTGGCTGAAGTTTGTTCTGTTTTTGGCGTCTTCTTCCTGTCACAGGATGGCGCCCATCGGAGAGCCTCAACATGAACTTTTATTTTATTTAACCCTCATTCTCCATCCTAACTGTGCCAATGTATTTATATTAGCCTCGCCATAATCGTGTACGCTGTGCACACCACGGAGATGAGGTGAAGTGTATATTACACAAGTGTCAGCAGGATAGCCGTGTTTTAGATGTATCTGCACTGAGTGGAAATTACATTTATAGTGTTTAGCAGTGACTGTAGAGCTAGCTACAGCATTTTGTGAACATTTTAAACGTATCATGGCTGTGACTTCAGGAAAATACTTAATTTTTCATACAAGATAAAAAATTAGGCAGCAATGTCTAAAAAACCAACCTAGCTAGCTGTTAGCTAGTTAGCGAGCTAACACTGGCTATATGCTAAAGACATATTATCAGTCATTTACACACAGTATAAAAAAACCAACCTAGCTAGCTGTTAGCTAGTTAGCAAGCTAACACTGGCTATATGCTAAAGACATATCATCGGTCATTTACACACAGTATAATTGGTCATTTGGTTTAAAAACTGTGCAGCCTAACTTTGGTAACACTAACACAGTTTGTTGGTATTTAGGTTTTCATCTCCATGCTGTACCCATCATGTTTAGATACCTGCTAACTTTTGACTAAGATCTCAGTCACACAGGGCAAGAAACTGGTCAACAACCCCCTCAACAACCACTGGTTGCTATGGAAAAGTGTGTTTTACCTGACAGGTTAGCAAGTAGTTGCTGGCTGTTGCTAGATGAAAATTAATCAAAAAGAAGGATTTTTAAATACAATACTGATGGCAGTTATTTAGTTTAATATTATACTGTAGGTACAGATTTATTTTTTCATTCAGACACAAAACATGAACAGATTTGTCTAACTTTTGTTACGTGTAGTTATTCATTCACTTTTTATATTCTGCCCGACTCCGATGGTTCTTGTTTGTGGCGTTCCAAAAGTGTTTTGGCAGCAGAGAATTTGCAGAGTGCCCTCTGGTGAATAAACTGTGCAGTATGGTTGAATTCTTTCCATGTGTCTTTTTGTTAATTGGTTGTTATAAATACCTGATACCAGTAAAACAGCAAATAGTTACTAGCCAAGCCAACTTTATTTATAAGAGCTTGAAAAAAGGAAACCACTGACCGAAGTGCTGAACAAAGGAATAAAAATACAGCTGATAATATTCTCATCAGGGGTTGTTCATCAGGTTTTCTACCTCCAGGTGAATTGAGAACCCACCCATTTAGGACTCTCAGTCATTTATTACCTCTCAAATTGTTGTTCCTCATTGTTGTGCTTGTGGGAAGTCTCGTTCTGGTATTTGAACACAACATGAAGCTCAACATCATCAAACATCTGGAGAAATTGTGGCATTGTGGACGTGATTCTCGTGATTCTAACTGACACTGTGATGGTGTTTGTTGTTGGATGTGTGTACCTGACGTAGCTGTGACTCACCCACAATGTGTTGGTATGTTGTAATGACATATCAGTGAGTTTTTGTTAGATACCTGCTCCTGTTTCATGACCCATTGGATCATTGTGACTGTGTCTTGGTTTCTGACAGAGGTCCTCACTCCTCATTTGCTTCAGCTGTCCAGAGAAGCAGCATTTGGTCACTTTGTTGCCTGAGTTTGTAAGTGCCTCATTGCTGCACCCCAACTGCTTCTGTCTCACACTTCTGGCATTAAACAGCCGCATTATAAGATATTAAACACCACAAAGAGGAAGCACTCGGTGTTTTTCACTCACTGTCTTCACTTTTCATCAAAACTTTCAGACACACTGAGCTATCTCTGTGGACGTCTCACTGAAATAATGGCATTCACAACTGAGTGCATGATGCTGCCTGTACATTAAACATAACACAGTGAGGGAGCTGACTGAAAACAGAGTTTTGGAGAAGCTTACTGTTTACCCGACAACAGGTTCAAATCTGATTGGCTCAGCAGATGATGTCAGTTTGTTGACAGAACAGACGATGGGTCTGAAACCGGGCGCAGTGACTGAATCTGCCTGTCTGTTGGTCATGTGACAACAAACTTCATGTGGCTGCTGCGATCTTGTGCAATGTTTACCGTGTTGAAGTAACACAGGATGTGACTGTGGAGTTCACCTGGTCACAATCACCTGTTACCCTCATTTAGCTGAACTAAGCCTTATACAAAGTGTGAACTTCAGATAAAACCATCAGATTCTGTGTTAGTTCGACACACCTGCTCGTGGGTAAAAGTCTTGGAGGATTTTTGGTGACGCCTGCCAAAGTTTTCCTTCAATAATCTTTCTTTTTGACCCTTCAGCGGACAATGACGATGAAGTGAGCACAGAGCGCAACATGGCCACCGTGTCACCCATTCCTAAAATAGTCACCACGCCCATCAAAGATGACTACAGCAGGGATGAGAAGGAAGACCACGCAGACGAGTGGGGTAAGACTTCTGTCGACCAATCAGACGACAGACCATGGGGTTGCCAGATTTCCACAAAATAACAACATTTAAATTTCATCCCTCCAAACTCCAAATGTTGACATTTTCACCCTTTAAAAAAGGGAAATATATCCACGGATTAGAGGTCGGAGATATTTCGGGTTCAATATAAATTAATATAAATAACTATTCTGACCATTTATAAAATCGAAGAGTCCCCAGAACCTGACAAACACTGCTTTTAGTTTATTTTTCTTAGCCGCCTCCATGGTGCTCCTTTGGGTCTTTTTCCAAAACAGAAATCCACTAAAAATCAGTTTTTTGGTAATTAGAAAGAAACTGATTATCATTAAACGTGACTCAGTTTTTAAAATGAAATTGTTCTTCTTGTTTTCTTCAGATTCAGTGCCAAAGCAGGAGCAGAAACCCCCGGTCCAGGAGTCGACGCCCACCAAGCCCGTGCAGAGCGTCGCCCCGCAGGCCCGCGACTCCTCCGCTGTCTCTGCGTGCGAGTCTGGCACAGACAGCCTGGTTGATCTGTGGGACGGCAGCTCCGCCGCTCCAACCAACGTCGCCCAGCCCGCCCAGTCCTCCCAGTCCTCCAATCTGGTGGACCTAATGGGAGATGTCCTCCATGACAACATCCCGCCCAGCACCGCTGCCGCCAGCGGCCGGCCTCAGCCGCTCCTCAGCTTTGACGAGATGATGGACGGGACTTTCTGCTCGGGTACTGGCGCCGAAGACGACCCGTCCAGTTTGGTGGACGTGACGGGCTCTGATCAGATGACCCTCAGCTACCAGCATGCACTGCAGCATGCATCTGGGGAGGGCCAGGAGCTGGATGACGGACAGCTGCTGATGACCAATGGGGAGGCTCTGCTGAAAGAAGGCACTCAGGTGAGCCAGGTGATGCTCCTGGTGCTCTCCAGAAACAAAAGATCAGATTCTCGGTTGATTGGTCGTCGTTTCGCTCATCTTCTATCTCTCTGTTGGTGTTTCAGGCGAGCGAGGGCTACTTCAGCCAATCACAGGAGGAGGAATTTGGGACATCAGAGGAGTCCTCGGCTAAACCCGCACCGGTCTTTTATAACAAGCCCCCAGGTGAGACGATCAGCTGAAATAAAGCTGCTTTTGGCCACGTCCTTATTGCCTCAGCATATTAGATTTGGTAGATTTTTAACACCCTTTGATGGGATTTGTTTTCTACTGAGACTCAGCTAGTTTGGAAAACACATTTTTCCCTCGAAACACGAGGTTGCCAACCAGCCTCAAAGTCTGAGTGACTCTTTGAGTCTTGACAGGATGGATATCCTGAGACTTCACAGCCTTTTTGGGCTCGATTGGTCAGTGAATTGAGCTCCATTTCTAATTGGTCGGTTTGGCAGGAGAATCACTAACATTTGTTTTTGCTTAAAGCACCAAAAACTCATATCAGGCTAAAATAAGCCTCCTAGTTTGGCTAAACACAAGTTTGATGTGTGTGTAAACATCGGTGTGTGTGTGTTTACTCAGAGATTGACATCACGTGCTGGGACACGGACCCCGTGGTTGATGATGAAGATGACTAACCGGCCTATATGACGCCCACACCACCACCGCCACCGGACCAAGAGGAAGTAGGAAGTGTGCTTCATGAAGAAACAGAATTTTTTTCTAAAAAATAAAAAGAAACAAACAAAAAAAGTAATAATAACAAGTCTTGCATCAAAACTACTTCTGTATTATCTTTTAGAATCAGTAGCCACAGAAAAAAGACAGGGTTGGTGACGGTTTGGAACGATTTTCTTTTCTGTGTTTATTTTATTTATTTGCTGTTTTCTTTCTTTTTTTTCTTTTTTCTTCTTTTTTTTTTGCTATGCAGATGTATTAGCTGGGTGTGGGGGGATTTTTTTGTTTGTGTACATGATAATTACACGTAGCGCACTGCTGCATTTTAGAGACAATGAAGCCTGGCGTGTGGCCGACACGCTTAGTCTGTAGTATTTCAATAACACCCTATAAAACTAATACAGCCGATCAATACAGCTGCCATGTATAGCTTCACTCTGTTCTCTTCTTACCTCGTTTTCACCACCCTCCTTCTTCCCTTCCTTCCTGAAAATATTCACCTCTGCAAGTCAGTTAATCTTGTATTTAGAGCTCACTTTACAGAATCAAGGTGAAATATTTTATTTATTCTGGTGTTTCTCAGCTGCAATCTGTTCTCCAAGTCAAACTGTGGCTCCTTTTTGACCTTTTTCCACACCTTTTGTATGATTTTACTGAATGAATTCAAGATTAAATGGCTTGTGAATCTGATTGCTTTTTTCAGTGCACTTTTCTTCTTTCGTGACCTTGTTGAAGATCTACAGCTCGACTATCAGCCGTCCCCTCTGATTCCATAAAGCTTTGTATTTTTATCTCACTTATATATTTACACAGCAAAAATAATAAAAAAGAACCATTTTTGCAGCTAATCTAGAGAAATTTACTGTTGCTATTTTTCCAGTTTTTTAGGAGCATTTGGCTTTAAGGTGTGAATTTGTATGATTTTCATT